>NW_017729032.1:120455477-120459159 GCF_001723915.1 Gavialis gangeticus
TTCCTGCTGCAGCCACCAGGGACTGCCCAAATCATCAAAGCGCTCTGAATTTTTGCCGAAGATTCAGAGAGTTTTTAATCAATTTGGACCTTTAAATTGGCCTCCTAATTCAATTTGGATCTGGAGATTCGGCCAAATTGAGCCACATCTCTGAATCGAATCACCACCTGAGGCTTCGCACAGCCCTAGTACCCAGCTAGAGCTGGTTTGAAATTTTCATCAGAAAATGCCAGCTTGTCAAAACCCAAATATATTGTGTAATCTTATCAGCTTTAATGACCTTTTGACCTTTTGTTAAAAAGCAAATAGGGTTGAATATGAAATCTGCTTGATTTCTTTCCAGCACACATCAGAAGCCTGGGGTGTGAAGTCTACTGCTGTGGGACAGTCAGGGCTGTCTCTGGGGGAAGTGAATCAGGGTAATTGCCATGGGCCCCATGCTTTGGGGGGCCCCGCGGAGCCTGGCGGAGTGGCCGGCACAACTCCGCGCTGCCACCAGCTTCACCTCTGGCTGCTCAGCACCCCCCCACACACCCCCACTACTGAATCCACCACCAGCTTCCTCGCATCTGGAGGCGGGGGGGCCCACACAGGCTGATTTGCCCTGGGTCCTGCACCCTGCTCAGGGCGATTGCCACAGGCCCCGTGCTTTGGGGGGCCCCACAGAGCCAGGCATGGCAGCATTGATATGTAGGTTGCCACCTGCTTGAGGGCCCCAGGGCTGATAGGTTCCCAGTTAAGCTATGTGGGGCAAGGTAGCCCTGGAAGTCCTGTAGTTCTTGAGCCTTCTACATTCTCCATTTTGTGCAACTGAACTCTTTGAGATGTCCCTACCTTTGGGGGACTCCTGAGGCTTCCCCCAACTTCCTATAAGCAGCTGAGAAAAATGTCTAGAATATAAAATAATATCTATTATAAGTTTAGCAGGGTGAAAGGCTAAACCTATAGAAGTTTCCCTTTCTTAAGAAGAATTATGCAAAGATTATAATCACCAATAGAAACTTACAAAGCAGCCCTTGTCGGGCAAACTAGTAACAGAAAGTAGAGGCCTGGACTGAAGAGATCTGTGGGCATACATGTACCTGCATTTTTTTAATAGTCACCACACCTGCATGAAGAAACATGACCCTTGTACATGTAAAGAGGTAGTAAAAACCAATAATCCCTTTGCACATTAATTTACATGATTTGCATGTGTAACTGCAGGTAGATTTGTGCATGTGCATTTTGTGCTTGGTCTTACACAAATCTAATATTCTACATCTGCACTAATCAAAATATTCAAAATTCTCCATAAAACACCTAAAAAAACAGGCCAGGAACATGGGGTATATAACAATAACAATAATAGTACCAATAATAATAAAGTTAATAATAATGTGAATATGTTGTCTTAATGGATTTGATTTAGATCTCACAAACACCAATATTAATTGGGAATAAGTTAATTGTTGATTTTATTGTATTTGTATAAAAGTAGATATGAGTGAGGCCCAAAGTTTTCTATTATAGTCTTTGATCAATATTTAGTTAGGTAACACCACTAGAAGAGTGTAAGAAAAATAGTGCCAAACCTGCTGCAAAGAGACAATGTATAGCTCTAGAAGAGGAAAGAAGTTCCTTAAACTAAGAAGTTAATTTAAAACAATTTTTCACATGGGTGTGAACATGTTGGTTTGGTGTAGCCTCCTCAATCAACCTGTTTTTACATCTGCTTTCTGCTAGGGTATTATCAGTTGCAGCTTTATAGTAGGTATACTTAGCAGCCTCAGGACATAAATTCCAGGAACATATACCTGATCTGTCCCTGGCCCTGGTCTGATGTATGCTGCCTATTTAGTTCTCCAGCCTCCTGAACTGAAAACTGAGGAACTGTCTTTCTAAAGATGATACTGCAGTAAGACAGTGTGTGACCTTTCCTCCCTTGGATGCACATTTCCCCTAACCTAGCTGTCATAGGGAGTGATTTGTCATCCACATCCCTGAGAATGCCTTTCATGGTGCCTTGTATATAAAATTTGAGGGGTGAAGACTACTGTCCCTTCTGGCAATTTAACATGAAACACATGCCTTAGCTTAGAAGCCTAGCAGCCCTCAGTATATAGCCACAAGTTCTTATGCACTGTTTTGTTTGAATATCTGAAAGAAAACAAGTTTTTATTTATTTTCATGCTTCACAGTCAGCTAAATTTTTGTTAAATAAAATATGTCTTCTGGTAACTGAATCCAAGCTGGACGTGCAGCTCTGTTATTTGGTGGGGGGGGGGGGAGAAATACAACGTATGAAATTAACAGTATTCATTTCTTGACAAAGAAAGATGTATTTTATCTCTTCAAGTGATATCTGGAACTTTTGAATTGTTTATATACGAAAATAATAAGCAACATATTTATATCCTCTTTAAAAGTTCAGTACCTTAAAAATAAGAGTTCTGCTGCAGGCAACTAGCAAAGATAGATATGTTGCTACAACTTTTATACCATTTTGTTGTTGTTTTCTATTTTTTAAAATATCTATGCTATGCCATCTGCCACTGTTTTTGATAGGGAAAGGCTGTGAAGGGTTCTCCTTTGCTAGCAATGTATACATTTGATTGGGAACAGAAACACCAGGAACCCAAACACCCCTTATCCAGTAATGTCCTGCTATACATCAAAATTTACTTTACTGGTGATGGACTTGAGAATGTAAGACAATATTTGATCTAAATTGTTTGGGTAAAAGAGAAACAACTATTTGGAAATTGAACAAGGTTATTGTATTTGATTGTTAATAATCTTCATTCAAAACTACATCCTGTGGCCATGTCTACACATGCACTTTACTGCAGAGTAGACTAATTACCTGCGAAATAAAGTGTCACTGTCTACACGTGCAATGGTATTAAGCTGCAGTAAACTAAATTATGCCCTGACAGTACTATCTTACACAGGGGTAATTTACTGCAATTAAATGCACATGTAGACACTGACCACATGTATACATTGCACCCAGTCAGCCCAGCCAGATGGGGGCCAGACTCCTGCCTGCCACTTAGCCACATGATTCTGCACTTCAGCATCCTCATGCCCCAGCCAGCCCTTCAACTGCCTGACATTGCCACCTACAGCCCAGGGCTGATTTCCTTTGCCCTCTTCCAGCCCAGACCTGCTCTGTTCTAACTCAAAATGCTGCTGTCCCACGCATACATATATATGCTGCACCCAGGAATAGTTTACTTTGGCTCAAACTGCTCTAGAGTTTATTGCTGCACATTCATTGCACATGTAGATGTACCCTATGATTTTATAAGTGAATCTACAGAACTGTGATTCTCCACCTTCAGGTTCTGTGGCACCCTGAAGTGCTATGATATCCTTTTACAGGTCTCACGGGGTGCTGCTCAATATTAGCACAGTTAGGTATGCAAACACCTACCTGGTTCACAAGATAAACCCCAATGGATCAAACAATGGATGTCTGGAGTTTAAAAAATGTTGAGAACCCTACGATAGAAGCTACTATCCAAGAGAGTGTCCTAGAAGTAGAAAAATAAATAAATAATAGTATGATAATAATAATGATAATAATAATATTTATCACAGAGGGTAGGTTATTTTAAAAAAGAAACTCTGGACAAGTGTTTATACTTCAGGATCATTTGGCCCAATACAGTAAGAAAGGGCTGGCGGGGGGGGGGGG
>NW_017729032.1:120459262-120492873 GCF_001723915.1 Gavialis gangeticus
AAAGGGGGGGGGGGGGGGGGGGGGGGTTCACCTATATTACAAGAAGCTTCTAATAACTCAAAGGCAACTGTGAATCTCCCATTACATCCTGGTAGCCATTTTACTAGTCCATACTTCACATCCACAAAGATTATTTTGTAGAGCTGTAATTTACCTAGGATTGTGTTTAGTTTTATGTGCTTTTATGCAGTAGGCAGTTGATCAGCATTCATCATGACCCCTTCCTGGCTGATGGCAAATAAAAAGGACAAAATAGCATTTTTTTTTTAAACCAAACTAATGTGTGTGGGGTTTTTTATTTCATAATTGATTTTCACAGCGGGCATTCACTGAGCAGCAAAAAAGTGACTGATTTATTAATATGTATGGTATTATTAGATTTGTCTTTGTTTTACTTATCCTGAAATGGTGCATATCTGCTTAATGAAACTTGGGCTAAGAGCTTTGAGGGGTGGGGAGATGGACACAGCATAGAAGCAGAGAGGAACCCAGAACTCTGCCTTCCCTTTCAGCTTTACTTCACATCTATATCCGTCCAGGCTTTGAAACTAGATAGAGAAGTATTTATGTCACCTGCAACATACTCTTCTCTCCCACAAGGGTTGCAGGGTTAACTGTAAAGCCCCATTATACTCTTGGTTGTAAAACACTATATATGACAAATTCATATAATTGCTTATTTTATCAGTTGTCAATTTTATGCATAGCCTATGGAAAATTATGAGAGCAGATGAAATATATTATAAAAACTGCCTGTGTTTTAAGGTAAATCTATTGACAACTGTTCAGATAGCCTCTGTCTCAGATCGTATATGCCAGGGGTCTGCAACCTTTTAGGAGCAGCAGGTCAAATTAGCACATCTCACTCTGAAAGCAGGTTGTTGCTTCTGACCTGGCCACCACTGCATCCCTCACTGTTACTTCGACCTGGCCACCCTTATTCCTGTCACCAGATTGCCACTGATGGCCTAATTTCATGGACTAAATTAAATTGATTGGCAGGCTGGATTGGGCCCACAGGCCATAGGTGCCAACACCTGTGGATTGGGCCTACAGGCCATAGGTAGCAAGTCCTGGTATATACAGCCCTAACTGCCTCAGACTTCTGACTGACGATATCTAGCAGGAGCATATCAATATTGGAGCCCTGAGTAAAATAGATGGCAACTGCATATAGCACATTAGGAAAATGGACAGTGCTGAGTCAATTTTTAGAATAGTGTCTAATGTCTTTCTGTCTCCCTGTTGTCTATAGTACTCTTCTGGAAACATGAAAATTCATTTCCTCTCATGGATTTTGTCCTCTTCCATTTGACAAGCATTGATTTTTCTCCTATGCATTTTGAATGGAGCTGAAGCTGTCATTGGCTTATTTTATTTAATAGGCACATCAACTTAATCACCACCTAACTCCTGTTATGACAAAACATTCATGTTTTTGTACCAGAATCATCCACTGATATCAGAACAGCTGCACATCTAGCCATGAATGAACAGATTTTTATTTTTTTGCAAGACTCAGGAGTCATGGCTATTTAAAATTAGACACTTGTGTTGTTGGTACATTTGTTGAAACATTTGGTTTGTTACATTTTCCCATCAAATTATAGCAGTTTTAATTAGCTCAGCCACTTAAAATCTCTTCTGTTGTTAATGTTTTCATTTTCTAATGACTGAATTTATCTGAACTTAATGGGGATTAAGGTTCTGATCCAAACTCATTGAACTTACTGGAAAGACTCTTGTTGACTTCAGTGGGCATTGAACGATATCCCAGTTTCTTGGCAGCTATTGGTGTCATTATTCTTTTAGCTTACATATGTGCGCACGTACATGCACACTCACACACAGAGTCTGTATATTTGTATTTAAATTTTGTATTCACGGAACTGGAGATTTGAATTATTCCATTAACAACAGAAATTGGTTACTGCTTAGCAATATAAAAGGACTCTTTTAAGAGTTTGGTTTTTATAACATAAAAATGTATTTGTAAGATTGAAAATTATGGATGGTTATATGGCAAGAAAGATGGTAAAGCAAATTGCTTCCATGGTTGTCAATCTAATGTTTGATCTTATATACTGCAAAAATAGATCCAGGTTATATTCTTGCTTATACCAGTATACATCTGGAGTAATTACAATAAAGCCAATACATTGTTCCATATTTATACCCAATAAAGCAGAATTTCACCATCATCTTGATAGATAAGTTGGACAGAATTATGGCATGTAATGGTTAATAATCACAGGCAAAACAACATCAAGGCATTTTGTAAAGGGGGGAAAGTGTTATGCAGAGCCCTAAAGCAAAGACAAGAAGTTTGATTATATCTCCTTATTTTGCCACAGATTTCCTATATGCTAAATCTTATTAACTTTCCATATGCTTCAATTTCCTGGTTTGTAAATGGGGTTGATAATGCACTCCAGTCATATAGAGGTACCTAATTAATTCACATTGTAAATCACTGTGAGATTGCTGGAGAGTATTCACCATATAGATGGAGTTGGTCAGGAATTTGGCATCAGAATGGTTTTTGTCAGGAGAAGGTCTTTCCTAAATTAAAATTTGTAGACAGAAAATTTCAAGTTTCTGTCAGGCAAACTAAAACGATGCCTATCTTTCTGCCCATCTAAAAGAGTCTATAGCAGAAAGCAAAATTGATAGGCATTTTCAGACAGGCAGCCAACAAGCTGGAAGTTTTCTGGAAATTTCTGTGGCAAAAAAGTCAATTTTAACATTTCATCCCAACTCAGAAGAAAAAGTTTCTGAATTTCGTTGCAAGGTTTAGCATCATCTTTCCTTCTTCATATGTGTGTTAATAATATTTATTATGATTATGATGTATCAAACAAGTTGACTTCTAGGGTAAGGAATTACCTTTTATTTTTCTTTAACTTTCCTTGGACTTGACAAATACTTTTACTCCCAGTTCTTGTCCCTTAAAAAAATAAAATACAAAACTTTTTTAAAAATTGTGGCAAGTGTAAGTACAGGATTTTACAACATTGCACCTTTGTTATTGATTAGGTCTGTTTCATGCCAGTGATGTAGTTAGCCTAGCCAAACACGCAGAAATTGCTCTTTCCTTTCCTGCAAGAATGTCACAATAATAAATAAATCATAAATCATATCAATTGTATTGATTTGTGAAAGCCTTGATCTATGCAGACCTTCAGGAATGCAGATGTGTTGTTTGGAGTAACAGATAAAGTAGTAACAGATAAACATTTTGCTGGGGAAAAAAAAATCCACAGCTACTTTTTTAATCCTGTTTTTATTTGTGGCATCGAGCTTTGTTGAGCGAAAATGCTGTGAGGCATCCAGAAATTTTCTGCATAGTGGCAGGCTTTTAAATGCAATGAGCAATCTGCTGTATGTTTCCATATTAATCAATAAGTTGGAAGGGGAAAATCAATATTGTCTGTGCAACTGTGCTTGACGTCTCCTAAGAGCTGTGCCTTTACTATGGATTTCATGCTGACAAAACTGATCATAGGTTGATTGTTTATTTAAGGGAGAGGAAGGAAACCACGGTCAGTGTGGTGACTAAGCAACATGAAAGATTTTGCTCTTAGATGCCATATTCAAAAACCTGACATTTGTGTCTAGGAAGTATAAGTTATAGATCACAGTTACACTAGCAGCTGCCCATGTGAAACAGGAAAACCCAGTCCTAGTGGGTCAGCAATAAAGAAATTCAGATAGGTATGGAGACATATAGACTAAGATCACCAGTAGAATACTTGGGGTTTAAAATTGCTGCTCTTTGATAGCCACTGTAACAGTAAGAATTTTGCTACATACTCCATGGACTACAAGGATATAGCTATGCTGATGTAATTATGATTGCTTAGATCTCTATTTTCTGCTAATGTTCTTATATTTTTTCAGACTTGCAGAATTTAAGAATGCTACCATTAGTTTTCTTTGTTTACTTTTTATCATGGAAGAGAGAATTTATTATTACTGAAGGGTTAGGTCACATATTTGATTGGTTTATGTACTTGGATTTTGATTTTAATTCTAAACTTTCAAACTTGGAAAGTCTATTAAAATAATGTGTTGTGTCCTGCCATTATGAGCTATCACCTCTGGTTGTTACCTCCTCAGAAACCCTAAGCCTCACTATGATCTAAAGAACACAGTATAAACTAATCAACATAGGTCCTGGGCAGCATAAAGGGAAAGCCAACATGATGCATAGCTTGGTGATAATAGTTCAGTAAATGAAATTCTTCCATCTGAGCCCATCATTATTCTCTTTCACGCTTGTCATAAAAGTTCCATCCCTTACTGGCACCCTATAACATTTTTCACGGGGGTAGGGATATTTAACTTTAGGCCTAAGCCAAATTTTAATCTAAATAATGACTTTTTTTCCAAATAGCCAATATAATATTTGGACCCTGACCTAGATCCCTCTTACTCAGGTGGTCTAACCTCCACCCTCATACTGGGCTACAAACCCCGCTAGACCCCTCTCAGCAATGGTCCCCTCTGGGACCTTTAACCTTACTGGCCCTGGCCTCATCTCTAGGCCAGTCGGGATTGCAAGCCTCTAGCAGTGGGCACTCAGGCCCTTTAATCATCCTGGTCCTGGCCCCAGCATTGACTAGTCAAGGTTTATAGGTAGGTTCTTGGCAGCTAGCTCTCTCCCATACAGGTCTGCCTTCTGAGCTCCTCCTCATACTATCTTTGCTCTGTGAGCTTGTGGACCACATAGTCACTCTGGAGCCCTCCTTGGCCTGCTCTTCCACTCTCATTGGGTTAATTCTCTGCCCCTTACTGGGCCTCTACTCCAGCCAGCCAATGCAAAGTCTTTCAGGCCCCTCATGGATCCTACTCTATATAGCCTTTGGCTCTCACTCTGCCTCCTCACTGGGGCCAATACTCCACCCCCTTGCTGGGGCTTCTGGGCCTTATGCCCCCATGGGCCTCAGGCCCCGCTCTATGGGCCTTGGCTGCATGCTCTTCTGTTGGGGTATGCTCCCTTAGCCTTTCCCTCCCCACAGGGTCACCCACAAGGCAGTGGGAGCTCAGGCTTTATAATGTCCCATATTCACCTTTCACTAGGAAGGCAAGGGTGTGGCATTTCCTGGAGACTGCCCTGCCACAGGCAGCCCCACCACACCATCCAACCCCAGCAGAATGTAGTTTTAAGTCAACCCCAGGACCAGGAACCTCCTCCATCCCCATCGTTCCTACACTTGACCTTCAGATGTTCTGGGAGCAGCAGTAGTCTGGCCAGGAGATGTTCACCCTTTGGATCCACAGGTGCAACTGCCTGGCTCTGCTCTTAGGGTGTCTTGTACCCTGACTTCCTAGCCCTACACCAATAAGGCAACCTCTTGGGTGCTATGTGACCCTCCTCACTGGGTCTGCTCCCGCAGGCTGATCTGCAGTCTGCTCAAGCCTTTAAAATGGCAGGCACAACTTGTGCTCTGCCACACTCTACAATAGTTTAGAAGTCTTTGCTTCCTGTTCTAAACTGTTGTAAAGTAGTACTGTGTACTGTTAAACTAATGACCAGGAATCCTGGTTTTCTCTGATAAAAAAGCCCCAATTTTTGGATTTAAAGAAGTAACCCAAACTCCACATTTTTCCATGATTAAAATGAAACACCACTTTTATATATATAGTGGTGTTTCCTTTTAATCACTGTAAAATGTGGATTTTGGGTTACTTTTTTTAATCTGAAAATTGAGGAGATTTTTTTTTATCAGAGAAAACCAGGATCCCTGCTAATGACTATCTGTGAATGTATTTCAGTAATTAGTTAAGTAATTCCTGCTTGTAAGGTGGTTTTAGATCCTTCAGGATGAAAGAAACTATACCAGCATAAAATGTTTTCAGATGCTTGTTGCCCTGTGTTATTTTTCACAGTAGTATTTTCAGGAGGTATTCAGTTTTCACTAATTTGACAGTTCATTCTTCTCTGCTGATAACTTCAAATATAACCTTTGAAATATTTACAGTGAGGATGTACAAATCCTCCCTCCTACCATGAATATTAGTTGCTACAGAGCCATATATCATATTTCCCATGCAAGTGATAAAATGATATAAAGAATGGCTGGCTTTCAGTTAATGATACTGAATCTAAGAAATCATTTGATTTAACCATTTGATTACTTCATTGTAGAACTGTAACTTCCCTTCCCAGATTAGTTAATGTAACATGCCTTCCATTCATCCTTTTTCTGTGCCTCACAGGTCAGAGGTGTAAGTTGTAGCCATGTTGGTCTAAGGACATAGGCAGAAAAGGTTATTTGGGTAAATCCAATATCTTTTATTAAACCAACTCAAATAGTTGGAAAAATTCTTCTTTTCAAGGTTTCAGGTACAATTGCCCTTCATCAGGCAGAGGAAGCATATGCAGATGGTCTGTGCTCTTCCTGGATGGAGTAGTAAAACAGTCAGAGTCCATCACATATGCAAGAAAGCCAGTCAGTTAAAATGTAAATTGAGGCAATCAGTAGATGAGAGACAAATGGAGGGGTGGCAGGGTGAGAAGGGGAAGGGATGTAGCTGTAGTCAATGGATGAGAGACACGAGGGGGCGGCAGATGAAGAGGGAAGGGAACAAGAATAACTGGTAAAAAGTGGAGGGTTTACCTGGGGAGTCAGATGTTAGGCAGGTTATAATGTGTCATAAATCCAATGTATATATTTAGTCCATGATTTTTTGTCTCCAGTAAATGTTGAAATGAAGTTCATAGGCTCATCTGAGGGTTTTTTGTAAATTTCCTTTAAGAATTAGAACTAAGAGATTGGAGAGAGAGTGGTTTTCTTGTGAGAAGTGTGCCCCCAAAAGGTAATTAGGTATTCTTATATTTGATAGCTTTTTGTGTGCATTCATTCTGGTGCACAGTTGTTTGGTTTCGCCTACATATTTTATGTCAGGGCATGTGGTGCACTGAATGAGATATATTACATTTCTGAAGGTGCAGATGTAAGATCAGGAATGTTGATGGTTCTATTGTGGGGTGTAGTAATTGTGGGGGTGGTGGAGATGTGTTGGTAGGTTTTACATTTCTTGTCATGGCATGGTCTGGATCCATTTGGTGTGTTTTGGGCCGTAGGAAGTTTGCTTTTGGTGATAAGGTTGGCAAGGTTTAGTGCTTGCTTAAAGGCTAATACGGGTGGTTCTGGGGAAATCTCTTTAAGAACTGGGTCTCCTTCTAGTACAGGTTGCAATTGTTTGAGGATTTTCTGTATAGGTTGCATGGAAGGATGATATGTCATAGCCAGTAGTGTGTGATCCATGGGGATTTTTCTTCTGTACTGCAGCAGTTCTTCACATGGTATCTGGGTGGCTCTTTCAAAAATGCAATATATCTCTCTGGAGGAATGTCCTTGTTGAGTGGAAGACCTTTTGAGATTTGTGAGGTGACAATCATGGGTGTTCTCAGTGCACATTTGGTGTTTGGTGGTATTTGAGGGCTTGGCTGTATATTACAGCTTTCTTGGGGTGTTCAGAGTGATTACTGGTTCTGTGCAGATATGTTTGTTGGTCCATGGATTTCTTATATATGGTGGTCTGTATTTTACCATTCTGTATAGTGACCAGCATGTCTAAAAAGGAAATGTTGGTGTTGGCATATTCCAGAGATAGTCTGATGGAGGGATGATGCTTGTTGAATTTCTGATGGAAATCAATCACAGGTCAGGGCAAATTCTTTGAATATCTGGACTTTGTATTTTGTCTTGAGGATTCCCTTTTAGTCTCAGACTAATTTTCCTCTCTTAAAAAGAGTATGCTATTTACTCTCACTGGCAAACTTCTGCTCCCTGCAGCATGTCAGTTAGGAAAAGCTTATTTTGGCATATCATTAGATTTAAAACAAACAAACAAGAAGGGGTACATTTTATACACCACAGTAGACTTGTGGAACTTGTTGCCATAGGAGGTTGTAGAGGTAGATAGTATAGCCAAGTTCACAAAGGGGCTAGACAAATTTATTGGGGGATATTAAATAGAACAGTCAGGAATGTATCCTCTGACATCCCCAACCAATGGTACAGGGATGCCACTGGAGGTATGACAAGGGATGGACCACTGTACATGACTTGTTCATATACTCTTCCCCTAAAGCATATTCTACTTGTCATTGTTGAAGACAAGCTACTGGGCTAAATGGACCATTGGTTTCACCTGGTATGGCAATTCTTATGCTCTTATTAACTTTATACACTGTCCAGAGTTTAGAAATTCCCCAAGATCTAATTTTATAAAAACTTTTCATTATAGCTACTTGAGTTTTGATGGATGACTGTTTCTCTAGTTTACAACTGGAAATGGGTAATAGTCAACACAGTTGAAAACAGCGAAAGGACTGGTGTATTGAATTAGTAGCGTAGTGGCCATGTCTACATGAGACACCTACTGTGCAGTCATTGCTGCACAGGCATTTAGTACTTGTTTTAAAAAGTACTAAATGTAGCCAGAGTTACTGTGCAGTAGCACTGAGGAATGGATTTTTGTGACTCTTACTACACAGTAGCTTGTGACTACTGTGCAGTAGCATTGCATCCTGCTTTCTGCCATGCAACACTACTGCGCTGTAGTCATGGGCTACTGCATAGTCAGCATCTTGTGTAGACACGGCCACTGTGTGGTATAGTTGGAATGCTCCAAAATTAATTGCACAATTCTGGCAATCTCAGAATTGAAATTAAGTTGAGGGAACTCAACTAGCCAGACATGAGTTGGGTAACAAAAATACAATTAAAAATCTTCACCCAAAAGGATTTTAATCAGAAGTATGTATACTGAGAAGTACACTGAAATTGCATTCTACCCCTTTCTAGCATAATTCACAAATTCTAGAGATACCAGCAGGCTGTACTGGAGCATACAACCCTTTCCTATATGCAAAACTATGTTATTTTAACTATATCTGTATAAATCAAAATGGTAAAATTCCTTCTGTGATGTTGTAGATTGCATCTTTATGGGCTGAGATTCTCAGACAAAGTTTCTGGGTCAATACTGTCAATCTGCTCTTGTTATGTAAGGCCAGTTGACTTCCAGTGACAGCAGGATCAGGGATATACCAGCCCAGCCTCTGGCTTCTTTACTTTTGATTCCATCCAAGAAGAGCGCACACCAACTGCAGAAAATTCCTCAGCCTGACAAAGGGTTTTTAAATCCAAAAGCTTGGTTAAAAATTTTTTTTCCAACTACCTAAGTTGGTCTAATAAAAGATATCAGATTCACCCAAAGAACCTTGTCTGCCTATGTCCTCAGACCAACACAGCTACAACCTACACCCCAGTATATCCACATAGCTTTTCAAGGTGTGACGTTTAGTGGTTACTTAGTGCACCAGATGTTTGCAAGACCTGAGTGTATGTCACTAGATTATTTTATCATAGAGAAAATAGAGAGAAAAGTGAAAATTAAAATATTTTAACTTACTTTCCTCAAAGAAAAATAACACTGAAAATTTCTATTCTGCTGCTGAAGAAACTCCTGAATTGTTAAGTTGCATTGGGGTTTCAAATAGCACAAGCAATTTTTCAATTATGTGGATTGGCCATAAACTCATTTCCAGGAAATCTACACATTGTTTTAAAAACATTTGTTCAGCAAATGTTCATTCTAAGTTTATTCATGAAAAAACTAAGATGATATAATCAAAGCATGTAAAGATAGTTGAAATGCTCCAAAATCAGTTGCACAATTCTTGCAATTTCAGAATCAAAATTATGTTGAGGGACCTCAACTAACCAGACATCTGTTGGGTAACAAAAATGCAATTAAAACTCTGCACCCAAAAGGATTCTAAGTTATGCAGAGTTATTAAAAAATGTGAGGAATATCTTCTCAACAATGGGGAGGAATGCATTTAAAATATAGGGAACACTGGGATTCTTGGTATCAATGGGTATGTTTACACAATAGTTTTACTGTGTAGTTGACAAATTAGCTGCACAGTAAAGTCTCAGTATCTACATGTGTGGCCTTATTAGGCCACAGTAAACTTATAAACATCGCCCTGGGTTAGTATTTGTAAGCACAAGTATTATCTTGCAGTGGTGTTATTTAGTATGCTGCCACACACATCTAGACACTGACGTGGCTGCCTGGGGCTTGAGGGTGCTTCAATGTAAGGACTAACTGCCAGCTAACCCCACACTGGAGCACCTTCATGACCCAACCAGCCCCCATACAGTACATTGAACCAGGTTGGAGCAGCCCTGGGCTGGCAGGCTGATCCCTTGGGTCCCCTGCCAGCTGCAGCTACTCTGACCCAGCTCAATGTGCTGCAGTCCCAGGAGTACATGTAAACGTGGCACTTAGGAGTTCATTCAATTGCATTAATAGCATATGTAGATGCATCCAGCGACTGGCAGGTATGCTGGTTTTCTCTGATTAAAAAAATCCCCAATTTTCAGAAATAAAAAAGTAACCCAAAATCTACATTTTTCTGTGATCGAAATGTAACACCACTGTATATGCATATATACATTAGTGGCATTTCATTTTAATCACAAGAAAATGGTGATTTTATGCTAATTTTTTTAATCCAAAATTTAGGGATTTTTTTTTTTATCAGAGAAAACCAGGATCCCTGGTGACTAGGTATTTAGTTCGGTTAGGAATAAATTAATGGAACAGAGCAGCAGACAGGTATTAGTTTCCAATAAAACAAGCATTGAATAATTTTGACCTCTACTGAGCCTCAGTAGATTGGGAAGAGGAAGCAAGCTCTGTGAGTCTGAGAGAGACCTGGACCATTCTAATAAAACAAAAAATTTTAAAACTGTAGATTCCATTATTATCAAAGTGATTACTAGATTTCACATATGCTGGGTAATAAGAGAAACTAGGAAGACAGTAGCTAACTAAAGAACCCTTAAATTAATGTTAACCTAAAAATGCTGAGCTATTGAATTGTATTATAAAATCAGTTAATAAGAACACAAGAAGCACCATACTGGGTTAAACCAATAGTCCATCTAATGCAGTATCCTGACTCCAACAGTGGCATGGAGGGATACTATAGAGGGAGAGTATAAAACTGGATATCTCTAGAACAGAGTTTGTCAATTTTTTCTAGTAAGTGTTCCTGCAGTGGCCCCCTTTTAGTAAGTGTACGCCCACTTTTTGTAAGTGGAAGGGGGGGTGGCAAGCAGCCAAACACAGAGCGCAGGCATGATGAGCAGCAGAACAGCAGCAGCACAGCATCTGTTCGGCCCTGCTCTCACCAAACCCTGGCCCTGGTCCAGTGAGACAGTGGCTTGGGGTGGCAGTGTTGCATCCCCACCTGCCCCCGCATACTCCCTGGGACCTTTCAAAGTACCTCCAGGGGTATATGTACCCCCCATTGACAACCCCTGCTCTAGAGTGATCAATCCCCTCCCTGATATCCACCATTTATTGGTTTAGATATGCCGGAGCAAACATCTTCAACCTTTGTGTTCTATCATCTTTGCGATCTATCATCCATAAGTTTATCCAGTTCCTTCTTGAACCTGGCTATGCTATCCACTCCCACCACCTCCTGTGGCAATGAGTTCCACAAGTTAACTATGTGTTGTGTAAAAAAAGTACTTTTTCTTGATCCTTTCAAACCTGTTACCTACTAGATTCAGTGGGTGCCTGTAGTTCTAGTATAGAAAAAATAAAAAAAATGTATAAATAATTAGAATGAGATTCTGACATTGTAACATTAGTTTAGCCAGATTCAAAAAGAGATTGGCCAAATTCTTGGTAGAAAGGGGCATCATTAGCTGTTGAGCATGGGAGTTAGGGATACAGCTTCTGAATTAGAACTTCCTAGACCTTAACTGCTGGGAGCTGCAAGTGGGAGAGGAACAATGGAAAAATGCCTGGTCATACCCAGTTCACTCTCCCTTTCAGCATCCACTAGCTGCCGCTGTGTGACACAGGATGCTGGACAAGACAGAGCTATGGTCTGACCCAGTAAATGGCCCTTCTTATGTTTTTATGCTCTAACACTGAATGATAGCTTACTTAGTGGATAGTCCCATTACTCGTTTGGTTTGTTCACAAAGCCAGGTTCTGCTCCATGTGAGTAAGTATGATAAAACCTGGCTCTTGGAAAAATAATGATGTGCTTGTAAATATAGCTGTTATCCTTTTTTTAAAATAGAAATTATTTGAAAAAAGCAAATGTGTAAAACCAAATAGTTAATATACACCAGGACATTAAAGGGATTAGCAGAGGAACTTACTTCACCGCATACAGTTATTTTTTAAATGTCCTGGCAATCATGGAAGATAGGAGGATAGAATAAAAACATATACATGTGACCAAATCTGGGAAGGGATAAAGAAAAATCCTAGTAATTACTTCCTGAAAAATCTAATGTCAGTGGCTATTAAAATAACAATACATATAGAACATAGAGAAGCATGTAGTGTCTAATTCAGAACCAATTGAAATCTCCTCTAGGCTTTCCAATGACTTTAATGGGCTTTGGAAAACAAATGTATAAGAATGTTAAAGTAACACTGAGATGATAAATGAATAGGACATTGATTAGTTATGCCTAAGAGAAACAAGATACAGAAATGGAGACACTAAAGTACTGAAAGAAGCTGTGGTAGTAGGAGACATGTTAGAGAAATCTGGAGTTGATGAATGTCTTGAAGGTGAAAAGAGGAAACTTGAACAGAACAAAGAAAAAAGGGAGAAACAATGGAGGGTTCTAAGAAGTAGGGGTAGAAACACAGTTGGATTGGCTGGAAAAAGATTATGTCCTTGGTGCAATTTTCTGGTAGTAGTGGTTGGAAGAGAGACACAGCTATAGCCAAGATAGGAGATTAGTAGAGTGTGAGGCAACATCTTGGCAGTGTTGAGTTTTAGAGATACAATTTAAAAACAAACAAGCAACCCCCCACCAAAAAACCCCAAAATTAATAAGTAAGAGATGAATTTTAAAGAAAGAAGAGACCTGAGTCAAATATGATGCCATGTTGAGGATTCTAGGAGATAAGTGTGTAAGAACAACATGCATTTCCCCCTGTAAATGAAGTGATTCTTGTAAAAATTGTAAAGTACTTTGATTTATCCAGGATGATGCAGAGTGTTCATAAGCTTAAGGTATTCTTCAGAAGACAGAATGGACATATCTCATTAATTACATTTTTAGAAGGGAGTTGTAGGGAATAAACTCTAGTAAACATGAAAAAACTACAAATAATTTATCATCCAAAAGTTAGAAATGGAACAATAGAAAGGGAACAAAATAAAGGGAGTTTAGAAAATACAATTCAAGCAAGAAGAAGAGAAGACATCTGAAAAAGGTAATGTCAGAAATGGTACCAGTTAATACAGGCTTAAAATTGCTATAATCAAGACATCAGGAAAGTCAGAAGCATCATAAAGAGCTAAGCTAGGCTAATATTAGGCCAAGGAAGGAGATTTCTTTGCATTACTGAATTAATGTGATTTGACTTTGAAAACTGTAATCAGTTCTAGGCAACCCAACAGCATAAACAGAATATGAAGAGCAAAGCAATAAAAACAACAAAGGGGTTGGTGGTATTGATTTCTGAAATGAAAGTAAAAATGCTAAACATACAATCTGACCAAACACTGACTAAAGGAAGAACTGATAAATAGCTTCAGGTATTTCCAAATATATCAAGATGGCTATGGGACTGTTTATGAAGATTTAAAATAACATAGCTAGGAGTAATGGAATATAAATAAGAGAGAAAAATTACTGTAAATATGGAACTGGTGTTGTAATGAAAGAGAAAGTGAAGTAGGGAAAGCAGCTATTAACATCTGAGCTATTTTAAAATTGGGCTGGACCAATCACTGGAGAATATATACTGTAGGTTATAATTCTAGGCTGGTAGGAGACTGAACTAGTTGCTTGAAAAGGTCTCTTTGTGCTATAATTTCCATGAACTTAACGAGATAAAATATACAAGAGAATTTTACCAAGGAGAGGATATATTGGGTAAAAGAACTTCTTAGCTATATAAGAGGTAAGAAACTTCAGATCATTATTTGCCAACTTAAACATTTGACTATATCTCATTATAAAAGGACCACAAAAATAGATGTTTCTAAATTATTTGAACAGTCTAAGCCATAAATGACATGAAAGAATTATCCGTATGAGGAAACAGCAATAACTTTTCAATAAAGAGTCATATTAGACAACATACAAGCAGATATCCATCAACTTCATTATTTACCAAGTATATTTTTGTGGCTTTTCATGGGCTTCTTGCACCATCTGTTAGTGGTACAATGAAGCAGTAAGACAAGGACTGTATGAATTCGCCATGTTTTCATGAGGATAGTGCATCACTGAAAGTGTTCTGTGACTAAATAAAAGTTTCTAGAAGTCCAGTTCAGCAGACCATCAGATAGTCAGCTTCCACTGGGTGCAAGAAAATGTAGCTGGTATATTCCAGGATTCCTCTAAACTCATGCAGTTCTGGAAACAATATTAAATCGATGCCTCAAATGTTATATTCACATTTTTAGATATGCTTATGTTTTTGTTATTTTCTTGTTTTCTTATTTTTCTTGTACTTAGGTTTTTCGAAAAGTTTCAGTTAAATTCCATTTTTATTTTCAACCTATTTTCCCATTTATTTGCAGCCTTATTATAACAAACACCTACAGGACCAGGAGGAATATTCCTTAAAGACAGTATTCACTATAATAGGGTTATTCAGTTAGCTGTATTATAATAAAGGAAAAAAATGATTCCAACTATAGAAATTGGTAAAAACAGGGATTTGTCAGAAACAGGATTTGTCAGAAACAGGATTTGTCATAATGAGGCTGTAAAATATCTCTATTTGTTTCACAAATTATATTTGTAATTATATATAATTTGGCCTTCTTTCCTTTTATTCCTATTTTCTTGTTCATTTTAGTGCAGCTGTTTCTTTTGCATGAATTTGTATTGTTGGCAATTTCATTTCTGCCAGATAAAATATCTTTTTTTGTTTGTTTCTTTCTTATTTTAAAGGGACATATGAAAAAACACTAAAAATATTTATGTGGGGTTGAACATAGATGAATTAAAGTCAAGTTTCTTGTAAATGGCAGCATTGCTAAGAAAAAAGAAAATTCAAAGATAAATGAACTTTCTGACTCAGAGTGAAAAATCTGGAAGGAAATTTAAATTGTGCTCTCAGTAACAATGAAGTGATTCTCGAATTCCAAAGAATATGTGATTCATGGGCTTAGACCTTAGCATCCTGAGGTAATTTTTATTTATTCATTTATTTTATTAGATTTATATGTCACCCTTCCCAATGAAGATATTTTACAGAAGGTGTTTAAAATTGCACATAAAACAACAGAGTAAAACCAATAAGAAAATAACTTAAAATGAAAGTAGAGTATTAAAATAGAATATAAAACAAATACCCCCCCCCAAAAAAAAAAATTTCCAGCTTCACCTGGCTGGTTAAGTGCCTGCTCAAATAAAAAAGACTTACAGCACTTCTGTAAGATGTCCAGGCTCAGAGTCTGATGTACCTCAAGGAGGCAGTTCCAAAGCTGAGGAGCAATGGCCAAGAAGGACCTCTCACATATTTTCACCAAGTGAAGTTGGCAGTTGACAGTACTTACAAGAGGTTGATCACAGTAGACCTTAGGCATCATAGTGCAGCATAAGGAGGTGGTCCGTTAGGGTTTTAAAGGACAAAAACTACACTTTGAATTTTGGATGAAATGTTACTGAAGGCCAGTGCAGGCTCTGGAGTACTGGAGTGATGTGTTCCTGGTGACCCAACCCCAGTAGAAAGCATGCTGCTGTAGTCTCCGCCAGCTTCGGCTTCTTCCATGGAGGTGGTACTCCAGGATAGGTTCACATCGAGTATATTGAAGTAGTCGAGTGTCCTAGGTTATGAAGGTTGGTTAACAGTGGCCAGATCCATTTCTGAACGAAACTGTCACAGCTGAAGTCGGGTAAGGCACTCCTAGCCACGGCTGCCAACTGAAAATCAAGATACAGCAGAAGATCTAAGAGTACCCCAAGATTGAGAAGCTGAGTGACAAGGCAAAGCAGAACCTCATCGGTGATAGGCATCCCAATGCTCTGAAAGTCAAGCAGTCTGCCCACCACCATCATCTCTGTCTTGTCTGAATTCAGCTTATTGGTTCACCTTCTTGCAGTTCCCAACTGCTGCCAGGCACTGGGAAAGGACAGAGACTCTGGGTTCTGGATCAGATGAAAAAGAGAGCTAAAGCTGGATGTCACTAGCATATTGTTGACACCTTACTCCAGATCTCCATATGATCTCTTCCAGCACCTTTACATATACATTGAACAGAAGGGGCAACAAGATGGAGCCTTGGGAGACCCCACAGGAAAGATCCTGACAGGATGACAAGTACTGACTCATCACCAAGCTCTGGGACCTCCCTGCTACGAAAGTGCAAAACCAATTTAGAGCAGTCCTGCAAATACCCACCAGGTCATTTAAATGCTTTACCAGCACCTCACCGTCAACTGTATCAAAGATGTCATACAGTAGGGACCAAACTTTTCGGTCAGGGTCCCACAAATTAAGCCACGCTTCCTCCCTGAGTGCTACCCAATCCTCTTCTCCTGTCTGATCTATTGCTCTTGCTGTCTCCTCCCTGCCTGATCCACTGCTCTGCTCTTCCCCCTGCCAGATTCGCTGTGTACCAAACAAAGTGGCTGAGTGTGCCAGTTGCAGCATGCATGCCACAGGTTGGCCATCCCTGATCTAGTAAGATCAGCAGGGCACAATTTCCCCCATCAGTCTCCAAGTAAAGATCATCAACTAAGGTTGCAAGTGCAGTTGCCAAGGTAAAAGCCAGACTGACAAGAGTCGAGCAATCCTATCACATCCAAACATACCAAAACACACTAAATTATTCTTTACTACAGAAAAGGTTGTCAGTTTTCAGACCTGACAGCCAAGTTCAGTTTACAGACTTGTTTTGGAATCCAATTCAGTAGAAGTAGGAGTCTAGTGCTAAGTTTATTCCTCCTTAGACAGAGGGAAGTGTTGTGCAGTACTGTGTGGGTAGAAGAAGGTCAAGGGGGATAAGTAAAATGTAAGAAACTGGAAATCCTGAATAGAATACCCTAAAAAAATTGAGTTATTAAAACCCTTTAGAGTAGCTATGAGAGTCAGATTTTGCATATCCCTAGTAGAGCTTCAACACAGCAGAGCCTTAGAAGCACATTCTCTCTCTTGGGTGTTAAATGTTCAAATAGAAGACGTGGTTCATCCATGGCCAGTGTAGTTTGCTCCTTGAGCTATTGGATGGGGAAGACATGAACCCAGAGGTGGGCAAAATGGCAGATCTGGAAGGCAGCCAGACTCCATTTCCTAGCAGCCACTACCTGCATTGCTGTGGCTGGTTTCCATGGAGACCCCAGGATTGTCAGTGCAGCCAGGATTTCCATGGAAACCAGCCCCAGCAGCAATGGCAGGATGCATGGCTGGGCAGGGAGCTGCTCTGGGGCCAGGGTTGGGAACTTGCAGTAGTGACAGCATGGTCCAGAGCTGGGGCAGAGCCATGAACTGCTGCCTACATGCCCCTGCCCCAGGCATGTGTGAAGCAGATTGCAGCTGTGCCTTGGCTCCAGACCACGCTGTCACCACTGCAAGACCCCAGCCCTGGAGCAGCTCCCTACCCAACTGCATGCCCTGCTAGCACTGCTGCGGCCAGTCTCCATGGAAACCATGGCCCTGCACTGTCACAACACCCCTGCTCCTGGGATCTCCATCAGAACTGTCCACAGTGATGCAGGCAGAGGCTGCTGGGAAATGGAGTCCACCGTGGGCCTGATGTGGCCCACAGGCCGGACTTTGCCCACCCCTGCATTAGCCTCATCACCAGGGATCCTGGTTTTCTCTGATAAAAAAGATCCCCAATTCTCAGATTTAAAAAATCCACATTTTTCCATGATTAAAATGAAATACCACATGGTGGAAAATCATGGCAAAACATACATTTTGGGTTACTTTTTTAAATCTGAGAATTGGGGATCTTTTTTTTCAGAGAAAACCAGGATCCCTGCTTATCACTTCCCACTGGTGTCTTCTCTGGAGTTAATGCCTGTATTTATGCTCCATTTGCCTACATGAATGTTATCTCCCCTATCCTGCAGGTATGAGTACTATATAGATCCTACATTCCCCTCAGTAAAGACAGAGGCAAATGCTGGGCCCAGTAATAGCTATAGTGATCGGCACAGCTTTTATCACCTCCTCTACTCCTTTGAGGTAAAATTTGGTCCTTAATAAAAGTGTGCTAAATCATTTAGAATTGCTAAAATCTACAGTAGGACACAGGGGGAAGAGGAAATTTTGATTTTTTTATACAGTAATTTTTTGTACATATAGGAAAAAAGTATGTTATACCAAATGTTTAATCAAATCTAGTGAACCTGCCATTCCCTCAAGAAAACTCATTTTGTTGCTGTCTACCACTACAAGATGAAGACTGTCAATATCTTTTTCATATATTATCTGTGGTATTAAAGTGATTTCTTGAACTATTCTGCATAAAGGAGAAGGAGAGACACAAGCCCCCAGGGACTGATAGAAATTGCTGCATTATTAGAAAATGAGCTAGGAAGCAAGTTAGCTCATTTGTGTTATTGACAATTCCTGCTTTTGCAAGTGATCGCATTGTAAAGCAAAACCAGTGCATATCTGACTTGTAAAATCAAAACTAAAATCTTTTACTTATATCTGCTAATTTACATGAGCTGAAAAAGGATATGTCTTACAAAACCTAGAGAGCTATTTTATGAAATGATTTATATCTGAAGACATGCAGTTCCTTCCATCGTTTCAAAATTCTGCCTTGTTCATTAGCTTAGCAGGGTATTTGTCAGGTGGGCTCTGGGTTCCTATCTCTGCTGTAAGAACTGTTCAAATATTTTACATTAAACAATCCTTGATTAAAATATATAAACAGTCCTTGGGGCAGTAGTTGGAACCCAGACTCTCCCATTTGAAATGAGTGCCCTCTAGGCCAGAGAATCATAGTCTTTCTCTCTCTCTCTCTCTCGCTCTCTCTCTCCCAACAAATGAATCCTTATATATTCTGTGCATAGTTTCAAAGGGAGGAGCATCCCTAACTATAAGTGGCCTTGAGCTCCCATGTCCCAGCAGAGTGCCTTATCACCATTCCCTGATCTCCAGGAAGATGTAGGTTTGCATGCCATCAGGCAAAAGTAGGACTTAAGTATGGGTCTCCGATATTTTAGATGACTGCTCTCATCCTGAGCTCTTGTATAAAGGGAAGGCAGCAGCAGGAAGAACATTGCTTCTCTGGTACTATTTTAAAAGAATGTAACTCTACAACTGTATTGTTTTAAAAGAAAGCCATCAATGCATTTTATGATGAACGTAATCCATTGCGTGTGCTGTGATAACAGCTGGTGGATTGAGGCCCTCTGGGAGGACAGTAGAAGAATACCTGGTGGGGAAACATGAGATTAAGGGCAAAGGATTCAGTGAAAGAAGAGGGCAAAATCTAAGAGCAACTCAAGCACTAGGACATATTGTGTCAATACAGGAATTATTAAAGCATACATATGTTATACTTTACAATTTGTGCATGTTGGTTTTACAAAACGTGCTTCAGTGAAAAAAATCTGTTAATTAGGGATTATAAGCACCAACAGAGAGCTATGTGTTGTTTTCATACAAATAGTACTTTGAAATATGGACTGTGCACTCTCAGAGAAACAGAAGTTTTGGGATGACTCCCATCCATGATTCTGGTTTCCAGAGAAAGGAGTTCTTAGCACCTCATTAAATATGAGGAGGCATTTTGCTTTTCCCCTCTCCTTGAACTCCTTTAGTAAATCATAATCTGGTGGTAAAAGGTTTTGGCAGGGTGTTGCTGGGATGCAAGTTTGATTTTATTGCTTTTCTACGTAAAGCTGCGCCTTTAATTCAATTTTCATCTTTGTGTAAATGTAATATTATTATGATCTGAAAACCATTATTTATATTTATATGTATAACAGAAAGCTCCCTTCAGCCTTAACTGCATGACATAACGAATACAGTTCCCTCCCTCCTTAACAGGGAAGGAGGGAAATGAAAGAGGATTTCTGTGCTACCCGGTATATTTATAGCAGTGTCCCTTTCCTGAACTGCAGTTGCCACTCTCAAGGTCGGGCTTATTTACAATAAAAGCATTCTATTTACACATGCCTTTCCTGCTCTCCTATTGCAGTCACACGCACACAAATCCTTACATGCTGTGGACATTTTCCAGATAGCACTTCTGGTTATATTAGCTTACATTGCAGTATTTGGACAAACACTCAACATTTCTTTAGAGATAACAGGTAGGAAGATACTCATAACACCAGAAGCAATGAACATTGCTGGGGAACTAATAACACTACAAGATGCCTTTTTCCGAGTTTTCCTGGCACCGTTCTACTGAGGTTCAAGAACTGACATGGACTAAGAAGGGAATGGAAAACCTGATTCAGAGCCCAGTTGGGGCACCCATTAAGTTCATTGGACTTTGGACCAGACCCTTTTCCTTCTGAAATAAGCACTAGGGTTTGTGCCACCTCCTGAAGAAGTCATGCTTCCAGAGAAACCAAAAACACCCTCTGCTTCTGGAAGTCCCTTGAGGAGAAGGCTAATCTTCAAAAAGAAATCTATTCTGAGTTTCTGGGTCTGCAGAGATGAATGTCCAAAGTAAAATGTACAGGGTCCAGCCCAGCTAATCTCCTCCCTCCCCACAAGTTAACTAACCCAAAACACCCAGAGGTCTCTCTCAGCTTTAGGGGCTTCAGGGAAGGAACAATGCATTAGAAGCACTTTGCTGTCTGGCCCAGCCTATAGCAGTAGAGGGACCATGGGACCCATAACCATTTTCATTAGCAGTCTGTAATTCATCAAGTTCATTTTTAAAAAATGTATAATCACCAGGGATCCTGGTTTTCTCTGATTTAAAAAAAAATCCACAATTTTTGGTGTAAAAAAAGTAACCCAAAATCCACATTTTTCTATGATTTAAATGAAGCACCACTAATATATAGCTAGATATATTGTGAAGTTTCATTTTAATCATGGAAAAATGTGGATTTGGGGTTACTTTTTTAACTGAAAACTGGGGATTTTTTTAAATCAGAAAACAAGGATCCATGATAATCACCAGGGTGTGCCATGAAACAGTGTTCTTAGGCTTGACCATTTTCTTTCAAGAGGAGAAAAGTTAGTCTCTGATTAACCAGTTGTATGTAAGTCTGACTGAAGAAAATGTAACATACACAAGAAAATGTCATCTTTGGTGAAAAGATCATTGAAAAAGATGATGGCTTGATGCAATTCATAGGAGTAGCATGCAGACTCACATCTGTTTAAATTATGAATCTATCTGTTTTCCAGCCTGAGAATGTACAAGGTCTAAATATCAATTAATCTTGAAATGCATATATGTGCCGGGGAATTTTTAAATCAAATAAATCATTTAGAGAACCTCCATTTCTTTTAATAATACCACCTACAAAAAAAAAAGAAAAATCATTTGACTGAAGGAAACAAGCAAAGCAAATTCCTACATCAGCTCTTTCTTGTATATCATTTAGTATGAGATCCTGCCCCTCAGCTGACAATGCAGAGCCTGGACCACAACTGAACTGTTTTAGCACTGCAGTATTCAAACAGTAGAGAATGGAGAATCTCCATACGGTTGATCTTATCAAAAGGGATCCTGTTTTTTTCTGATTAAAAAATCCCCAATTTTTGGATTAAATAAAGTAACCCAAAATTCACATTTTTCCATCTATGATTATTGGCCTCTCATTTTAATCATGCAAAACTGTGGATATTGGGTTACTTTATTTAATCTAAAAATTTGGGATTTTTTTTTTTTGTCAGAGAAAACCAGGATCCCTGTTGATAAGATCTACCCTATGGAGATTCTCCATTCTCTACTGTTTGAATACTGCAGTGCTAAAACAGTTCAGTTGTGGTCCAGGCTCTGCATTGTCAGCTGAGGGGCAGGATCTCATCCTAAAGGATATACAAGACAGAGCTGATGCAGGAATTTGCCTAGCTTTGTTTCTTCAGTCAATTTCTTTCTTTTTTTTTTCACCTTTGTGGGTGGTATTAAGACAGGGGGTTGTTTTTTTTCCTGTGCTGACTGGGGGAAAATTTTTCATCTTATATTTGAGTAAATATGGTATGGGTTGTTAGCTGAGCTTTTAAATCTCTTATCTAGTTTGGTAGTAAAGTTCATGTATTTTTGGAGAAGAAGGAAACACTTTGTACAAAATAATATATACTTATTCCAAGAGTCATAGAGAATCATGACAGAAGGAACCATTAGATCATCTCTTCTGACTTGTGTAGCACAGGCCCTTAAGTGTCACCAAGGGTGTTGTTACACGTTATCCTTAGGCCATACTAAGTGCTGTGGAATGTTAAGCAGTGTTAACTTTAGAAGGAGCTTTAAGCATTCATATGTTAAAGCTTAATGCCATCTCTCACCTGTGCAACTGTGACCTGCCATTAGAGGACTAGCAAGCAGGGGCATGACAAGAAGCCTCAAATGTGACTTGTCACCAAAGGGCTGGCAAGCTAGAAAGCCTGCTCTAGGTGGATGGGAAAGGTGGGCGGTGGGGTGTGGGAGCATGGAGCTTGCAGGCAGAGAGTCATGGGAAGATGGGAGCTGTGGTCAAGGAAGTCAGCCACTGAAATGAAATAAAAGAAATAAAGACACAAATAATAAAATGAAAGAAATTTCAAAAATAATATAATAAAAATTGAAAGCATCATGTGTTAATGAACTGAGATTGGGTCAGAAGGGGCATTGGGGAACTGGTTGACAGGGGTTATGCTGCCCTGTGGGGCTGACAGTGGTAGGGAAAGGCATTTTCCTTTGGCTTATTCTCTGCTTCTGGTTGCATCTGGTTAACAAAGGTAGGTAGGTAATAGCTGGCCTGCACTGCTTGCATTTCTGGCTGCTTGCACAGGGTTGCATCCTCTGGGGGCAGGAGGGGGAGTTGGTGTGGGGCCTGTACCACCCCGGGCAGTACAGTTTGGGAAGTGAAAAGTTTGTCCATATAGAGCAAGAGGTGGGGAGAGGGGATGGTGTATCCTGGGATGCTGGAGGACTGAAAATTGGTCACTATCTCCACAGAGTGGTCACACATCAGACAAGCTGGGTAACACAGCTCAAGGATAAACCTTGTCCAAAGTGGCCTAACTTTAAGACACCCAGGGTACATCCAGGCAAGCACACACATGCATTTCCCCAGGGACAAATAGAGGCAGCACATAGTTGAACCACTGCTACTTGTTCCCGGGGAATGTTCATGCACGTGCTCTCTGGCCCTCAACAAGTTACCCCAGGTTGGGTAGGGGAGGCTAGGGTCAGCATCTGGTCTTGTCCCAGAAGTTTTACCTGGGGCCTTGTCAGGGCTCCAGCAATCCGACAGGTGGAGCCTGAACAGCAGCTGGAGTATGGCTGCAACTGGTCAGGCTCCAGTTTCAGGCAGCACACACTGCCGCCACATGCACTGCCCTGCTTTTTTCAGGAGTGGGTTTTTTGACACTGGGATTTCCCAGCATCAAAAAAACCTGCCATGTTGCAAATTAGCAGCATTGCGAACACATGCGTATGCAGCACATGTGGTTTGCGGCAGCACATATGGTTTGCGGCACCACATACCACACATGCACACTCAGCTGGACACACCCCCAGAGGGTACTTAGCACTCATTTTCATGCTATAACATGTGAACACTCCCATATTAAGAGGTCTTAGTATAGCCCAAGGGTAACGTTTAACAGTGCCTCAAGTTTCTACTATATTGAACCTAATAGCTTATAGAACAGCATAAGCTATTAAGTGCATGCATGTGAATGCACAAATACGCAACAAAACCCTAATAAAGGATTTATCAGCAAGAGTTGAGCTTACAAACCAATGAAAAAATTATGCATACCATCCCCAACTCTTAAATCATAGCACTCTAGCATGTTTTCTGAAATTATCATAATCAGTTCAGAAAATTTATTTGGGGAATCTTTGAATATATATATATATACTGGAGCTTTTTTTTGTATTCTGTCAATAAAGTCAGGGATATCTTCTTAATGGGTAGGCCTACATGTGGACTTTAACGCACAGTAGCCTGTTTTACTGCACATTAAACGTCACATTAAAAAGTGCAATTATGCTAATGTTTAGTCAAATAAGCTACTGCGCATTAAATATCACTTAAAAACATACATTTGCAGTACTATGCATTAAGGTAGCATGATGTGCATTTATTTAGTACCTCACATTGGAGGTACTAAATTTGATGCACTTTAGAAAAAGTGTAGTAATTCACATGTAGACACACCCAGCAGGGATCTAATTATATAGGATTCAGGCAAAATGCACACAGTAAGTAATAAATGTAAAAGAAAACACCCCAATAACAATAATGTTTTCTATATTGCAAATTGAATGTTTAATATTTTATGTCTTCCCTGAGTTAAAAACCCGTGCAAGATATCCCACTGGGTTGTAAGATATCTTCCCCTTATAGACTTGATCAAATGTAAAATTTTAGTCCCAGATGTACAGGGGTTTTTAGGTGTCTAAATGTCCATATAGATCTGTGACTTGGACCTTAAATATGCAGTAGAATTTTAAAAATACCATGTGTAAAGCTTAGTACAGAATAAGTTATGGAGGAAAGTATACAGTTTGAAAAGAAAAAACAATGTTTTATCTTTACAGCTCTAGGATTTTTGTTTGTTATAGACTGAATGGAAGCTGTTTAAAGCTTCTAGGAACTCTGGAAAATTAGAATCCATTCTTGATTAATAGATCAGTAGACAGAGTAAAATGAGATGTAAAAAAAGTTATCACAAGACTTGGACACAGTTTATTACATAGGTTTCATAAATATACATGTGTTGCATCTGTATCAATGAATAGATAAATATTTGAGTTTTATAGAATAACATTTTAATTTTGCTTAATTTATTTACTAGTGGTTAATTTTTATCAATCAATAAATAAATAAATAAACAACCCTACTAGATAAGATTACACTGTCACTGGCTTCCACATAATTAGGCAAAATAGGTTATAAAAATCCCAGATGATACAAGCAGTGTATCTTTCTGCAAACAACTTTCAACTGTTTTTTCTTTAAATTGTAAAGTGGAAAACATAGAGAGAAAAACATGGTTTATATCTATTTGTTCTGGCAGGAATCCAGTATTCATTGCCTGTTCATATTGCAAGAAAATCGGATCATTAGGGTCAGAATGAACAGCTGCTTTAATTGTAAGAGCCTGATATATCATATCAACATGTTCATCAACTTGTACAAACTCCAGAAATATACTCCAGGGTTCATTTCTATCAACCTGCTTTTTTCTGATGGGTAAGATTATACAAGCATAGTCTAGAAAAAATTCTGTTTCAGATGCCCTAATAGTGTATACAAAAACAATTACTTAACTTGGCAACTATTATTAATGTAACAACTTTACAATCTCTATTGTATTTTTTGTGGTTATGACAATTAAGGGAATTGGATTTGTGGAGTCTCCTGTGTCCATCGGCATTATGTTAAAGTCTCCTGTGTCCATTGGTCACAGATCTACAGAATACTGAACCAATCCAGAGCATTTCCGTCTCTGGCAGGACAAGCTGAGTTGCATAATGTAACTGAGGGTACCCTTCTTTAAAGGACTGGCTCCTTTGTGTTTTAACAGATGCTATGCTTCTGGTAGCAGAGAGATTAGAGGGACCGTTCAACATTGAATCAGTCATGGATCCTATTGATGTTAAGATTTCTGAAGCCATCATGAACATGCAAGAAAACAGTATGCAGGTGTCAGCAAAGGTACTGTGCAAGTCACTTCCTATCCTCTTCTGAATGTCAAAAGCAAAGGTAAATTGTTCACTTTCTCTCTCTACTATACAGTATCTGAGAGAGACTGACCATGCTGCTGGGTCTTATTTTTTGTTTGTTTGTTAGAGCGGCAGGCTTGCTCCAAATCCCCTGACCTGTTAAAAACTCTATAAACATCTTCAAAAACAGATGGCACCAAGAAAGATTCTATTTTTTTAAGGAAGACAAGGGATGTTGTAAATTACTTTGCATTTGATACAAACTTTCTCTGGTTGCTCTGTAAGAGACAGTTGACAGAGATAGTAACTTTTGCCCGTGCCACATCTGTGACTTTCTATATTAACCTCTAAAGATGGTCTGTTTGGTATAGGTCATGTTGATGCATAACATGTTGGAGGTGAATAAATGAAGCATTCCATTTAACCTTCTTTAATGGCCACTCAGGGGAAATATCATTCTGTCCTACAGCTTCAATTTGATGAAGTTTTTGTCTAGAATCTGGTGCCATAATAAACAGTCAAAGGTACATATTTCCATTTTCAGTGGTATATAAATATACCACCTTCTTCTCTGAACCTATTATTATCTTTGAATTCAACAATAGGTACTGTTGAGCCATGAGTGAACAATAGATGTTTTTTCTTTTATTTACCTTTGTCTGTGCTCCTTGGTAGAATATCTGAAGTCAATAGTCTTGCCAGCTGCTCTGAATCAAAATACTGGGCAGCTCCCATTGATTTAACAGTAGTGCATTCATGTTAGTTAGACACTGACATGATTGCTGTCTGATTTAGTGCTTTTTTCATTACCAGAAAGAAGCAACTGTAATTGGAAAAATAAGAGAAAAGAGGGAATGGGAGAAGATGAAGTTATTGTTTTGCCCTGTGCCACTCCCTCTCCTCTCCTCTGTCACCACATAGCACTCTATGGGGCCAAGTCCTGCAAAGCACTGAATTTCCTGCAAGATTCTGTGACTTTCAACTCCCATGGAAGTTATCAAGATGTTAAGGATACTACCCTACCCATTGTAAAATCAAGCCTTATTCCTATGGGGTTGATCTTGGAGTTCACCAACCACACTAAGAGTCAAACCATACACTCTCATATGCCATGGAGGTTTAGAGCATGCCTTTGCAGCATACTTATTCCCTAAACCAAAAAAGAAGCAGACTTTTTTTCTTAAAAGATATTTCATGGAAAATCACACTAACTGCTTGTTATCAAATATATTGAGGTTTCCTTTTCTTTGTTGTTTTTCTCCCTACATCTTTTTCTTTTTTCATATTGACCAGGAAAATGTATATCCTGCCTAGATTCAATGACATCATGGCTCCTTGGCATAAACTCAGTTCACTTCTGAGTCCTACATACAGTTATTCTTACATTGGAAGATATTTTCAATGATAATTGATATATCATGGAACTACATTCACTTATACTTTCAAAATTTCATCTCTTCTGGGGAAATCTGAGCCCACACTTCCCAAAATCCTGAGCCAGGAAAGCCATATGTCACAAGAAAATTAACCTTACTGTTCTCTGATGGATGACAGAAGAATCATCTTGTTGAGGTAGTTTTATTTGTCAACAGATCAATAACTTCCTAAGATATGGCTCTCTCATGGTATCAGACTTCATCCATAGCCATTAGATTATAGCTGTCCAGTATGATAGACCCTACAGTTAATAGCCTATGAACTATTTGCTATATGTGCACCATGAAAAAGGTTTTGGAATCCATACCATTTTGATTCAATCATATGTTCACCTCCTGGGGATTTTTATTTTCACTATATCCTCAGCTTTAATAACAGTTTATAGACTCCAGAGAATAGGAAGGGAATTCTTTAAAACCATTTGTAGGAAATTAAGGGATTGAAATGCACTCTCTGTAATACAGAATTTTTCCTTTCCAGCATATGACAAATCTAATATACTGAGCATGTGCTTGCTTTTAAACTCTTGTATATATTTCATATATGCCACCTTCTAACCCCTTATCTCCATGAAAACCAGATGTTAATAGTCTTTGAATCAGTTATCTATGGTATGAACATCTCTTCTTGTATATGCTGTCAGACCATCATATAATTTTGTGGAAATTAAGTATATATCTAGATTTATATGATTTGGCTGCATAAAATAGAATTTCAGAGCTAATCCAGGAACAGATTTAGTTTTATCAGCAATTCTGTAACTCTTGGAGGAATTCCAATATCTGATGGAAGATATCAGATGAATTAACAGGCACCAAGGAGGTAAACCATTCTTCACATCAAGCAGAACACAGGTTTTCCAATATTTCATGGTTTTTCCAGACCGTTTTGGGACTTGTATTAGACTGAACTCTCACTGTAGATGTATTGATTCAGGCCCACAGGCAAATTCCCTCTAACATCTAAATGTAAAATTCTCTCGTGTGTAAATAATACTATAACTGACATATAATGACATATGCACATGCCCACAAGCCCACACAGAGGCTTTACCCACCACTAAAATTCAGTCACCATTATTATGAAATCTAGTTGTTATTTGACACCCCATACTGCATTATGGACCTACATACCAAATACATTTACAACAATATGTTTTATCAGGCCGTAGCTGCTTGCAGTTGGCTTTATTAAAGCACCCTACTATTAGGTGGCATGGGAGCATGTAATAGAGCATTTACCTATAGCAACTGGATAGCCTAAGATTGAAGCAGACAGACAACTCCTAGACCACTTTGACTTACTCCACCATATTTTTATATTAATTTTCCTCAAGGTAATTTTACCTAGAATTAAGATTGTGCAGGAGTTTAGGTCACCTGTCCATTCCTTATTTACACTAATGTAAAGGCTAATTATACTGGTTGAAACGTAAGAAAAGTGTTCAGACCATATACTGATGAAAATTGTTGTGGCTCCATTAAATTTAATGCAGTTAGGCCAATGCATATTTTTTCTATCAAAGTGCTCTTTATAACACCATCCTGCCTGACATCCTCATAGTTATTTTAATCCAAACTCTTTCCATCTCTTGCTTCAAACATTTTGCAAAAGCTTCTTTATTCTATAAGGCATTCCCATTAAACTGTGCTTTATCAGCTTGCATTTGTTTTGCCAAGTATAGTTCTACAGTGTAAAAACTGTGACTTCATATTGGGGCAAAGATCATTTCTGTGGCATAGTTCACCTATTATGCAGTGTTGTACATGCAAAAGGCACTGAGAGTAATAACATAACTTCTTTTGTGAATAATAGCAGTCTCCATCTTCAAAAAGGCAGTAGAAAAATATATATCATGAAGCTATCACAAGTCTCAGTTTTTAAGGCTCATTGTTTGTCTTCCTTTCTCTCTAAGTACTAAATGGAGTGTTGAATTTCCTATTCAGTTTCCTACTCCTACAAATGTACAATAGATATTCAGGTCCATTCTTCTTTGAGCGATACTGTGTATATATATGTCATTGTTCCTAGGGGCACAACTTCCTAGGGTGCTCAAGATGGAGTTTTCTGTAATCACCCTTGTAGACCTTGTCCACAGGCCCCCTTCACACTCTCATGCATCCAGCCAAATGCATGCAGAGGGTGGAGGAGCTCAGAACACCTCGGTTCCTTCTCACTGTCACCACCATCAGCTGAGCCATCTCTCTGCATCTCTCTGTCAAGGTATTGTTTGTAAATGGCCTGTTGGTGCTAGTTTTTTGGTGCACTTATCAATAACTAGAAAGTTAGCATTAAGATAAGCTCTTTTTCATTCTTCCTGAGCTAGGAACTATATTTTATTTCTTTATTTCTTTCAAATTTATATTTGGTACCAGCTGTTCAAAATATCAGATCATAAATCTCTGGGTTTCTTGTCCCACAATATGGTCAAGCCCAGGAATGATGGCCAATCAGGATATTAATCTTACTTCAGGAACACTCACATCTATAATTGCTTCCAATATTAACAGATCCTTTCCTGAAAGGACTCAAAGCCTTTTCACTTGAGCAATCTGTGTGTCCTGACTCAGACTCTACTTTCCTCAATATCAAAAAAAAAAAATGCTGGGAATTGAATTTTATCAAAATCAGTGCTTGTGGCTTCAATTATCTAATACCTCTGACCTTCCTGACAGCACCTTCTATGTAACCAAAACAAGTCCTACTAAAAGCATACAGAAAGATGTCAATCATCTTTTCCCAGTCCATTTGCCAAGCCCCATGGGACATCTAAGCTTTCTGATAGGGGCAATGCATCAAAACTTCAAATCTGGTATTGGCTGAATTAAACCAGACTTCCCTCAGGCCCTTCCTGGTTCTATCACTCTTATTTTAACTCCCTCCATGCAGAGATGTGTGCATCATTCTTCAATGGCACAGATGTCCTTTATACCTGCATCAGCACTGTTTTTTTATTCTGCCATAGAACCTGACTCAATTCAGGTTCAGGCTACAGCTTCTTGGGTGCAGACTCCAACACCTTCTACTTATCATAGCCACCATAACTTGCACCAGAGCGTCCCTCCAAGTGTCAGCTTCAACAGCTCTCTCAGTACTGATATCAACAGGAATCCTGGTGTTCTCTGATTTTAAAAAATCCCAAATTTTTGGATATAAAACTCCCCAAATCCCCATTTTTTATGATTAAAATGAAATTGCACTATAGTTCACTAGTGACATTTCATTTTAATCATGGAAAAATGGGGATTTAGGCTTATTTTTTCTAAATCCAAAAATTTGGAATTTTTTTTATTAGAGAAAACCAAGATCCTTGCTAATATCTTACCCTCTCTCACATTAGTATTATGTATGTTACTTAGCCTTCAGATTTTCTGGAGCAAGCACAGAAGATGCTGTTATCTAAGGCAGAGGTCAGCAACCTACAGCCCACCAAGCAATTTTATTTGGCCCAAGGAGCTGGGCACCAGTGACAATTTGGCAGCAGGAGAATGGGTGGCAATTCAAAGGCACTGGGAATTGGTGGCAGTTCAGGGGGAAGACATAGAATAAGAAAAGCAACAGCAGCTGGATCAGAAGTAGTTTGGAATTTGTTTTTACTTTATCTTATTTTTTTCCCCAAAACTACAAATTCAGAGTCAAATATTTATATTCCCAAGCTTGGGTAAAAATACTAAAGGAATAATACAAAAAAGGGCAAATGAACAGAACTTATTCCAAAAGCTAATAAGTATATATTTTAAAATCAAATACCTGTACGGTTTAAAGCCAGATTTTCAGTGCCTCACTTCCCATTCCCAGATATTTAGTCATATATATTGCACTCATTATGAATTACTGGTGCTATTCTCTGTGTTGAACATCTAATGTCCTAACTACAGATGTTGATTTATGCAGATTGTTGTGTCTAACTAAACTACAATTCATTTTGTTTCACAATTTATTTGTAGTCATAAAAAATTGTGGAACCACTTGCATCCTACTTCCACGGGTACAAAGTTGTCCCAAAAGTATCCATTAGTATCCATGAAAACAAACATAGTAATTAGGTATAAAAAATGGAGATTATCTAGTCCCACATGATATTGCAGGAGGAAAGCAAAGTTCTTTTTTGCTCAAAAACTTAAAATTCTTTAAGTATGCAGCAGCCATCTCATGTGATGGAAAGAATGTATTGACTAGTTCCCCTCATAATGATGGAGGTTAGGAACTAAGCAAAAAAATCCTACAGATACTCTGGAACCAGACCAAGAATGTTTCAAGCATAAATTAAAGAACCTCAGAGACAATGCAGTGGCCAACTTTCAGCCAATTAAGGGAATACAAAGCAAAACTGATGCCTAGACACTATTTAACATAAGTCAATTTATTTCAGGAATTTCTGCACCTTTTATAATCTATAAATTAATATATCAGGAAACATGGCCAAAAAAATATTGTGTTCAATCCTAAGAGCAAGAAAAGTCATGAATCAGGATATCATCATTTATTCTGTGTGAGAATTTACTTAAGATAAAAATGCATCCACAAGTAGAAGATGAACCATCAATGTCATTGGGTGGATTATAACAATCATCCCATAAAAAAGAATTTTTGAAATGTTGTCAGCTTTTTTGGTATACTTTAAGCATCAAGCCATACATACCAACTTTGTAACTGCATCCTATGCCACAAATATGGTTATACTTATTTTCAGCATATAAAGCCCTGTGTTAAGAAGCTCAACAAATAAGCTCTAAGGTCCCAATTCAGAAAAGCACTTAGAACTTTTCATCTCTATTTAGTACATCATCTTACATATGTGCTGTTTAAACAAAAATAGAATTTCTTACATGCTAAGAGTTAAGCCTACTCCTATATGTTTTACTGAACGGTGGCCTAATAAGTTGAGAAGGACCACTGTCTGCTGTTTTTGTGGGTAATTCTTGCCTTTGATGTCAAAATAGACATCAAAAGCTGTGTTATGTAACCTCCATAGCTCTTATTTTAAAATTTAGTGTCTGTTCCTTCATTATGTTTAACTGGAGGCTTTCAAATTTCCAATCCAGCTTCCTTCACATGCAGATATTCAACTGACATTCAGTAGCATCCTTGGTGCTCTCCTTCAGCATGCATAGTTTAAAGCATGCTGCTTATAGGCTGTTGGGGCGGGGGGTCCAGGTGCTTTCATTTTCCATTCAAACTATACATACTGATTATGTAAATGCCAGACCAACACTCCTGAGAGTTGTCTTAAGCTAGGGAACCACCAATTGGTAGAACAAAGTTCTCATGATAGTGCAGTTAATGTGCCTCAACCTTTGTCTATAGAAACGATTTAAAACCTGAAAAGATAATCCCTTTATAAGATGGTTCAGCTTTTGTGCTCTCTTTGGAGACCATTCATAAGATTGCTGGCAATGGTGGATGTGCTGAAAACTCAGGTAATTGTCATGCCATAACATAACTTTAACTTCACCTGAGTCCAACCACAAAATAATTTTCTTCCGTTGTTTCTTATGCAGGAGAGAGAATGTCAAACTGTATTTAATTTTAGGCTCAATGAAATAGGTTTAAATTTATAACCAGAAGGTATAAGTATCTTTATTAATACACATTTCTCAAATAGTTCCTAATAATGAAAAGTTGACTTTCTATTCAGGAGTCCTATTTATTACCAGGATATCAATGAAAACTGAAGCTTCAAATCTTTGAATGAGCTTGTAATCAGTCTTCTTTTTCTGTGAAGTTTGATTATAATCTAAAACATTTTTCTCAGGTCTTTCAAGGATGTGGCCAACCTAAACCAGCACCTGCTTTAAGGTCCTCCCGCTCTGTTCCTGAAAACTTCAATACCCGCTTTAGGCCATACAATCCAGAGGAGAGGCCAACAACAGCAGCGGGCACGAGTTTAGATAGACTGGTAAGTAATGGAACATTTACTGTCTTTTCACACTGTGCTAGCAGAGATGAAGAGCATTTCTGTTGGAAAATGCACTGATAACAATCTTTAATATTTTGATTATTACTGGATATAGTTACAATGTAGAATTTGCAAAGCCTGCAATAAGCCAATGTGTTTTTTCATTGAGAACATCAAAGAAATAGGTACAAATAGGACTCAGTTTGACATATTAAACACTGTGAGAGGTGACAGGATCAATCCCACAGGTCAAGAATTAGATTGATGAATCAAAGAAAGCACTCTTCAATAGAAACTTCCTTTGAAAAAATTGTCTAAATCAGATTAAATATTAAATTAATTCAACAGCCAGTTCTTCAATAAATACATATTATTTATGATGGTACATTTCTCATTAATCTGCTATGGTTCCTTTCTTAATGTGGCTAT
>NW_017729032.1:120497873-120514258 GCF_001723915.1 Gavialis gangeticus
GAAACTTCCTTTGAAAAAATTGTCTAAATCAGATTAAATATTAAATTAATTCAACAGCCAGTTCTTCAATAAATACATATTATTTATGATGGTACATTTCTCATTAATCTGCTATGGTTCCTTTCTTAATGTGGCTATTTGTAAATTCACCATCTCTGTGTACGCCAGCTTTAGAAACAGAATTTTGATCAGCTTGAACCTCGCTATTCACTAATCACGCTTTACTCTTCAGTCATTTAAAACCAATCATCTTAATGTAAGGTTATTCTAGTTAGAACAAGTCAGTGGATTCCTATCTCACACTTCAGTGTTCCTGCTATTTATGCACCTAACGTTTTATAGATGAATAATTATTAATGCACTGTTAATATTGCTTCAGCATTTATCTTGATGTAAAGCTAACAGATAAAAACATTAGTGTTATAAAGCACCTGAACCAAAGCTGATTGCATTGTGTTACCTCAGCTTGCTAAACCACTTGCTGAATACTTGTACAGCATACCTATTGTGACTTGTTTCATACATTTTAGTTAAAATCATAAAATGAGAATCATAAGCTTAAATTGGTTGGAGATGGTTCCTGATGCACAGATCAGTTTTAATATTTAATAAGAAAATTTAATATGCTTCTACTTCAAGTCAAGATCAAGCTTTCTACTTCATACAATCATTTTAACTAGCTCCTAATTAAATTAGCACTCAAGTCTTTCCTATGGTCTATATCCATAACGGATCTTACTCCTTCATTTTAATTAAGTTAAAGAATACACATGATATTTCAAGTCAAGACACGGGCTTCTCCTAATTCGCCAAGTCTTTTCTATAGTCTATATCCATAATGGATCTTACTGCTTCATTTTAATTAAGTTAAAGAATACACATGACATTTCAAGTCAAGACATGGGCTTCTCCTACACTGTAATAACAAAAATAAACATTTTTTGGTGTTCAGCACTTCTGATAAAAATGAAACCTGTTTTCCTCTAAAATAGAAGTATATTTTGTGATTGTTTCTGTGATAGGTTGTTATTATCTTTCCAGTCCAATGAAAAGTTAAAAAGTACTATGTGTTAAAAAGTAACATCTTAAAAAGTACCACTTCCAACTAGGGGCTTAGGGTACAATTCTAATCCCATTGAAGGCACAGGCAAAAATATAATTGTCTTCAGTGAGATCAGAATTTAACTCTTAGCCTGATACTCTTAGTCTTACATTCTGTGTAGCTTCACTGATACAGATGTGGAACTGAGCTATAGGTAACTGAAGGCACATGAAAGCCAAAGAATGCTTAGGATGAATTGGAATTAAGTCACAGGATGTAACTGGAGGGAAATGTTAAGTCAAGTTGGTAGCGAAACTACTGCTATGTACTTAAGAGTAGGTAAGGTATTTGACCACTAAACATTTCAGAAGCATTCCTTAAGCATGTAATAGGATTACCACTAGAACCATTTATATCTTCTAGTAATTAAAAACAAATTATTGTACATAGTAAATACAGTAGTCATGCAGTAGCAGCTTTTTTTTTCCCTCAATGGCTGTAACTAAGGCACACTTTCATTGCAGACAGAGCCTTATTACCCTAGTGTCCTCCTTGACTTTCAGTGGAGAAGGTACTTGACCAGATCTGATATCTTAACAAAGAACAACTTTGTTATTAACATTCTCACTTGAAAAAGTGTTACATCTAAATAAAGACTCTTCTTCCTAGTGACATTTGATTGTAAACTGTTCTTTGCCTTTGTAATTAGAAATAACAGTAATGCTAGTGTTACCTCCTTTTGAGCCCAGTCCAACACCCACTGAAGTGAGAGCTTGCCACTGACTTCAGCAGGACTTGAGAATCTAATGTAGGTTAGTGATCTATAGGGTTTTATTCCAGAATTATAATACTTTAGCAGTATTTGTAAAAGGGTCATTATCTGTATCTTAAACCAGATAGTTTAAGTTTCCCAGAAATATTTTAATAGTGTTCCTTTAAAAAAAAATATTATCACAAAAAAGACTGATATGCCTGAACAAAATGTTTACATTGCTTACAGAAGCTAAAAGAAGACAAGAAAAGCCTCACTTTACTAAAAGTAACAGCAGTCCACAGCATCTGTATAGATCAGGAACTTCAGCAGGGCTTTTTGATGCTTTTGAGCTAAAACTTATTCAATCAGCCAGAAAAGCCCCACTAAAGCAGCTGATCTATATAGACATTGAGCGAACCAGGTCCAACTAACACGATGCCTCTTCTAGGCATGCACTGGGCTTGGTGTGGACGCTGAGTTTAAAGTAAAGTGCCAGTTTTGGGGGGGTTTAATGTCTGTAAGCAGCCAAAATGTATGATTTGATGTTTTCCAGTTTGTGGGATGCTCTCTCTCAATTACTTAATTAATATGAATGCAGAACAACAATGTGACATACTGTTTGGATTGCAGCATACCATAAATCAACCTTCTTTTGAAATATTTTTTTTCCCAAACAATATAAAAAATAACAGAAATCTATCTGTGTCTCTTTCGCATCAGCTTTTTCTTGTGTTACACATACCTATTCAATAGTAGAGTGATGCTTTTACTAACCTGTCTTTAAGATTTCATTTTCAACATACTGTCAAATCATTTAACTTTAAAATATCGAAACAAAGTCCAAATGTAAAGCTACATAGAATCTAAGAAATAAAGTGACAAACAATTCTGGTTTCATTAGAGGAATAGTGTAACAGTATGTTTTCAGAACAAAATGTTTTGCATCTTAAGCATGTACAAATGCATAAAGTGACCCAGCTTTTCAAAAGTACTTGGTGCCGATTTTGGGGGCAAGATTGTCAGTACAGCTCTGCTCCCTTTCAGTGATAGCATTTTCCAAACAATAAAGCTCCTAACGGCTTCCATTAAGTGTCATACACTTTTCTATGATTCTAAATATAAGCCGTTAGGTGCACCGGTCTTTGAAAAATATATCCCATTCTCTTTGACTTAACGTGTTTGATGCATCCACTACTTTCATTAAAACAGAAGCCAATCCATGTCTATGTGGCACACTTACAGGGCTAGGCAGCAGCCAGTAGCATCCACATAGCACTGCAATCTGGCTAATTAGTATGCAGGCAGGATAACTGGCCCTGTTACTCAACACTACTAATTTGCCTACCCATGAGGCCGTAACACCTACACTGCTTCTAATTTAAGAGGGAACCCACGTGGAGCATCATGGTATATTTGAGGACATTTATGCTTGGCATGGTAAGCTTATCATAGAGACATGTGCAGGGTGAATCATGTACTATTAAATTAGCTGCATCCAGTGGCATTTTAAAAAATAACAAATAAACAAGTATAAGCCCTGGGAATGTGAAAATGAAATATCAGAAAGTATGTTGACATTTTTTACTTAAAGCTGATCAAATATACTTATGGAGTCACTGAACATCTGTATCTGGGTTATGCTGTGGGGTTCACTTTTTTGACTTTGGAAATGTGTTGTCTAAGAATTCACATTTACAAGGGAATGCTCATGAACATGAATGCTCTTCAAAGTAGTTACCTGTTCAGTATAACCTGTTGTTTTTTTCTGTTCCCTGAATCTGTTTTCCCCTTGCTTCCCAGAGGACTATCTGGAGGACAATGCAACACGGTGTAAGCTTTGCTGTTCTTACTCTTTATTTCCATTCCCCTTTGTACAATCTTGCTGAATAAACTACCACTCTTAGTTTCATCTCTACCATCTTTTTCTTCGTTTGTTTGTAAATTAACCTACAAGCTATTCCCTCTGTCATTTTAAAAAAGCTCATTGAATTGTGAGGAGTGCTTGGAGTTTTTCTCTAACTAATTATGGTTGATGCTAGGGGGGTGCATGACAGGAAATGAATCACTCCAGGAGTGTCCCATTCATATACTCTTTCCCTAAACCATCCACTACTTGTGACTGTTGGAAACAACTTATTGAACTAGATGGACCATTGGTCTGACCAAGTATTGTGTTCTTTATGGTCTTATACTCCTTTTCAGGACAAATCATCTCTTCCAAAGGTTGTTTCTGAGCGAGAGAGTGGGAGCATCTACACAAAATGCTTAGTACAGTTGCCTAATTAGCTCTGCAGTAAAGCATCACTGTCACCATGTGTGGAGCTATTAGGCCAGAGTAAACTAATTAATTCTTCCATATGTTAGTACAACCTGACACAAGTACTATCCTATGGCAGTTTCCTCCACCACAACTCACATGTAGACAGCAACTGGGACTGGCTGGGGCACAAGGGTGCTACAGTGTGGGGCTCTGCCTGCCCACTAGCCCCACACATGCCCCAGTCAGCCCCTCTGTAGCACGTTGACCTCAGGGGGAGCAGCTTCAAGCTAGCAGGCAGACCCTGTGGACCCACTGCCAGCTGGGACTTCTCTGCCCCAGCTCAATGTGCATGTGTAAATGCTGTGTCTAGGAGCAGTAAACTCAGGCATGAGCTGCAGAGGAGTCTATTCAGCCACATTAATTTGACATGTAGACACACACAGTGTGCTCTTTCAGGGTGAAGAACCAGGCCTGTTGAAGTTCTAGGCAGAGAACCTGCTTCCTGGAAATGATTGATTTTCATGCAACACTTGAATCCCCTTGGATACAACACATATGGCATTCTCAGAGGAACACAGTGGAGTTCAGACTGAGACCTGAGGTGTATAATGCCAGACTGCTCTCATTTAACAAAGCTTCCCCTAAAAACAAGTTACAATGTGGCATTGGTGGCATGATGGATAAAATAAACTCCATAGGATTGATTATCTTGGAGCAGTGGTATAACTAGAGCAGGTCAACTGAGGCAGCTTTCCCAAGCACCAAACTGGGGACACAGGGGAAAAAAACTCAGCTGCCACCAGGTACCTGGTCACATCATTATACTTCTGTTTTGGAGTGAATGGCTTTAGTTTGTGTGGGAGGACATGGAAGCTTTACTCCTTTTCCACAAGGGAGTTTATGTACTGCTAAAGGTACCACATGTCATGAAACACTTTCCATGGAGATAGGCACCTAAGAAATTGACTGAGATATTTTGGGGGTGATTTGCATTCAGGTAAACTTGCAACATAGACAAGTGGATTAGCATACACCCAGACTGAAAACATAGTCCATTCATGCTCTTTGCTATTAGTATGTGAGTATAATTGGATTTTTCTTTGTAGAAAATCGCACTGTATTATGTCTTTTGCTGTCTTTCAGGCGACAAAAGCAAACAACACCCCTTAACCCTCTACCAGTTGCATGTACATGTGCACACATGTGAGCACACACACACACATCTTATTGAGCAAAATTCTTTACTCTAGAGTTGGTCTAGGTGAATTTTAAGTGTACATTAGTGCATTTTCAAGTTTGACTACTTAATGATTCTTACTGTAATAAGCTCAAGGGCAGCCGAAGAAATCTATTGTGAACCATTTGCTTCCCAAAGTTCCAGAACTACATGAAGCAGAAAATAGAACTGAAGCAATTAATCTGTCCTGCTTTTTAGCCAAAAACTGATAAAAGTAGAAGGACATTTACTTTGAGCATTTTGATTTTAGTCTCCTAGGAAATCCTCCAGTGAACCCCTGGTTTATACATTTTAGTTTTGTGTGAATCCATTTAGTCCAGACTTTAGAAATGTTAAATGTATGCAGTTATATCACAGAGTATGCCCGAGTGAGGCATTTTGAATATTTAATTTTTCAATAGACTGTAGAGGATAATCCAGTAGAAATATAATTTACAGGTTTAAAAAATTAAATCTAAATGTTTCTAAAACTGAAGAGCAGGTATTATTTTCTAACACTGTTTGAATATGTGGCTCACAGGAATGGATATGAGCGCAGGGCATATAAAAGTCTTGGTAATTCAGAAGGTGCCAATTGCAGCTCTGAAGTCAGAAGATAACAGGTTCAAAGAGTTGTTACACAAGCCAAATTACCTCCCATACGACCATAGCCTCAGACCAGTTGAATGCGATTCTGTTGGAATTTCCACTTCTTCATGCATGATATTAAGTAGCAGATATGTACTTTATGGATATAATCAAGGCTAAGGTTTACATCTCATTCAAATAGACAGATTCCGTTTACTACCCTAGAGTTTGTTCTATTGTTGTTATTAGCTGTCTGTGAGAGGTATACATAATGAACAAAATATATTCAGACATATTTGATGTGCTCATGCAGTATTAAATTTAGGTATCCTTTTTCTTCCTAAAATAGATGTTTGTTTACAACCTTTTGGGGGGGCATGTCCAAAGTGTTTTGGTTTTGACGTTTCCGTGTCACAGCAGTATCATAATAAGCTTAAGTCTGTGCTGTCGTTTTCCCCACATAGTTAATACCAGTTTCAGGAGGAAAAGGCAGATGAATGATAGTAGCTGTCAAAATCCTCCTGGGAGACCTGCCGGAGTTTTTTTTTTTTTAATCGTAATATTATTCCATAGGCCAACTGAAGGGTTCTGCCTGCTGCTGAATCTGATACATTGCATTTCTAAAGTGTGAGGCAGTTACTAAGAAAATGCTTTATTAATCTGTAGGTGAAATGGGTCAGCCCACTGCACATACCCCACTTGGCATGAACAGCTGGAAACTGGCCTTCAACTATAATAGCAAAGCACGTTCTCCACCTTAATTAGTTGTCAGAATAACACATAAGGCTGAGCTTGCTTGCATAGTGTACTGTGGGTTGAATAATTATGGGCTGACAAACTCCCTCAATGAAAACAGCTCTTGTTTGAACCTTGTCTAAACATGAACTTGCTAGTGTGGCTGAACTTTCTTTATCTGTTGGGTGTGAAGCCCCACTGAGCAATATCATCTCATTTTCAGGAATGTCTCAAGGATATAAACAACAAAATATAAGCGAGTTACAAAGAAGACAAGAAATACAAAACCATACAAGCTGCCGACTGTTCTTTCTTGGTTACTAGACTTAACTACACACAGCAGAATGTGAAAATAGGCTATCAGTCAGGCTTTGATTTCTTTCTATTTAAGTATTATCTGGTTTGTGAGTCTTGTTGTTAATATCAAAAGAAATTGATCAAATTCTGCTTCCAATTGTACCATGTCAATCCGGAGGAACTTCTTTTCATTCCTTGGAGTTACTTTGCATTTATCTGATGTAACTGAGAGCAGTATTTGGTCCTTAACCTTCCTTTACATATGGGCAAATTTTAATGGCATTCATCACTGTAGTATCCAAGTATCTAAAATGATAGTTTGTCTCCAGTAAAATCAGTTCATTCCTGGGGGTTGGAGGATGGCCTAGACTAAAGCAATAGTAATACCCCCCAGGAAACCTAAATTAAAATCCATTACCTTGAACCTTGTGTTTTAGTTTCTTCTCAGTAAAGGGAAGGTATCTTTCCCAATATGCAGCTAGATTTTATTACCAGTCTTTGAACGAATAACGTAAACAAGAAAAAAAAATCTGTCAGTTCAGAAAAGGGTCACATTTCATTCCATACGTATACATCTCCATAATCAGAAGAAAAGGCATGTATTATTGTTCATGTTAATACTACCAAGAGCCTGTAGCTTCATAAACACCTGTGTACCTCAGCATTTTTTAAACATATTAAGAAAATAAATATGGTTTCCAAGTTTGTCACATGGCTTTACAGTTTTTAAGTCATTCCATTTTTCCAGCTTGTGAGGAAATTATTATATGATTGTGACTATCATAGTGTATCATCAGCCTGATGCACTAAAATGATTCCTGGATGGTTATTGTGAACATGGGTGACCGGTTGTGAAAGTGATATTAGTAAAAACTATCCTACATGGACAAAAATGGAATCTGAGGTTTACCACCAGTTGAAATGTACCACAGGGCATTGCTGGCAAACTACTGCTAGTGTCACTTCAACCTGCAGAGAACCATTCCAACAAAAAGTTAGCAGAGTATAGGTGTGAAATCAAAGCTTTGGTGACCTCTGAATTGGCCAAGAGTTGTTACACGTACAAAAGCAAAATATGAGTTAAACTAAGCTCTTGTGATTAGTTCTCTCCAGCCATTTTCAGCTATTTCAGTTTTACTTGACTGTAGCAAACAGATGTATTGTGAGATCATAATAGAAATGTGCTGGACTGGACTCCACTTATGACAGGCATTCAGCTACTACAGACTGAAAGCTGATTTCCCAGGCCAAACATATTACGTTTAATACATTTTTCTTTGGTTGTAATGGACAAAAATTGATACTTTATGGACTTTTATGGGTATTACTAGTGCTTAGAGGGGAGGTACAATAAAGGAACTAAAAGAGATTTAGCTTCACACGAATACTGACCCTTTTGTGAACTTTCCTTAGTCAAGTAACACTGTGAAAGATAAATATTCGATAAGTTTAGAAGAGATTGCCAACTTTCTTCTCTCCCTCTCCTTCTGTTCCCAGACCATATCAACAGAGGCCAGCAGAACTGACCTGATGGCTTCACCTTCAGCACCAAAAAGTAAATTAAAAAGTGCTTTTAAAGCAAATGTGCCCTTTTTAGAAAATGAACTTAAAATAAATGTCTTGGACCAAATTTCTCCCTGGTCTGTCTTCATGGAGCTGAAGCTGCATTTGGCCTTTGATTTCCCTGGATCCAGGGATAAATCTGACCACATTGAAAATAAAAGAATACTTCACTGAGGCAGGGTGTCGAGCAATCTCTAATTTATACAGTGAATTGCCATGCCCATCAATGACCTACTTGCACATAGCTGCACATGTTTTATCACCTAGGAATGTAAGAGGAAATGTGAAGGAAATATATGTGTTTTTCTTAACCTGCACTCACTTTACAAATAAACTATTTGTATTATTGAACGTTTAGAGGTAAATATTATATAAAGTATACATATCTAGATATGTAGACTATAGATAGATAAATTCATTAAGAACCAGAGCCTGGCTCATATTCAAGAGTATTTTATTCCACAGGTAGGCTCAGTGAAGTGAATATAACTACTGAAGTCTACAGCTATCAGAGTCTGGGGCATAGTACTGCAAGCACCTGCAGCTCCCATGAGAAAGGTGCTCACCACCCCATATGATCAACACTTTGAGGATGTTAGCCTGTCATTTTTGGTAGCAATAATTTCTGTGTTACTAGTAATCATCCTGTGTGTGGAATTTTTCTCTGGAGTTGGATGTATCAGAAAAAAATGACATGCCATAAAATGTCATTTTATATCTATATCTATATTGAGCTATATAGAGATATATATAGATATATAGACAGATATATCTATCGATATAGATATAGATATGGATATGGACCCTGATCACGCTGCCACTAAACACAATGATAGTTCTGCCATTAATTTGAGTGGGAGCAGAATTCAGTCCTTGTGTAATCAGCTTTATATTAATCTTAAAGTGCTGGGGATTTTGCTTTTCCTATAACCTACTTGAACACTTGTAGGTGCTGTCAGCAAGTCTCTAGAATAAACACTATAAAGAAAACAAGATGAAGATTAACTCAAGTGAACATTGACTTTTCTTCATAAACATTAGAGAGAGAGAAAATCACCAGTATGAAAGTGCATACTACAATGAATGCTGCAGCCATATGAGTAAAAAGCCACAGCTTGAAAAGAGTTGTTTTTTTTAAACAAAAATATCTATAATATTAGAACTGTCTTCCAGAGTTTTAGCAACAAATTACATCCCATGATAAATATTTCTAAATAACGTGGCCCAGGGAGTCAGATTTTCTTGTTGCCAGTAGAGGCAGCAGCACATTTAAAGGAAGAATATAACAGATAAAATAAATGAACCTGAAAGAAATTTTCCTCCCTCAGTGATCTCAATATGAAGCTAACAGGTATGAAAATGGAATACTTATTATCACTGTAATAATATGCAAGTAAACAGCCTGCTCCTTCCTTCTTTTCAGTTACTGGGGTATTATGCGAATAGGAGTCATATGAAACCTATTTGGTTCTTAAATTTCTACTATACTTATTAGGAAGAATCCTGGTTTTCTCTGATTTAAAATATCTCCAGTTTTTAAAAAAATGTAACCCCAAATCACATTTTTCCATCATCAAAATGAAACACCACAAATATATAGATACTAATTTATTATTAAATATGTATCAGTTAAATCATGTAAAATTGTGGATTTGGGTTTACTTTCTTTAAAACCAAAAACTGGGGACTTTTTTAAAGCAGAGAAAACCAGGATCTTTGCTTATTACTAATGTATTATTTGCATTTGGTACCTAGGCTCCCCAGACATGCATTGGGACCACATTGTGATAAACCTCTTCACAAACACATATAGAAAACATGGTCCCCACCTTAAAGAGCTTAATAAGATCTTCATTTTGAATGTCACAAGCTAGAAAATGTAGGCTTCCCTACCAGCCTTTGCTCTTTCAGTACAGTTCTGTAAATATACTAGGCACTCAGTTAATGGAGTGTAGCTGGACAATTTAAGCTGGTATATATACCACAAAAGATTTAATTTTACTCATGTTAGGAAAACCGTAGGTACTTATCCCAGTTTGGTTAGTGAGCAAGGAGATAAGGAAATTGGAAACTGGATAAGGAATCGAGCCAATCAGGAGTGGCACCTCCATAGGAAAAGCAATAGGAGGTGGTCTGTGCAGACCACATGCCTGTTCTTTCACCTCTTTGTGGGTTACTGATGAGTGCCTTACACCACCAGTTCCACTGACTGCCATGAAAAGACAGGTAAGCTGTAGCCTAATGTATTCTTCCTGATCCCTTGCATTCACTGTGTTCCTCTAGAAGAGAACGAGGAGGGAGCAGCCCATTTTCTCAATTATGCCTGCCCCTTACACAGGCAATACAAAGAGTCTTTCTACTCTGCCCAATGTTCTTCCACATAAGGGCCTTTTTACTCATTATACATGAAGAATGCTACTGTTCTCCCTATGTGGTCAATCCTTCCCCTCTTACCCATGTTGAATAATCCTCTACTCAGTAGGTGCATCTACACACACAATTAATTTGAAGCAATAAGCTCGAGAGCAGTTTGAGCTGGAGTAAACTACTCCCAGGCACAGTGTCTACACATATACCTGGGACAGCAGCAATTTGAGCCACAGCCAAGCAGTTTACACAAGGGCTGCTCCTGCCCTGCTGGCAGGGGACATATGGGGTGGCCCCAGGCTCCAGGTGGCGGCATCGGGCAGTGGAGGGTCTGGCTGGGGCACAATGGTGCTGAAAGTGCTAGGTGGGTAGGTGGCACGTGGCTAGGTGGCAGGGAGGACTCTGGCCCCCTGCTGGCTGGGCTGACTAGGCTCAATTTATACTCATGGTCAGCATCTACATGTGTGTTTAATTGCAATTAATTACCCTGTTGTAAGATAGTACTGTCCCCAACGGTCCCTGGCAGTACTATCTTACGGAGGCATTAATTACTTTACTGTAGCCTAATAACATTGAGCATACAGATGGTGACACTTTACTCCACAGCTAATTAATCTGGATCCTGGTTTTATTTGATAAAAAAATCCCAAATTTTTGGGTTAAAAGAAGTAACCCAAGATCCACATTTTTCCATGATTAAAACGAAATCCCATTTATATAAGTTTCACTTTGATCACGGAAACGTGGATTTTGGGTTACCTTTTTTAACTCAAAAAGTGGGGATTAATTTTTTTATCAGAGAAAACCAGGATCCCTGGTGATGATAAATAACACATTTAAAAATTGTTGGGTTTTCCTCAGCATTGATTTCACTTCTGACTATAATTTTATCTGGTTTTTAGCTTTTATTCAGTGTCAGTTTCCTGGTATGCTTTCTAATGAAAATAGTGATAGTTATTACAGTCCAGGATAATGAGTTACTTCTAACAAAGATCAAGAGCCCAACCTTTATGCATTTTCCTCATTTTTGAAGTTTAGCAAGTTAAATTGTCTAGACTAAGGAAATTTACACAAATGTAAAAACATCCTCAAACCCTGCACTGGCATGAGTTACCATGGTAACTTACCAGGATACGTTAATCAAGCCTTGCCTATTATCAAAACCCAGCTGGAGCAGAGAATCCCAACTATGGATCTTTAGACAGCTATTAAAAGTCAGAGTCAAGTTCATCTGGAGGTAAAGAGTGAATGGGTCTGTCAGAATTCAGGGCCTAATATATTGATATAAAAGGAAGATGGGTGGATAAAGCAGAGCAAAAAAAGGTTCTTTTTTTATTACCACCATTTAAATGTCTTTCTGATTTATAAGATATATTTGTTAAAATGAGATCCTGATATTCCACATTGTGTGCTCAACTCCTTATATGTCTAACATGTCATGTTTGCTTAGTCAAAGCAATTTTTCTGCTCCACTCTGTTTTATAGGGTCAACCTAGTCTGAGAAAATCAAATTGTCCTACCTCTCTTTCATACATCATCATTTAGAATCGTCAACAATTCCTCCTTGGATACTCAGATTTGCTTTCTTTTATAGTATATGTTTATTGTTAGGTGGTGATTTGGGAAAGATAGGGGAAACAACATGATTTTCATACGGCAATCTGGGAACCTATGTTAGTCTGACACTGACTTATTTTACAGAATGTAAGTGACCCCAAGAAATATTTACAAGGCCGGATTTCATCTTTTCTACTGGGGCAGCCCTGGAGTGTGGAGCAGAATAGTACACTCATTTGAATAGACATGAGTTGTTCTGCCTACCTAGTATGCATGCAGACCTGGAGGTTCAAAGTGTCTGAGAGTTTTGTCACGTGGTTACTTCGTATGTGTTTTATTTAGATCATAGTAAGTGTTACCAACATTTAATTTGTTCTGACCAGTTTCATGGTAATTCCTACCCATTCAGGTCGTCCCACCCAGACCTCTGATGCTGGCAATCAGCAATGACAAGCACAGGAAGCTGAGCCTGGGGAGAGGGTGCTGCCCCTGCCACTGGATCCAACTGGTGTCTTGGGATCCAAACCAGTTGGAGATCCTGGTGAAGTCTATAGGGTGGAACCAACAATCAGCTGATTTTTGGTTCCACACCAGTGTCCTAGCTCCAGTGTAGTCCCAGAGCTGGAACTGACAATTGGCTGTTTTCTGGCCTCAAACTCAGGACCCAATGGAACCAGTTTTAGACTCTTTTGTAGCTCTGGGACCTACAGAGGACTGTGGGTCTTGAGTCCTGAGACCACAACTGATTATGTTATGTCCATGGAACAGTTTGTCAGTAACTCAACATGAGTTAATTAATATGATCTGGAGATACTCCTTCCTGGAAAAGGCATAACTTTGCTATGATACAATATAAGAGCTCACTTAGTATGTGTTGTCCTGCTTGAACACATAGACACTCAAATTGTAAATGCATTTAACACATACTATCATGTGTAATGTGGCCCTAAGTGACCTTGGCTCTTACAGCTGCTTCAGGAGCAAGCAGCAAGATCACAGCTGGCTTGTAAGACTGTAGCTGTGCCCCTAATCTTGAAAACCAAAATCCCACAGGAGAGAATAAAGCAGTGGGCCTGCTAACTGCCCCCCTCAGCAATCAGCAGTCAAGAGAACACTGGCAACAACATCCTAGTTTTCTCATGCATAGACACAAGGGGCCTCAGCAATTTTTTTATTTACTACCCATACACTCATGTAAATTTAAACAGTATTTGGCTCAGGGTGTGGTGGCCATATGCAATCGTTTAACTTCTCTCTTCACTGCAGAAGCAGATGCTGGTCCTTAAAGGGCCTAAAGTTAATCTATGAGGGAGAATCCTAGTGAACTAAACAGAATGTCCAAGGTTAACTGGACTTCTGGAGAAATTAAACAGCCATCCATTTCAGTGAAGAGCACTCATGTGCATACTTGTGAATTTTAAGCATTTGTTTTTATGCTCTGTAAGGCTCTTTAAGTAGAAAACTAAAAGAAAAGAGGAGATTTTGAAAGCTATATGGAAGTATAAGTATCAAATGCATTTGAAATATGCACTAGAAGATCAATGGGATGCTGTGGGATGCTGTGAGACAAACTCAAGCATCTTAGAGGCCTGAAAACTGAAATACCTACGTATGTAAAAGGAAGGTGGTAGAGGCATAGTGAGCTGTTTCAGCACCCAGGGTGCTAGGGAGTGGGATTATGTTGACCATGGGAGGGAGTAGAGGAAGAACAATGTCTTACCTATTGGGACTCTCCTCACTCAGGTGGCAGATGTTACTACTGCAGCTGCTGCTGTAGCAGTGCAGTTTGGCTTGCTGCAGCTGAAAGACAGGCAGCAGCCCAGGGAATGCGCCTGCCACCCTGTTCACTCCCCTTCCCCACACCTAGGCACAAGGGTGTGCCTCCCATGGCAAAACCTACCTGGGGGGCATCATTCCCCAACCCCTCCAGATATGCTACTGGGCCCATGCCTTTGCCTGTCCAGCTCCTACAGCCTCAGGGAAGGGAGTAATATTGATGTGCCCTCTAAGTCAGCTCCTTGGGTTAATGCCTTCTTGTCCCCCTTGGCTATACTACTTGCAAGTTGTAACAATATGTATGTATCTCAGAGGCAAAACCAGCAGCAGCAGAAAGGAGGAGTCTGAAGGAGGAACAGGAAGTGTGGGCAGGGAGACAGGAAAAACAAGAGAGTTAGAGAGGCTGGGGGAGATCAGTATCTCTGTAACAGCTCTGTAAAAAACTGCTATAATAAAGACACTGTTTAATTAAGTAGGGAGCTGTTCCTTGATTACCCATACAGGGTCACATGAAACATAGTGACAGCAGAAAGTCTGTGAGGAAGCCCAAGAAAAGAGAGAGACCTGGTCCCCAGCAGTGATTAAAACTGACTGCAAGAAGCATGGAGGGACTGAAGCCCCCGGCACAGTTGGATTTCAACACAAAGAGCCTGGCACAGACATGGAAATAATGGAAGCAAGAATTCAGTTTGTATACAGTATTAACCATGGCTGATAAAGAGGAGAAAATGAAGGTAAAGCTGTTTTATTATCTAGTGAGGGGAAAAGGCTGTGAAATAAGTATGACACTTATTCCAGGGAACCCTGATACACTAGAACAGTTAATAGAAGCTTTTGATGCATACTGTAACCCCAGGAAAAATGAGACTGTAGAGAGATATCAGTTTTTCACCCAAAACCACGAGGAAGAAGAAGGAATAGAGGCCTATATCACAGCACTGAAAACTCTGGCATCCTCATGTAACTCATCCTCATGTAAAAGACTCCCTAATCAGGGACAGGATTGTGTGTGGCACACGGGACTCTGCCCTGAGGGAGAGCCTACTAAGATAGGTAGATCTAACCCTGGAAAAATGTCACCAAATTGCAAGGACAGTAGAATTGTTTAAACAAAGGATCAAAATGATATCAACAGCCACATGTACAGAGCAGGTTCACAGGCTTGACCTAAAGGGCTCTGGAAATCAGGAACCTGACAAGCCAACTGCAAACACCAACAATATGACTCAGTGCATGTACTGTGGGAAGCTACATGAAAGGTGGAAGGACAAATGCCCAGCCTATGGAAAAGAGTGCAAAAAATGTGAAAAACAAAATCATTTCAGGGCTCAGTGTCATACCCACCCAAATGGAAAAAAAACAATCCATGCAGTGATGAGGGATCAAGAAACTACAGATGAGGAAGCTTTCAGTTTAAATTTGACAGATTCACAGACTCACAGGATATACACATTACAGAAAACAGCGGGCAACAACTCAGCCATATTTGCAACAATAATGCTAGAGCAAACACCTATAAGATTCCAGGTGGATTGTGGGGCCACTTGCATTGTCCTTCCTGTGGATCTATTGAGTAGCAGCATCAGAATGGGAAATTGTCACCAAGTGCTGTTAATATATAACAAAGCAACTGTGAGGCCACTGAGAAAGTGCCAGCTGACTATAAGTAATCCATGGAACAAGAAGCGGTACCACCTAGAATTTATAGTGATTGACAAGGCAAAGACCCATCCACTGCTGGGAAGCTGGACAGCACAGGCCATGGATTTAATTACAGTGCAACATGACAACATTCTCCAGGTCACAGAAGAGCAAGAATGGTCATTAAGTTCACTACCTAACATTCTGTTAAGATATGGAGACATATTCCAGGGCCCTGGACTCTTGAAGACAAGCTGAAGTTAGAAATAGGTTCGCAGATGCAACCAGTATGACTACCAAAATGCAGAATTCTGCTAGCCCTGCTGGAGCCACTGAAGAAAGAATTGACAAACCTGCAGAAAAAAGGCATCATTGCACCAGTTGAAAAAAGCACTGACTGGATCAGCAGCCTCATAGTAGTAAGGAAGCCGTCAGGCAAACTAATCTGCATTGATCTGAAACCACTAAACAGGGCACTCAAAAAAGCCACTAGCCACTGCAAATGATTGAAGATGTACTACCTGAACTGTCTAGGGCAAAAGTGTTCATAGTTGGTCTTTCATCAGTCTCATGGGACGCCCATGCCCAC
>NW_017729032.1:120519205-120584878 GCF_001723915.1 Gavialis gangeticus
TCCCTTCCAGCCCTAATGTCTATGAAATCTATGAAATAACACCTAGAAAAATCAAACAAACAAGAAGCAGGAGGCTGGTACAATGACCAGCATAACTGGATGACTATGAGCCCTAAAGAACACAGCAGACCAGCGGTAAAGTTTTGGTCTCCACGGTGGGCTATGTGCTAGCAACCTCTGGCCTAACCAGGGGAATAAGTTAATCAACTGTTTTGAACTGTTGAAAGGGAAGATGTAACAATATATATGGATCTCAAGGACAAAACCAGCAGTAGCAGAAAGGAGGAGTCTGAAGGAGGAACGGGTAGTGAGGGGGAGGAGACAGGAAAAACACAAGAGTTAGAGAGGCTGGGGGAGAACAGTAGGCCCTGTAACAGCTCTGTAAGAAACTGCTGTAATAAAGACACTGATAATATTAAGTAGGGAGCTCTTCCTTAATTACCCATACAAGGTCACATGAAACACAAGTGAGCAAACCAGTACAGATGATTTAAGAACTGACTCAGTCCTTCCAGATCTCTAACTAAACCCAAGCATGCTTGAGGTTTGAAAAAGGTCACCAGCCTTCAGTTTCTTTTTATTATGATTTTAGGCATCAGGTAGCATCAGGGAACAGTTGTGCTAGGTGCTGAGAAAACAGTCCATGCTTCCAAGATCTTGTGGTTTTCTCAGGAAATGAATCCAGATCTCTTCACCCCAAGCCAGGACTTAAGTGTTTATACATGTGGTCTGGGGGTTGGGGGGGGCACTTTAATTAGAGTGGCTCCAAGAGCCACTCTAATTAAAGCACCTGGAGCATCATATATATTAGCATCCCCACACTAAAAAATGGCAGCAAGAGCACTTCAACTATAGCTTGTTGAACAAGCCTTATTTAAAGCACCCCACCACCATTTTCCAGCATGAGACATTGGTACACATGACTCGAGTCTGCTGGAGCACGGTAATTACCACATTCCAGCAGACTTGATTAATCAAGTCTGTTCCAATGCACTCTAATTACAGCACATCAGAGCAGCCTTGCTGCACATCTATAGGTGCCCAAAGTCAATCAGCCAAAGTCAACTGCCAAAGTCAACAGCAGGCAGTGCCCAGAGAGGCACTGCCTGAAACTCCTGTTTCAAGGAGACAGTTTTCATGTATATTTATTTCTTTCCCATTTTTGGTGAGCACCATTAGCAGGAATACTAAAGAAATGAAAGCCCAGACAAACCAATCCAGGAAACAAGGATGTTATTGTGGGGTTTTCTGGAAATCAGAGAAGCAGAGGGAGTATTGTGACATTGTAAGCCCCATTTTGCTGGTATTTTGTTCTAGGAAGTACTGATATTTTGAGATAATTATCCAAATTGATCCTCCTAGCCCTTAGAAACTTATTTTTGTCACAAAAATATACAAAATGCACAACTGGGTTTTCTGCCTGGTGATTTGATGCATTACATCCTTGGAAAAAAGAGTGTATTGCTAGGTCTACCTATTCCAGACAGAAAACCTGACAGAATATCTGCTCATTAGAGAAGGATTTTCACCCAGATACATAGATTGTCCAAATGGAGAGCAATTTACTTGGTAAAAGCTTTTTTTTTTATCCATCTCTACCTCTGCCTTAGAATACTGGCTCTCCTTCTGGTTCAGTTGAACACTCTTGAACCTGATTCTGTGGGCATCAAAGTCAATGGAAAATTTCCCTTAGACTTTGAAGGAGCTTTTTCTCCAGTTCCATTCTGGCATGGGCTTCTCCCTCTACTTGTTCCTGAAATGAAATTATAACCCCTTCCTTCTGCTGTCACGGGTTGCTGCTGTGAATATGATTGTCAAGTCATAAATTCAGTATCATGAGCAGCTGCAGTGCAGAATAAAGTAGGATAGGAAAATGGTCTATAAAGACGAAAACTTGTTTAACTATGAATGCCTTTGACCAGCAAAGGCAGCAAAGACATGAGAAAAATAAATAGGCTTATGTTAAAGCAAGACATAGTTTAAAGTCATTCCCAGTGTGAAAGTCTCCTCTTTGCACAGTTGAAGCATAATTGATGTTGGATCGATGGCAGGCGTTGGCTGGACAGCTCTAAAAAGAAACCTGTGGAAACTATTTTAAATCATTTCTACCAACCAGTGGTGTATTTGTTGAATGCTTCCGGACAGAGAAATTGAAAGAACTTATAGAATTGGGAGCAAGCTGAGGTAAAAATTAAATAGTACAAAAAGACAGAAAGAGGAAAGGAAGTGTAGCGGCCAGTAGAGCCTGGTTCTACTGGTTGCTTGAATTAAAATGATTAGTTATGCAGCCTTAGGAAAACAGAACTCTAATTCCTTTCAATACAGTGCATAAAGTTTTGGTTCAGTAATGAAAAATGGAAATCAGCCTCTCTAATGAATTATAGCAATTATCTCTCTGCTGGGGTAAGACAACCTTGAATCCTGTCATATTCCCCCAAGAAAAAAGCATTGGTATGTTGTTGTGCACCCAGCATCTTGAGAAACACAGCAACATTTTCTTATTACTTTTCTAATGCATGCAGCACAGCTGCTAGCCCATGGCACTTCTGGATACCACACTACTGTTGTCCTCCAACTTGTTTCTCACTTTTGGAGCTTATCTGATTGTGGTTAAGGATGTCAGTGCTTGTGAAAATGAATATTTAAAAATGAAATACCAGATTTTTTACACTCATCATGAAATGTTATAAAAGTAAAGTCAGTAGGGTTTTTAATTGTGTTTATCCAGATATACTGGAAATTATTGTACAGATATCATAACAATCTGGCATGTTCCCTATGAAGTTGAATAAGAAAGGCATTGGGATTATCTATCTATAATCATTAAACCACAGAAAGAAAAGACTCAGAATAATAAATATGCCTTTCGTACATATGAACAAACACAATTACTTAAACATGGGCATTTATACATGTGCTCTAGGAGTCAGGGGACAAAGAGTGCTTTAACTAGAGTTGCTCTGAGAGTCACTGTAATTAAAGTGCCTGGGGTGTCACATGTATCAGCCTCCCCCATGCTGAAAAATGGTGGTGGAGGCACTTAACTAAAGTTCATTGAATGTACTATATACACATGACACTAGGATCTGCTGGAGCACAGTAATTACCATGCTCCAGCAGACTTAATTAATCGAGTATGCTCCGAAGCACTGTAAATATAGTGCATCAGAGCAGCCTCCCTGCACATATATAGGTGCCCAAGTTTTCCAAAGTGCTTTTTCCCTCAACACAAAGAATAGAAATCAAGGGAATTTTCTGATAGAGCTGCTCATTTTGGTGTCTAAAAGAAAATGTAAGAAGATATAGTTAACATCAGAGACAGACGAGACAATGGAATGGATGTTGTTCAGGAATAACTGAAAAATCTCAAGCAATCTATTCAGATTTTATGATAGATAGAATCTCAATCTATTCAGATTTTTAATTCAGTCATGAGAAACAAATAGATATAATGCCTTCCTAATTTAAATATAACATTTAACAAAGTAGCTTCTGTTAACAAGCTCTAATAATAATTTCATAGTTTCATAGTCGGTAGGATCAGAAGGGACCTGAGCAGATCATCAAGTCTGACCCCCTGCCATGGCAGGAAAGAGTACTGGGGTTAAACGACCCCACCAAGGTATTCATCCAGCCTCCTCTTAAAGACCCCCAGGGTAGAAGCCAGCACCATTTCTCTTGGAAGTTGGTTCCAGATCCTAGTCACCCTGACTGTGAAATAGTGCCTCCTGATATCTAGCCTGAATCTACCCTCTGCCAGTGCTTGTGACAGTTATTTCTTGTCACTCCTGGTAGTGCTTGGGGGAACAGGGACTCCCCCAATGCCTGCCGGTCCCTTCTGACTAGTTTGTAACAGGCCACTAGATCCCCACTCAACCTTCTTTTGTGGAGGCTGAACAGGTTCAGGTCCCATAGCCTCTGCTCATAGGGCCTGCCCTGCTGCCCCTGATCATGCGAGTGGTCCTCCTCTGGACCCTCTCCATGTTGTCCACATACCTCTTGAAGTGCAGTGCTTAGAACTGGATGCAATACTCCAGCTGCGGCCTGACCAGTGTCTCATAGAGGGGAAGGATCACCTCCTTGGACCTGCTCAAGATGCATCTGTGGATGCATGACAAGGTACGGTTGGCCTTCCTGACTGCGTCCCCACACTGTCGGCCCATGTTCATCTTGGCATCAATAATGACTCCAAGATCCTTTTCTGCCTCTGCACTGATGAGAAGGGAGTTCCCCAGCCTGTAGGTATGGTGTTGGTTCTTCCTCCCCAGGTGCAGTACCTTGCACTTGTCAGTGTTGAATCCCATCCTGTTCTCATCCACCCACCCCTGTAACCAGTCTAGGTCTGATTGCAGCCTATTCCTCCCTTCTAGCATGCCCACTTCTCCCCACCTCTTAGTGTCATCTGCGAATTTGAACAGGGTGCTTTTTACACCCCTGTCCAAGTCACTGATGAAGATGTTGAACAGTGCAAGCCCAAGGACCAAGCCCTGCAGAACCCCACTGCCCACATCCCTCCAGGTCGAATAAGACCCATCCACCACCACTCTCTGGGTGTGGCCCTCCAGCCAACTAGTGACCCATCTGACTGTGTAGGTGTTGACGCCAGTCTCCTAGTTTTTCAATGAGAATGGGGTGAGAGACAGTGTCAAAGGCCTTCCGAAAGTCCAGAAAGACTATGTCCACTGCGACACCTGCATCTAAGGATTTTGTGACCTGGTCATAAAAGGCCACCAGTTTGGTCTGACAGGACCTGCCTCTAATAATATCCATCTGTGTGAGAACTGTTGTATAATTGAGGTTTCTCAGCTAAAGGGACTCAAAAAACCCATGGAACTTTTTAAAAAAGAGATTATGTTAAAATGTTTACTCTGCAAAAGTTAGCAAATATTTTTTTACCTGTGCTAATGAAAATCTGAGCATATTGTTAACTGGGAAACCACTACATATGTCCTAATACAGCTTCATGTACTATGCAGTTTACTTATGTGGGAGTTTTATTTTTACATGGGTATGTTTAAATTACGTCCAGGGCACCTGCAGCATATGAATGGGTCCCTTTTTTAGTGTGTGTGAATCGAAATGAATATATGTGCTTTTTGTATGTATAGAAGGGACTTTTCAAACCTGGCTGCTCAAACTTTAAGAAACATGTTAGGCACCCAAGTATCTATATCTATATTGGGCACCCAAGTATAACAGTACACCAGAGAACAATATCTTGCAACCTCTACAATTAACTTTTTTAAATTATCAGAGGCTGTTTCTGTCTTTTGACAATGATAAACTCTTTGCATCATAAACAGCCATAGCCATAAATCTCACTTAAGGCCAAAGCTGTGTATCATCTTATTGTCAGTGTTCAGCTACACCAGTCTGTATTTATAGGCTCTGAGATCTAATCCCAGTATTCATAGCCAGTCATAAAAAAAAAAAATGCAGCAAGAGCTTTTGTCTCAACACACCAGGTTAAGCCTGATTACTGGAAGCAAGAAAGGTTTCATCCTTTCAGGGACCATGATCCTAAATGGATACCGGTGGAGCTGCCTTCTGAAGAATATATACATGCCCAAATGCCTGCTCTGACATGTTCTAATCAAAGCTGGTGAAGCATGCTAATTAGCCCAGAGTCACGTGTATTCAGTATCCTTAGGCTTCAAAATGGTGACAGGGTGCTTTTAACTAAAGCTCATTGAACAAATTTTAGTTGAAGTGCCCCACTGCCATTTTGAAGCACAGGATGCTAAATACATAAGACGCTGCAGGCACTTTAATTAGAGCCGCTCCTGAGAGAGAGAACTACACCAGCCCAGCCTCGATCACACTGACAGATTGACCCGAGGGAACACAGGTTTCCTAAGGCACTCCACTTTGGAGTGCCTTCATTTGATCCCGTATTAGATGACATTCAATTTGTCATACGATAGGCCACTTTTAAAGCACTCTACAGCCATGTACATGTGTTATGGCATGGCCGTCGCATGCTTTTGCGGGGGTTGATCGTCTGACAAATGTAACTTTTGTGAGGGCCCATAAAGCCTATCCTTCTTGCACATTGAATATTTAATCATTATCATTCCATTCTGGGGTCTCGCAGGATTTTGTATGGCAGGTTCCTCCCTTACTTTCTGTAAAACAGAAAAAGGAGCAGTGCCAATATGTGTGCATAGGTCAAACACATTAGTTATATTTAGGAAATCTGATCATTTTGGCCCATTCAAGAGATTCCTTAATATTATTATTGATATGTGGAAAAAAGCCCAACAGTAAATGACAAAGGTGAAGATCTAATCTAGGAATACAGTGAAACAAACTGTTCTTGTAACGACCTAGAGAAAGTATCACTAAGAGAAGGAATCTGAAGTCACTGGGACTATGGATAAACTGCTCATTTAGAGAAGAAAAATTAGGACATTTGACTTGTTTTTAGCAAATGACTGGCCCCTCTGCATCAAGAAGTGGGAACAATGTGTAATAGCTAATGGAACAGTGACAAAAGAAATATGATAGTCTGAGTATAATAGGAGCTAAAACCTGGAACCTGCTGAGTTTCCTAACAGGTCCTATTAAATCAACAGATTCAATATTTTCTGAGACTGCAAAAAATCTGCAAAATCACCTGTCTCCAAAGTGGAATCAAAAGGAAAATTAAACACTTTCTGAATATGATGCTGGATTATGGAAATTAACAGAACATTGCCAGTTTTGAAAAAATGTAAATGATGTATTGCTAGCATTATTAGGAAGAAATAAGTGTATGATACACATAGTGAAGCAAGTCAAAAATGGATATTGATGGGGGCTACTTTGATCCCAAAACATGTCGTAGAAATTTCTCCAATAATTTTGTTTAGGAATAGTGCATCCTGTATTCATTCAGAGGTTGAACAAGATGATCCTTGAGGTCCCTTCCAATTCCATGATCCTGTAATGCATATAGCAAAGTTAGGGAGGATATGACAGCATCACGCAATCTGTGCAACAAATATATTCACAATCAGGCAGAAATAACGAAGTAGACAACTGTCTAAGACTCCTTGTGTTAATTCCAAAGAATATGATTGTTATTTCAGAGACCTACTTTCTAGAAAAAGCACACTGGGAGTACACACAGAAAATATGCAGGTCAATGAAAAAAGCACAACAGCAGTATGGTAAGGGCAGTGCTTGAAGATTTCAGCTTCACCAGTTTACAGATGACAATGTGAAGGCCACTGAGAATGTTATAAATTCTCTGCTGTTTTTGTTTTTGATGATATAACAAGTTTGGCTGACAAAGGTAACAGCATAATATACTAAGAGTTTGTAGCATAGGACATTCTTATTAAAAGCAGCAGTATACATTAATATAGCAAATTTTTAAAATATTAAGTTAGAAATAAATTTGTAAGGCATCTAATACTCATTCTTTAAAAAAATTGTCCTTAGCTGTTATTTGGATATTAAAAAGAAGTCTTTTCAAAGGATATGTTTCTAGAGGGCCTTCCTATGGATTTTTAGGCATAATGATAGTAATCAATATTTCATCAAAAATCCAGAAGCAAATGTATAATTTACAATGACACAAAAATTGGTGAGTTGTAAACAGTTACAAGGACAGGACAGCCATAAAGTGTAATCTGGATTGCTTTTAAGCTGGGACCATTAAAAAAATATTTTTCATTCAGCTAGATTCAAGGTCAGACATTAAGGAGTAGAAAATTCAGCCAAGGACTACAGAAGAAGACTATATCCTGCAAAGGAGAGACTCTGAAAAAGATTTTAGGAATTGCAGTGGAAATATAATGCAACAAAAGCATCTGGTGCAATACTATTGCAAAAAGGCAAATAAAACCAGGGAGAACAAGTAAGGATCAAGTTTATTTCTGCACACAGCACTAGTGAGACCAATAATAGAGCAAAGTTTATACTTCTGTCCATATTTTAAAAGGATATTGAAAAATTGTAGAGCCACAAAAAATCAAGAATTAGAAAGTGTAACTTGTAGTGAAAGACTTAAACAATTCAATGTTTAGGTTATCAAAAAAAGAAATGACTTATTGTGGCACATAAGTACCTTCACAAAAAGTAAGAGGCTCTTTAAATTAGCCAAGAAAGGCATAATCACAACCTGTGACTAGCAGTTAAAGCAGGACTTGTTCAAATTAAAAGTAAGGCACAACTTTTACCAGTGAAGGTGATTAACTGCTAGACCAGACTATCAAAGAAAGTGTTGAATTCTCAGTCTCCTGAATTCAAATCAAGGCTGGATGCCTTTTTGCATGATACACTTTAGTCAAGCATTAGTTGGTAGGGTGAAGACAAAGGAAACTGGTTTACATTTTATGGCTTCTGTTATAGGAGGTGAAACTACATGATCTAATCATCCCTCCTGTCCCTAAAATCAATGAATCTACAGCTGTTTAATTTAGAAGACAAAGTGTTAATTGGATTTCTTTACCAGTGAAAGAAGTAAGACTCCAAACTGAGCTTGATAAAGAGTCTACTTTCTTGCAGTTTCGCAGCAGATCACAGAGTAATGGTGTACTGTTTGCTCTTGGCATAACACATGGCTTATTTCTATATTTGCTTTAGTTTCCAAGTGAATTCAATGTGCAGACTATGTAGAATGTATCGTAATCAGATCTGGTGCTGACAAAGGCCTGTATAGCTGTGAAAAGGCTTGCACTGGGGGGAAAAGGCTATACTCATCTTACTAGGCACAGATGGGAAAAAACTATTTTGGGCTATGACCACAACCTAGAGTAGCTTAGGATCTTATAAGCAGGGATCATGGTTTTTGCTGATAAAAACAAAATCCCCAATTTTTGGATTTAAAAAAAATAACTCCAAACCCACATTTTTCCATGATCAACATGAAACACCACTCACATATAGAGAAAGAGTGGTGTTTCATGTTGGTCATGGAAAAATGTGGATTTGGGGTTACTTCTTTTAAGCCAAAAATTGGGGAATTTTTTATCAGAGAAAACCAAGGTCCTGCCTAAATGGCAAACCTGGCAAATGGCATATCATCTCCCCACTCCCTCTGAGTATTGACCTAATTCTTGGCCACACTTTCCCCTGCTTCTCCAAATTCACTGGAATTATCTCAACTGATCTGAATTACCTAGCAGCCAGATAGTATTCTTCTAAACCTTCCTCAGATGAGCAGTAGGTTATTTGTTGTGCCAGCTGGATGAAACATAACAGATATGCAAAGTATTGTCGGCATAACAACTGTAGTCCATCTTGTGTCCCCTGATTCCCCCTAACAATTCCAATTGCACAATACCCTAGATTTGTATATTAGCTGTACTAATACAGAGATTCAGTTGGAACCAGAGATAATTCACAAACCAGAATGAACATGACTTGACTTTTACACATAAAGGGGAATTTTTGGGCTTGCTAAAGTTTTACACTGCTTAACTTGTAAAGAAAGCAAATTGGATCTTGAACCAATTTGAAAACCATTGAAAAGTAACTTCACAATTCTCTTGTTACAGAATCACTTTTTCATATTAAGTCTGCAATTACAGCCTCATTTGTGGCTCAACCTAATTATAGTTTTATGGAGGGAGAGAAACACAAACTAAGACTAATAAAGACAGAAAAACCTGATCCTCACTGATGGAGTCTCCCTCTGTGGGGTCACCAAGTTGTTTTGCATAATTGTGCCTAAGGGTTTGGACAGACAAATAACATGTACCAAGTTAAAAGGAGTGGGTCAGGTGTGAGGAACAGAAGGAATGATCATTTAAAGAAGAAAAAATGTGTCCAAGTGGTGTCCAAAAAGAAATTATCTTTCATGTGATACTAGACATACTAATGTATATGAGAACTCTGCCATCCCTAGCATTGGTTATGCATAGATGAACAAATTATACTGAGGAAAAAGGGGACAAGGAAACTTAAAGTAAGTCAACTGGTCTGGAATAACTGTTTCATGCATGTTCCTATTCCATAGTAAGTACAAACTAAACTGTGGTAACCTGGTCCTGTTTACCAGAGGGAAAGAGCAGAGAACAGCTACACATGCAGTAAATTCTGGTACTTATAGCACTGGAGTTTATTGCTTCCTGGGCATGGCATTTACACATGTGCCCAGGAGCACAGCACATTCAGTTGGGTCAGAGTGGCCCTAGCTGACAGAGGGCCCCAGGATGTCAGCCTGCTAACCCAGGGTTACTCCAACTCAGCTCAACATACTGTAGAGGGGCTGGCTGGGGCACAAGGGTGCTCCAGTATGGGGCTAGCCAGCAGGCAGCCCCCATACTGAAACACCCTTTTACTCTTGCTGGCCATGTCAGCATCTACATATATGCTGTTGCAGAGTAAAAAACTCCTCAGCAGAATAGTACTTGTAGTTACAAGTACTATCCTGCTACAGTGTTAATTAGCTTACTCCTGCCTAACAGCACTGCATGTGTAGATGCAGGATATGTACTGTAGATCTGATTAGTCAACTCCACAGTAAATGCCTTGTGTAGACATGCCCACTATGGACCAGTTACATCCTTTCATCTCTTTTTTATAATTTGTTTGTCTGTCTTTAACCGAAGAGGCATAACTCAGTGCCTCACTAGTGTGTTGGGTATCAGACTAATAGTAATTTTTCCTTGAGTACATCTGTTCTGCATCCATGGCACGCTCCTTATTTTAATGAGCATGTTAGCAACAACGTGGATATACATAGGATTTAGCACCACTTTGTGGGTGCATCTACACAAGACACTTTACTGAGTATTAGACTAATCTAATAAGTAGTAAAGCATCGCTGTCTACATGTGCACAGTAGCTACTGCACAGTATATTAGTATAATGCACCATTTCCTAGTACCTGTAAATACAGGTACTAGAAATCACTATATTAAACTAATGCACTAAAGCGCAAATTGCTCCCAGCCAGCCTAGGCAGCAGGGGACCACAGGGAGTGGGGAGAGCTGTACCAGCTTGGTGAGATGCTGCCTGCCAGCCACATGGAGAGCAGGACAGATCCTGATCTCTACGTGGCTGAGAGGCAGCCACTCCTCAGCTGCCAAGTAGATCAAGACCAGCCCCAGGGAGACCAGGACCTGTCCTCATGCCCTCTGCCAACCCTAGACTAGCACCTGAGAGAGCCTGGAATGCACATTTAGATGTGAGCAGGGCCACAGTTTAATATGCCTGAATTTTCTATGCAGAAAATTCAGGTGCATTAATTGCACGTGTAGACGCACCCTGTTTTGTACTACTATAGCAAGTCAACTTTCTTAATCCCATGAGTTGCCAGTTTCACATGTGCTACAATGTAATAACTCTGCAGACTCTGGTTTACTATGCACAAGTACTTTCACAGGTTCCAGCCTAGAGGTAATTTTGCCGTGGCTGAAGCCTGCTTGAACACTTGTTTTATGCCTTCTTTTGAGTTATAAGGACTTTATTTTTTGCTGTTTGGAACCTGTAAGGTAGATACGTCTCCAGAGACATTATTTTCCAGCAGTGCTTCAATTTCCCAATCCCAAAAGGGAGGACAAGGGTCTTTTCCTCAGGGCAATGTGAGAAACCTTTATTAACACACCTGTTTAACTCTCGATTTAAAGTGGTAAGAACCAGGTAGAAAATCTGCCCAATTTCAGATTTTTGTTGTTGTTGTATACTTAGCTCCCAGAAGACTATGCTGGGTCAGGAGATGCTAGTGATATTTCTTCCCTATATTCAAAGCAATCATTTTATAGCTGTACACGCTTTCTCACAAACCCTTGTCTGAGTCTTGTCTAGGCTATATATTACCACTCAGTATGAAAATTGCAGAGTCTTGCTGGATTGACTATGAAATATTTGCACCTTGGTGTAAGTTTTTGATTTATTGTACATTAGATGAACAACCTTTCAACAAAATATGAATGAAGACTCCGTGTTTATATAGTGGCTGTCCAAAAATGGAAGGTTATCGTATCTCTCCTCTCTGAAATGAAAATTAAGAATAAGCGAGTGAAATCAGAAACATCCTACATAAATGATGAATAATTTTAGAAAGCCGTTTCTTTAAACAGTTTAAGGGAAAGAGAATAGTGTATGAGGGTTTATTTTGGAAATCTGGTATTTTCTGCTTTCTTCCTTTTGAAAGATTTATAATCAGCAAAATACGTGTCACCGATAAATATATTGCCTAGTAACATATGCACCAAATTAATGTCCATCATATTTGAATGCAAATAGACATAAAGGGCATTATCGTCACCCCTGTCCTGATCCTGGGTAAAAGTGTCAGAGCAGCAAAAAGGAGCACTAAAGCTTTATATTTCCCTGGAGGAGGCTTCAGCTAATGATGGCCCTGATGCAGACAGGTATAAGGCATTGTACAAGGACACTGCTCCAAGCCCTGAAATAGTGGGAACTGGTCTGGTTGTCAGAGGTGTTTTAGGACTATAACTGCTGCACATAGCTCTGTGAAGACTCCAGGCAGTTTTGCAGCCCATAGTGCAACCCAGGGAGGTTCCTGTAACACAGTGTAATATAACCAGAGCTTCTTCAGCTCCTGGAACAGCTTTCCTGCTGAGCTGTGCCTCTTAATGGAAGAGATGCTGTGCTGCACTTCTAAGTATGCTTTTTAAATAGCATGTCTGTGCAACCTGTGAGAGCAGTAATCATCTGTTCAGCAAAACACTGTTCTGATCTTTACTGTTGTTTTTTAAAGAGTTTCTCATTTTCAGGAAAATGAAGATGAGAGTTTCTTAGCGCAGAAACATCAATGCTAGGGGCTTAAGAAATCATGGTGGTTTTGCTCTGTGTTATGCACCTGATTTCAAAAGTGAGTTTGCTTCTACCTCTCTCTCTCACACACCCCTTGACTCCAACTGCAATAGTGATGTTTATAAGGAGTACTAGCTATATTTCTCTTTCAGGTGTAACCGTTTAAGGTCCTATGAGAAACAGTGAGCAATCTGCAGATCCTCCTACCAATTATTTGCCCTTTGGGTATTTTAATTTGGGTTCTCATATACCTGAAACTGGAGGGGTTTTTTTACCAGCAACCCCCATTTTGTCTACACATGCACCAAAGAGAGTATATAAAACACAGTGCTTTCAACTCCCAACCATGTCTCCCCAACACCCTGGGTTTGAGATGGAGCACTGGAATCCCCTAATTAACATTAGCTTTTTGTGAATTCCCATTTGTAGTTCAGTGACTGCAAATATGACTGCACACCTGCAGACACAGCCAAGACATGCGGTCTCATGTCCTCACATTGTTGCTCATCTCTTGTATGGGATTCCCCTTCTCTTTCCCCCATGCCAGTGGAAGCAACTTTTACATGGACACATTGTTACTCGGCTGGGGGAGTCTGTATCAGTAGACATGTCATACACAGCATCTAGATTCTACAAGAGTCGGTGTCTTACATCAGAGTTCAAAGAAATATGCCCAGCATGCTAGCCTTTCTTAACTATTTATTCAAAATTAGCTTATCCAGATGGTGCTAGGCAGCAGCATACTATATAAGCAAACAATTGGAAGCTGTCATCTTCAGCAGCTCCATGAAACAAGGAAGACAGTCTTCCAGTTAATAGGGGACTTTGGTGAGCCTGGAGATATGCTCCAATGGCCATCTGAGATATGCATGTTCAACTGCAGGTGTGGCAAATAGTTTAAGAAGGAAGGAGTGAATCCTGGTAATGTTGGGTCACAGTTCTTTTCCTTTGTCTCTTCCACCTAACCACCTCCATAGTGAGGTGAATTTGCACAAAGTGATCAATACCTTGTCACATTACTGCACTACTGGGGCAATTCAGTGCTTGAGTTCTTCAAGTATTGGTATTAATATCACAGATCTTCATATTTGCCTCCACATTGTCCTTGAATCTCTTATTTTGCCCACCTCTAGAGCAGTGACCGCTGGTGAGTTGGGAGTATAAGACCTGTTTCAGGAGTTGGTTGTCAGGCATCCTTTTGTTATGTCTGTCATGTCCAACACAGCCAATGCCATATAAACATGGCTTCAATGCTAGTAGAGTTTGCTTGAGGCAGAGCACTAAAGTTTGTTCTTGTCCTTCCAATTGATATGGAAAATGTTCTGAAGACATCACTGATGGTAATGATCCAAAGCTTTCAGGTGTTTCCAATATGTCATTGAGACATATTTTGTACCATTTTACACATGTACAACAGGTAGGGATGGGAACAGCATGGTAGATAAGAAGTTTGGTTTGGGTTCTGATATCATGATCATCAGTTTCAGAGATGTCCAAAGGCAGCACTGGAAGATTTCATCTCACATTAAATCTCTATATTGTCTATATTTACTTTTTGGGAAACATGCCTACTTATGTAGGTGGAATGTCCCACATTCTCCCAAGATTGTCTTTCAGTTGTAATTAGTGGAGAAGCTCAGTTTGGCTTACAGTAGGTTGGTAAACTCTCTTGGTTTTTGTAAAGCAAAGTCCAAGCATTTCATATGCTTTACAGAAGAAATCAAGGGTGACCTAAAGCTCTTTAGTGGAGTGGGAACAAAATGCAGCTGCTTGACATTGTTGGAAGGGGGAGGATAATCTTCCCAGTTTCTTACAATACCAGTAATAAGGCTCTGGAATTTCTGTATATGCTGTGAGTTTATTATATCAGTTGTGTACTTACTAGGCACATATTAAGCACATTAGTTGACTGTCTTACCAGATGCCTTTTTCAGAAGTATGAATTGGGAGCTCCATGACTCAGTTTGTCTTCTGGTGGTGAGATTATCCATCTGTGGACTTGTTTGTAATCAGTATGAATGAGAAATGTTACTGTGTGTCTTCCTGGGACATTATAGCCCGGATAAACTAGGACTTCCTGATTGTCAGTTCATTTTCTGTATGCATTCTCATCAATGCTGCTATGACAAGTTCTATGGGAAATCAAACAAATATTCGAGAGGCCTTTGCTAAGAGAATGCAGGTGGTGAAGGTTCTGCCCAAAGATGCTCAAAGCAGATACATAGTACTTCCTTATGAATGATCCAAAATGATCACATCAGGCAAAATGGGGGGGCACTCACTAGGACTCATGCACTTTAGGTCAGTGGTTCTCAAACTTTTTTGTACCATTTGTGAACATTAATGGCCAGCACAATCCCAATAGATTAAATAGAAAACAGCGCCCTGGCCCTGCCAGTGCCCCTCACTCCTGACCACTGCCCCCCATGCCCAGCCCCCAAGTGCATGGGGCAAGGGGTGTGTATATGGGATGGGAGGGCGTGGGGCATGGAGGGGCATGTGTCGCCCCATATTTGTGCACCCACAGTAGGCTTAGGGCTGCAGCATGGGCAGGAATGGTATGGGCAGGGGCCACCTCCGCAGTCCAATAGGCAGGACCCAATGCAAGAGAGCAGAGCAGGGTAGCAAGCTGCCTGTATGCCCGGCTGCCATGTGCATGTGTGGCACACCCTGCCTGATTGCACTCATGCTCCCCTCAGCCCCAAGCAGCCCCTTGCAGGCTGGAACTCTGCCAGCCTGCAAAGGGAACCCATGGTTTCCCACATTTTTCTCCTTTAAAGGAGAATCCATTTTCAAAGTTTGTTCATGGCTCTTTCATATATTCTTGTGACCCACTTTTGGGTCATGACCCATGGGTTGAGAAATGCTGGATTAGATGACCTCTCAAAGTCCCTTCCAGCCTTACTTCTGTATGATTCTCTGTGATTATTTACTTGGTACTGTTGTAGTTTCTCTTTTTATGGCACCACCCAGCATCCTTCTTCTCTGCTTCTGGGTCCTCTTTACTCTCAGAAGTGTATGTCAGAAAAGAAAAAGGAATGACATTTAGTTACATACTGCTCTTTACATCCTTAGTGCAATGCACAGGAATAACCAAGGTGTCTACATGGACCAAACAAGTCCTGCTGGAAAAAATGATTCAGTCTCAGGTGCACAGAGCACATGCTTACTCACAGTGGAATACACACAGAGACACATCTCAAAGAACTCCAGTCATTGCACAGGTAAATAACTTTTTCCCTCTCAGCACACACACAGCATGATTAGGCCCTAATTGAGCCTCACATTCATCTTGGATGCCAAAAGCAGAATGTTACAGACAGCAAGTCAAAGAGGCAAAATTAAAATTAGTCAGATCACGCCGGCAAGCCTGACAGAGTGATTTAAAGGATTCTGACCATTAGCCATCACTTCAATTGTTCTCTTTTACACTGACATGAAAGGTGGCAGAGGAGATATTTTCTCAGGCTCTTGCTTCCTCACAGAAAAATTAAAGTATCAAGCTCAAACTATTAAATGTCTATGAGGTGTCATTGCCTCCACCCCACCTACATCTGTCTCTGATTTGCTTGGAGATAGGTGTGGGTGTGGGTGTGCGTGTGTTTCTCCTCAAGATTTTGCTGATGTTACCAAAATGTTTTGACCCAAATATTTAACGGCATCATTTTATTGTCTTCTCCTACAGTGGCTAGTTAGAAAGTGATCTACATAGGTTTTACTTTCAGGAGTTTCTGCTGAGGTCAAAAGCATAGTCTGGCTTTACAGACAGATTGTGCCTAATATAGTTAGTGTCATTATAAGTCAAGGAACAAAATCTTAGGCTCTTTTGCTTAAAATTAAATTCTTCCCTTATATAGCTCTCGTATCAAACTCTCCTGGCATCAGACCAGAAAAGAACTACGAAGAGTGATGCCCATGGATCCTGGTTTTCTCTGATAAAAAAAATCCCCAATTTTTGAATTAAAAAAGTAACCCCAAATCCACATTTTTCTGTGATTAAAATGAAACCTATTAATGGTGTTTCATTCTAATCACAGAAAAATGTGGATTTTGGGTTACTTTTTTTGCTCTGAAAATTGGGGATTTTTGTATCAGACAAAACCAGGATCCCTGTGATGTCTTCTTTCCTTTCAAAGAGGTGTATAGCAGAGTGCATGGCTCAGGGACTGAAGCCCAGCTGCAGCAGGTTAAGAGGTGATAGTCTGCCTGCCTAAGAGCCCTGGGGCAGCTTACAGGGATGATTGGCTGGCCTCATTTGTTTATGTTACTGCTTGCTTTATTTGCCATGGGGACAAGCTTTTTGCATGTAAAATTAAAAAACAGACTAGAAATGGGACTGAAGTGCTACCTAGTCTTTATGATGGAGTTGGCTCCTGGGTCAGGCTAACAGAGGGACACCCTGATACAAGGAGAAAATAGAAAACCTTAATAGCTATTTCTTGCATTTGGGTTGGAGCCCCCCCCACACACACACACACTCTCTCTCTCCCTCTTTTTTTCTTGAGGTTTTACGCTTTCCCTTTTCCTGGTTTATTTTCTTTCTTTTCCTCTCAAATATTTTTCTAATCAAATGTATTAATGTATTGTATTAGGAAGGGGAAATGCACAAACCATTTCCTAATCTCAGAAGTCAGTACAATGGATAGATATGGAAACAGCGAGTTTGGGGCCTAATTCAAGCTTTTTAAAAGTAAACGGCAATCTTTCCATAGATTTCAATGGTCTTTGGATCAGTCCCTTAGTCATTTAGAGTTAGATTCAAAAAGGGATGAGGGTGCCTCAACACTGAGCATAAGAACACTTAACTTCTAGGCACAAGGGACTCATGCTGGAAGCCAGAACTGCGTACTCCATTTGCCTAGGTGCCTATATCCTATATGGGGGAGTTAACAGCTTTATAATTTTATAATGGGATACCAAATGACCAACATGTTGAATCACCTAAAACAATTCAGTAGGGAAACTCTGCAGTGAAATTCAGGATTTTTCACATTATTGGCTTCAGGAGGCATCATAAACCCTGAGACAAACCCTTTGATCCTCATCTCAAGAAATCTGCATCCCAGTAACAATTCTTTCCCAGCCTCACCTCATGATTTCCTGGGCTTTATTTCTCCTCTCCACCAAAGATCTTTTTCAGCTTCAGGACAGAGGTGATCTTATTTTCCTAGTTCCAGGACAGAGTTGATACCTGTCTTCCATGGCAACTCATCCCCCATACACTTGAAATAAGTACCATTTAATTAAAGGATGTTAAAACTTCATCATAAATTCTGGGTGGGATTTTTGCTTGTTTTGGGGCAGTGGTGGTTCCATGCTATTAAACTATGAGTAAACCCTCATCACCCTTTATTCTTCTAGAATTAACTAAAGGTAGAAAACATGCAGAAAAGCAAGATAAAATAATACTTTTCATTTTTGCCAAATTACATTTTTTCATGGTCTGTCATCTTGGAACACACCCATTTTAGGGACAAACCAAGTTAAGGTAATCTAGACCGTTACTGATGCTGCTATTGTAGCATTACTCATGATGCGCAGCATTTAGCCCACCATAAGGAGCCCTGAACTATAAATGGGTTTTTGTAACGGGGGCCTCTAGTAATAAAGTAGTAACTTCCCTGTTCTCCTTTCACTTGACAGAGTAATCTCTTTGAAATCAATAGAGTTACTCAGGTTAGTAGGACAGTCTTATCTCTACAAGTTTGAATGTCCTTTCAGATTAATTTCTTTGGATCCTCGTTAGCTAAGTTTTGAACTAAAATAAACAGGTGAACAATTCTGCCAGCTAAATAGAGGATACAAATATATATGCCAGCATTTTAAAAGTGGACCATAAGGTCCTAACTTAATATTTAAATACCACAGTTAAGTAGGCAGATTTTCAGAGGTAAGGATTTTGGTGGATCAACAGTACAGCTGAGAGAGCTGTTGGACAAGAGTAGTATGCAGGTATACCTCTTGTCAAATTGTTAAGCCCCTCCCCCTAATAGGTGCCCTGCCCCCTATCCACCATCATGGCCACCATCTTAGAAACTGAACTCTCATCCCTAACCCCTGACCTTTGCCACCAGAAGTCATATCCCTTGCCCCAGAAGTACTCTGGGGTGTGTGTGGGAGGGGAGGTTGCAGCCTTTTACCCGTAAGTCCTACCCTGTCACATGGCCCATGACATCAGAAGTCCCACTCCCCTGGCCACCATCTTGGCCACCATGTTGGTCCCAGAATCTCCTGTCCTTCCATCACATGGTCTGGGGCATCAGAAATCGCACCCTATATTTCTGACAAATAGGGATCCTGGTTTTCCCTGATTTAAAAAAATGCCAAATTTTCAGTTAAAAAAGGTAACCCCAAATCCACATTTTCCCGTAATTTCAATAAAACACCACTAATATACTGATACTTATGTAGTGGTGTTTCATGTTTAATCATGCAAAAATGTGGATTTGGGGTTACTTTTTTCTAACCAAAAATTGGGGATCTTTTTTAATCAGAGAAAACTAGGATCCCTAGACAAGCTTTCAGGCCCCAGGTGTCCTTCCCCAGGTCTAACACCTGAAATAGGGCACTTGATGTCCCCAATATCACCCAACAGCTCTCCTCACCATATTGTTGAGCCAATAAAAGAGATCAGAAAAAATCCTTACCTCTCATATACTTCCTGGACCATCGTGGCTACAACACTCCAGCCCTATTACTGATTTTCAAAAAGAATTTCAAAAGCATCCAAAAGCTCTCATGGAATAAAGTAGAAGCAGCTGGGTGCTTAACAAAATCACTTCTTCAGCTGTCTAAATATGGACACAGTACCCATTTTTAACAATTTTCACTATAATGCTCATAAATCAAGCTTCAAAATCAAACCACAGCATCTTCCTAATGTTCCCCTCAATTGCAAGTGTATTGGATAATATAGATCTTAACTTAAAAGCCATTAAAGTTGATGAAATCTTTTCCAGCATTTCACAAGTCTTGGATCAGACTCTTAATGTCTGCAAGTATTTCGGGTGAAAAGTGGTAGCTCTGAATCAGTAGTCCCATTACAAATTTGAACTTGATATACAAATAAGAATTATTCTGAAGTGGTATTGCAGCCCTAGTGAAGTATACTGAGTGCATTGTTTATTTTATGTATTTTTCCCCCTTGAAATTTAAATTCAATTTAAAAGGTTGTTGCAATTAAATTTTCAGGCAGTTTTCCTATTTGATAAACAGAAGTTCTGCACATCTAACCTTTTCCATGCCTCTAATAATTGCACACTTAATTAGTTTCTGTTACCCTTAAAATGTACAGAGGTAATGTCTTCAGAAGGCAGTTTGTCACTAATGGATTGTAAAATGTAAAATGCCACAGACATGAAACAGATCAATCAAAGTTAGAAGTTCCATTTTAATGAACTAAGCATAATATTTTCTGCAAGAGTATATTTTTTTAATTTAATTGAATTTGCCACTATTTTAATTCTTGCTCTTAACATATCTCAGAGTATCAAAGCACTTTTGAGACGCCAAGACTATCTACATAAAGGTACAAGGGCCTGTTTCTCATTGACACTTAGCCTCTCTACTCTGAGTAAAGTATAAACTCCATTATGCTGACTTCTAAACATTGTAAATTAGAGGTAGCATAAATATGAATCAGGGCCACAAGTTTCTTGAAAGTAAAATTAGCAGCTGCATGATTAAAAATATGTCAATGACATATATTTACTAGAGCTGTGCAAAGCTGCAGTAGCTGATTTGATTCAGAAGAGATTTGGACCAATTCGGCAGCCAAATCTCTGAATCCAAATCAAATCAGGAGACCAATTAATCAGGATGGGACAAGCCCGGCCAGAGCAGCAGGGGCTCAGCTGCACTTTCCCCCTGCCTGCACTGGTCAGTCCTGAGTGGCACATGGCTCCACTGTCAGTTGTGCTGGCCAGCGAAGACCTGGCCTGGCTGCTCCCGTCCCTGCACCACATGAGGATCTGACTTCAGCTGCACGCTGCCTTTCCTGGGCAGTTTAGACCCGGCTGGGTCTGTCCCATCCAAAGCAGTGTGCAGCTGAAGCCAGCTTCTCACATGCTGCTAGGGATGGGAGGAGCCCAGCTGGGTCTGCACCAGCCAGCAGAAGCGGCGGTGGAGCAGTGTGCTGCTTGAGATGGGACGAACCCAGCGGGAGAGGCAGACGCTCAGCTGCACTTCCCCCCTGCCTGTGCCAGTCAGTCCCGAGTGGCACACAACTCCGCTGATGCTTCTGCTAGCCAGTGCTGACCCTACCGGGCTCCTCCCATCCCGAGCAGCACATGGGAAGCCAGCTTCAGCCGCATGCTGCTCCAGATGGGACAGACCCGGCCAGGTCGGCACTGGCCAGCAGAAGTGGCGGGAGCGCCATGTGCCGCTTGGGACTGACCGGCACAAGCAGGAGGAAAGTGCAGTTGAGCCTCTACCACTCCAGCTAGGCTTGTCCTGTCCTGAGTGGCACATGGCTCCGCCGCTGCTTCTGCTGGCCAGTGCCGACCCAGCCAGGCTCCTCCCATCCCCAGCAGCACATGAGAAGCCCACTTCAGCTGCATGCCTTTTTCCTGGCTGGCGCAGACATGTGGCTGAAGCCAGCTTCCCATGTGCTGCTGGGGACAGGGCGAGCCCGGACGGGTCTATACCAGCTAGCAGAAACGGCGGTGGAGCCGCGCGCTGCTCGGGACTGACCAGCGCAAGTAAGGAGAAAGTGCAGCTAAGTCACTGCCTCTGGCTGGGTTCATCCTGTGCCGAGCGGCACATGACTCCACCACCACCTCTCCTGGTGCTGACTGGGTCGGAGCTGCAGCCCAGCTGCTGCTTCCCCTCCCCAGTACTGGCCCAGCCTAATCCCACACAGCCTGAGTGGTATGGCATGGCATGGGGAAAGCCTGCCCAGCAGCTGCTTTCCTGGGCTTACCTGCAGGGCAGGGCGCTTTCCAGTCCCATGCAGCAAAGCAGAACCCAGCCCAGACACTCTTTCCCCTCACTGGCGCCAGAGGTTCTGGCCCAGCCCCCTCTCAAGCTGCAAACATGGCCTGAGGCAGGGGCAGGGTGAGGCCAGCTGGGTCAGGCTGAGGTCAGGGTTGGTTGCCTTGCAACCAGAACCCAAGTAAACAACCTGAGGTGCTGCAGCTGGTGGCTGGTGCCGCTGGAGGCTTTCGGAGAGGCAGCCGCCATTTCGTGAGTTTTGAAGGGGCTCCACAGGCCGGAGGGAAGTGCTTGGTGGGCCAGATCCGACCCGCAGGCCATATTTTTCCCACCCCTGGTCTAGTCCCTGTTTCTAGCTCATAGGGTTATTTAAAGGACAGACCAGCACAAAACTTAGTGCTTGTGGCTTGCTGATGATCAAAGGAATCGTCATTCACCTACTGAACTTTGTTTTTAACTTCAAGATTAAACATATCTTATAAACCAGGAATGGCCAACCTGCAGTACATGAGCCATACATGGTATGAGAAGCCTCTGGGTGGCAGATCAGGGGGAAGACAGGCAGCACAGTGGCAGATCAAGGACAAGAACAGAAAGCAGAGCAGCAGGAGAAAGGGATCAGAGTGGTACTTGAAGAAAGTGTGAAACTACTTTGTGGTATGCCTGCCAAAAAGGTTGGCCTTCATCGCTATGAACTGAGTATTGTCTTCCTTGGGGAAGAAATGTATGCATTTATCCTCACTATCCAGAAATTCAGCCCAGTCTACATGACCTCAGTGAACCTGCACCCAAAGTCAGGTCTTTGCTGAAATCTGAGAGCACACAACACCATGGGCAACTGGTGCTGCCTTAATCAGGAGGGCATGTGCCCCCCCCGAGACCAGTCCCACCAACTGGGAGAGGGGGTCCCCCGCAGCTGATCCTGCCAACCGGGGGGTCCCCTCATGGCCGATCTCGTTGCCCAGGGGGAGGGGTCCCCCCATGGCTGAACTTGCTGTTAGGGGGTGGGGCTCACCCGTGGATGATCCTGCAACAGCTAATCGCTGCAGCCAATCACTGCAGCCGCTTCTAGGAGTGGCTGCAGCTGCAGCAATCGGCCAGCACTTGCAGGGGTGGGCACCAGCACTCCCACCTGCCCCCCCACCCATTGCCTAAGCGGCGAGTGGAGCTGGTCAGGGTGTGCACCAGAATTCTCAGGAGGTGCACATGCACCCCCTTGCACCCCATACATGTTGCCACTGCATAGCACTTCAGTTTGTGTTGCATTAAGAAATTTTCAGAAAGCTCTTCCACAATAGAGACAGTGGGAATGTTAGTCTTGTCGAAAGCTAGTAACAGAAAGACCAGCATAATTTGATTACTCTGAAACTATTGTTTTGCCCATTTCTCAGTTTCACGTGGTGTTCCTCCTTATGGCTTGCAGTCAGAGACATTATTTTAATGAATTTTGGGCATAAAGTTTTCTTTCATGTGCTCCTTGAACATTTTCTTTATCTTAAATCCACATTCAAGGACACCTGGGGAGTGTCCAGATGAGCCCACACTTGCCTCTTGCTGTATCTCAAAGCAGTTTGAGACATGGCAAGAGGCACACTGGGAACAAAAAAACATTCCCCACACTACATATTTGCAGCTCTGTTCCACTTAAGCAGGGGGTGAGAGAGACTGAAGGGTGCTGGTGGGGGGGGAGCAGCTTGGGAGGGGTGGGTGTCCCTCAGGCTCTAGCTCCCCCTGGCTGCAGATCTGGGAGGAGCTGGTCAGGGCTATTTGTCCCAAGTGGCACAACTTGCCCCACGTCAAAGTACATGTCCAGGCATGTGCGTTGAGGCAAAAATCCCCAACTCAAATTTGTGCCACTCCTGTTTGAGCTGCTGCAAGCACATGTGCCTGCATGTGTGGATGTGCCCCTTGGTTCCAGTTATCACCAGGTCTCTGGTATATAGTCACAGGGCTTTTTCCATTCTTTAGGGAAAAAATTAGGCTGCTAGTGCATATGCTGTTCACCACAGAATATCTGTCTCGAAAGAGGAAAGCAGACTTGTGTAGAAGCAAGAAAATCTCAAGTCTGGTCTCTAATAGGTCTTGTAATTATTTTCAGGAAGAAATGATAAGACGCAGTATAAATCCACAGGGCACCCTGTTCCGATGAATGTAGAGTGTACTTATTAGGTACTCGTAGGATTTATAACTGCTGTAAAGAAGTACAGCTGCTGTATGACTATAGGCTACATTAGTTGGTAAGAAAAGTTTTCTGAAACCTTGTTTTCAGTGCAGTTTAACCTCTCACATGCTGAACTGGCATACCAAGCCTATCCCAAAAATGCCTACCAAGCCTATCTCCAGTTTGTTTACACACATATAGCATCACCTGCCGTTCTCCAGAAACTGGTGTGCTAAAAAAGGGCATGATAATGAGACAGTTAAGTGGAAGCTTTTGTCTGATTCAAGCAAAAAATGATGAGTAACACATTAGCTTAAAAAGATAAAGTGAGACCTATGAAATAATAAGAATTAAATTATGTATTGTGGTTTATATTTTTATTTCCCCTAAGGATCTCAATTTCTAATTATGCACAACCATGAAGTAGCAAGTGATGCCTAAGGGCCAGATTCTTTTCCAGCCATTAAGCATCTAAAAGGATTTAGGGGCCAAAGTGTGATTCTATTCCACTCTGTTCAGGTCTCTGAAAATCTTTTAATGGAGCTACTTTTGTAGTACACCATTATCTAATGCTTAAGATAAGCAGTGAGGAAGAGGACTGCCGCTTTTACATTACCTGTTTTTCTGGGACTTGAGCAGAATTGCACTTAGGCCTCTAAATCCCCTGATGCACCCAACAGGCCCTAAGAGTCTTATAACTGGGGATCCTGGTTTTCTCTGATAAAAAAAAATCCCCAATTTTCAGATTTAAAAAGTAACCCACAATCCACAGTTTTTCCACAATGAAAAATTGTGGATTTTGGTTACTTTTTTTAATCCAAAAATTGGGGATTTCCTTTTATCAGAGAAAACTAGGATCCCTGCTTGTAACACCCACCCCAGAGATGGGTTGGGGAAGGGTACTTAGTGCCAGGCAGTTTCCTCTGATGCCAGAGACACAAAAGCTAAGTACACACAGTCAAAAAGCCTGAGGCTGAATTGATTCAGTCTCTACAGGTTACTCTAAGGTGCATAGATTGAGCCAATAAGCAGGTGAACAGATACTCATTTCTGATTCCAGCCGCATGTGTGCCATAGCCTGGGCCAGAAGCCAGGGGGTGCTAGAATATGACTCCCTTCTCAGCTGGAGCAGACAGCTTGGGCCAAGACTAGGTCGCACACCCTGAAAGGTAGGGGTTTGCAGGGGAGATGCAAAGCATCCTAGGATGCTGGGGGCTGAGAATTAACTTGAATCTGGAGGGGATCTAGGACAGAACTTCAATAAACTGATTTAACCTAAATCAGTTAAGTCTGATACTAACTATGTCCATCCAAGTTTATCTTAAAGCGGTTTTGGCCATTTTGAAAGCAGTTTATGTGCATTTAGCTTTGCTTGTGTTACAGATTTGAACCAGTTTCCAATCACTTATACTAGTTTATGTGTGATTTCTGTCCCTAGCCAAAGACTTCAGCTGCTGCTGCCATGGCATGGGTTCCCACACATCAGCTGCTGTTATCATGGGAGAGGCTCCCCAGAAGCCACCAGTCAAGAAGTCCCTCCAAATTGGCATCTGGAGTTTATGCCCCATGTGCCCACCCCAAGTTCTGCTACTGATGCAGTCACCTCTAGAAGTGCAATAGTGCAGCTGTTAAGCAGCACACAACAGTGCAATGTGATCCTTTAATAGAGAAGTCAGTCATATCCATATAAGATGGAGAGGCAAATTAGACCCACAGAATATAACTTTCTGGACTCTTTAATTTAGACAAGGAGTTGCTAACATTTAAATTCTTTCAGGAAGTACTAATGCAAATTTCCAAATTTGGAGATGGGAACAGAGAGTAGCAAACGGAGAGGGAATTTGCCTAGGAATTTCGCTATAGAAGACAGCCAGGGGACAGCAGACTCTTTCTGTGTGTGTGTGTGTGTGTGTGTGTGCGCGCGTGCATGTGCATGCATGCGCATACACACACACATGCAAAAAGGCCCCAGTGTAGGTGTTTAGCATGTAGGTTCTTGTAGTATGGATCCCCCTCTGCTTTTCTTTCTCTCCTTACAGCATAGGTGTTCTCCAGGGAGCAAAGGAAGCATAAATGAAGCCTGGGTCAACTATTAAGACCTGCGTGGGCCACATCCCTGCATGGGATGTGCCATGTTCATGTTCTACCCAGAGGATCAGGAGCACTTCATCTATACCAAATGTAAGCTGATGTCTGCTTTGCAGGAGAAGGTTCAAAGGTTGGAAGAATGAGTATCCACACTGCATTGCATCAGGAAACAGGAAGATTACTTGGACAAGAACTATTAGAGACTGGGGCTGGAGATGAGGAGGCAATGAGGAGAAGTGGCATGTGATTACTTGAAGGAGGGCCCCCGGAATTGAACAGGAGCAGATTGAAGTCAGTAACCACTTCCAAGCAGTCTTCAGTAGAACTGCTGAGAAAATGGCAGAAGAGAGGAGTCAGCAGCCTAGAGATCAGGAATGCAAGCTCCAAAGAGAGGCTCTAGGACCACTGCACCAAGAAAGAAGAGAAAAGTGGTGATGGTTGATGGCTCCCTTCTGCAGGGGACAGGGGCACCAATTTGTCATCCAGATCTGGGGGCCTTGGACCTCTTCTACCTGCCTAGAACCCAAATTCAGGATGCCACAGAGAGACTGCCAAAGCTCATCCATCTTTCAGACTACTACCCCTTCCTATTCTTCTATGTAGGCACCAACAATAGTACCAGGAATGGCACTGAGCAATCAGAGGTGACTATGAGAATCTTGGCAGGAGAATTAAGGAGCTTAGAGTACAAGTGGTGCTCTCATCGATTCTTGCCACAGAAGGGAAGGGTCTAGGCAGAGACCATGGTATCCCAGAAGTGAACATGTGGCTGAGATGCTATGGCTTTGGCTTCTTCAATAATGACTGGGTGTTTCTGGGAGGAAGACTGCTATCAAGAGATCCATCTGACAAGAATGGGAAAGAGTATCTTTGAGCTTCATCTGCACAACCTAATATAGAGGGCTTTAAACTAGGTTCTAGAGGGGATGGTGATCCAAACCCTCCAGTGACAAAGCATACAATCCAGAAGGGAAAGAACTTGAAGAAGCAACGTGACTTTGGGAAAGCTACAGGAATGCAAAGTGGTGCACAAGAGAAGCAAGTAGCTCAAAATGCGAAATATGTCTCATGCACATATACAAATGCAAGAAGTATGGGGAATAAACATGATGAGCTGGAAGCTGCAGCCTGTGAAAAGAACTATGATCTGAATGGCATCCCAGAGACCAATTTGGGACAGCTGTTATGGCTGAAATGTCAACATTGAGTGTTACACTCTGTTGCAGAAAGGGTTGAGAGAAAAGGTGGTAGAAGATGTGAAGGTGATAGGTAAGTTGGGAGGAAGGGATTACAATATGATAGAATTCCAGATCCTGAGATAGGGAAAGCATAAGGTCAGCAAAATTAGGAAGCTAGATTTCAAAAAGGTGATTTCATTCAGCTCAAGGGGTTAATAGTCATGGTGCCATGGGAAGACAGACTTAAGGAAAAAGGTACCCAGGAGGGCTGGGAGCTTCTAAAGGGCACAGTATTGGAAGCCCAACAGAAAACTCTCCTGACTGATGAAAGCACAGGAAAAATTACAAGAGACCAATGTGGCTGCACAAGGAGCTTCTAGTTTCATACTTGGTAGGGTCAGAAGTGACCTAAGCAGATCATCTAGTCCGACCCCCTGCCATGGGCAGAAAAGGATGCTGGGGTCAAATGACCCCAGTTAGGTGGCTGTCTAGCCTCCTTTTGAAGACCGCCAGGGTAGGGGCAAGCACCACTTCCCTTGGAAGTTGGTTCCAGCTCCTAGCCACCCTGACAATGAAGTAGTGCCTCCTGATATCTAGCCTGAATCTACTCTCAGTCAACTTATGGCCGTTATTCCTTGTTACCCCCAGTAGTGCTCAGGGGAACAGGGAATCTCTCATTGCCTGCTGGTCCCCCTTGGCAAATTTATAGATGGCCATTCTAGGCATTCTAAAATGCCTCAAATGCAAAAGGAAAGCTTACAGGCAATGGAACAATGAGTAGGTCGCCAGAGAATCATACCAGGAAATAGCAAGAGCCTGCAGAGACAAAATCAGGAAGGCAAAGATACAGAACAAGCTGCACCTGGCACAGGAAGTTAAGGACAACAAGAAGAGGTTCTATAGGTATGTTGGCCAGAAAACATGGGCCCAAGGAAGCTGTGGGCCCACTGTTAACAAGCCAGAGAAGATACAAAAAGGGTGGAGTTACTCAACAGCTACTGTGAGCCTCAGTCCCCACAAAAATTAAGCTGCAGCCAGACACCTAATAAGGATTATTTGAATAAGGAAGGGGACAAGCTGAGGGAGGGCATAGCAAAAGAGATGGTCAGAGAGCTTTTGTTGGGTCTGAATGAAGTCAAGCTAGCAGGACCTGATAAGCTTCATCCCAGAATACTGAAGGAACTGGCAAAGGAGATCTCAGAGCCCTGGGCAATAGTCTTCATTAAGTCATTGGAGACAGGCCAGGTAGCAGAGGACTGGAAAAGGGCCAAGGTAGTGCCTCTCTTTAAAAAAAGGCAAAAAGGAGAACCCAGGTGTGACAGAGCAGCTTCAGTGCTCCATCATTTTAAGGGCTGGAGGAGGCAGCCAGCAGGTGCCTGATTAGGGTGGCCATTTTAATGCCCATCTCTCAAGGCTGAGGCAGTAGTTTGCTGCCAGCCAGCATGGAAGGAATATCACCCTGCTGAGCTACTACTCCAAGAACATCTTGGAGGTAAAGGAAGGGGCTATGGGGAAGAAGGAGGCCCCTGGTCCTGTGCATGACTGCAAACTGCACCCTGCTGGGGTAAGAAGGCCCGGTGAGACTGCCTGTGGTGGGGCAGTGCCATTTAAATGCCAGGACCACAAACTGCCCCACTGAAAGGTAGGTAGGGGTGCCTAAACTCCAGGCCCCCACCATTGGGTGCATATAGAGTGAGCAAGGAGGGGGGCAGGTATGCTTGCTGAAGCACCTGAGTCTTAAAGGGGTGGAGGACCCTGGTGAGGTGGGCCAGGCAAGTTGGGAAGCTGCACCTGTGCCTGCAGGCGTGGAGGACCCCAAGCTCTAGAGAGAGGGCAGAGTTGTTAGGGTCAGGTATGCTTACAGGGAAGTGCCTGAGCCTGAGTACAACATTCAATCCCATGGCCCCAGAGTAGGAGCAGAGTGCTGGCCCAAGAAAGGGGTGGAGTGGCCCAGAGTTGAATAATCACCCAGTTCTGTGCAGATGAGGGTTACAGGAGAGGCCCAAAAGGCTGCACCAGAACTGGCCGAGGCATGGAGAACAAAGCCTGATGGCCCTACGGAGCTGCTCAAAGGAGCAGAGGAGTATGAATGTGGCCCTGGAGTGGGTGGAATAATGGAGGCCCTGTGAGAGAGGGCAGAGAGCAAGAGGCCCCACTGAGACGGGGACAGTGTGTATGGCCCACGAGGGTAGTGTGTGAGACCCAACTGTGTGCCCAGTTTGGCCCAGCCTTGAGCCAGACATTTAACATACAGTGAGATATCTGCAAAGCATGGGACCTATGTAAGGGCATGTACAGCTGGGCACTCAAAGGGCAACATCCCGCCTAATTAACATCTTCATTAAATTACAACAAGATATGGCAGGCGAGTGAGGTGGACAGTTTGCCCATAGACAGGAGGTAAGCCAGTGTGAGCATCGGGTCTTGGGAGCTTGCCCCCGTCACACCAGTGAACTACAGACCAATTAGCCTCATCTCAATACCTGGGAAGTTACTAGAGCACATCTTAAGGAAAGCAATTTGTGAGCATCTGGAGGAGGGAAGGCTGATCACAAGCAACCAGCTTTGATTTTTTTGAAAAACAAATCATGTAAAATAAACTTTATATCCTTCTTTGACACAGTAACTAGTTGGGTGGATGAAGGGAATGGGTAGGTAAATGTATCTGGACTTCAGCAAAGCTTTTGACAAGGTCCAACATGACCTCCTCATAAACAAATTGGGAAAATGTGGGCTGGACAAAACTACTGTCAGGTGGATAGATAACTGGTCAATACCTGCAAGCAAAAGCTAATTATTAGCAGGTCCACGTTAGAAAGCAAGGAGGCTTTAAGTAGAGTTCCACAGGGGCCTGTCCTAGACCTGGTGCTGTTCAACAAGTTTATTAACTATTTGGGTGCTAGTATGGAAAGCTTCTTGAGCAAGTTCGCAAACATGAAACTTAGAAGGACTGCAACACACTGGAGGATGTGAGCACAATTCAAAAAGATCTCAACAAATCAGAAAGCTGGGCTAGAATTAACAGGATGAAGTTTAATGAAGACAAATGCAAGGTGCTACAGGAAGAATTATCAAAAACACAACTATAAAATGGGTGACATGGCTGGATGGCAGCACTATGGAAAAGGAATTGAGAGTGTTGGTATATCACAAGCTCAGTATGAGTCTGCAGTGTGCAGCCATACAAAAGGCAAATGTAGTTTTGAGCTCTATCAATAGAAGCATTAGGTACAAGACACAGAAAGTGAATGTGCCTCTCTGTTTGGCTCTGGTTAGGCCTCGCCTGGAGTATTGTGTGCAGTTCTTGGCTCCACATTTTAGAAAGGAGATGGAGAAGTCAGAGAGGGTCCAGAGGCAGGCAACAAAGATGATCAAAGGTTTGGAAAGCAAGTTATATGAGGAGAGGATGACAGAGCTTAGCATCTTCAGCTTGCAGAAAAGGCACTTAAGAGGGGACATGATAGCAATCTTCAAATACTTGAAGGACTACCATAAATGAAAGGGAAAGCACCTTTTGTCTCTTGTGCAGAGAAGAGGTTGCATATGAATGGCTTGAAGTTGCAACCAAGTGAGTTTAGATTGGATATCAGGAAAAAAACTTCTTCACTGTTAGAATAGGGATCCAGTGGAATAAACTGTCTAGGGAAGTCGTGGATTTTCCATCACTGGAGGTGTTCCAGTGGACAGGTTGAATAGCCACTGGTTGGGGATGATTTAAGCATAGCTATGTTCTACTATGGGTATTTTCCATGCTTCTGGGCTTTGATGGTTGCCCCCACTATCCTGTCCTGTCCCCACCCCTTTCTGATACATGTGCCAGAGTGTTTTTAAGCCTCCATCAGAAACCTTGGGTGTTGGCTGCAACAAGGCTGGGGACTTTGTTCGGCATGGGCCAATGCTCCTGCTGGAACCAAAGCCAGAGGTTCCTGGCTAAAGGGTCTTGCTCCTCCACTCTCTCCCACCCCACCTCCTAGTTACACTAATGTTGTATAGTAAAGAGGCAAAAGGTAACTGGCAAAAAACCACATATCTGTTTCTGTGAAGGATTACAGTGAAATGATGTGTCTGAAACCCATTCCTGTAACTTTTTTTTTTTACTCTGAAACATTATATTAACCAATGTAAAGGACTATGTTGTGGTACAACATTTTTTCCCCCAAATTCCTTGTGTCTGATGTTATTGGCCTTGATGGACAAATGAAGTATGATAGCGTGAGATGCGTTTGACAGAACATGTCTTTGGCCTGCATAAATTACTGTCAGGGAATTTTCAGGCAAATGCTGAAGTAAATTTGCAGTGACTAAAAATTGAGGTATAAATTATAGTATAATCACTGCTGCTGAACAATTTGATGACTAAAACAATTAACTGAATTTGCCACTTAAGTGAGTCTCCCACATTTTCCCCACTTTTGTTTAACTCCTATTTTCAGACCCTTGGAGGGAGAGATTAAAGATGGGGTACTTGCCTTATTCTATTGCAAAAAATTCATATTTCTCCTTACAAACTTTCTGCCCTTTACCTCACAGTGAGTCAGAGATGAAAATAACAGCTTGTATTCTAGCCTTCCTTCTCATTTTAGCTAATCAGCTGACATTTGGGAGAAGCTAGGCACCCAGTCTCCCACACAGATGTGCTAACAACATTCCAGTCATTCTCTGCTTTATCTTTCTTTTCTTTCAGACAAACTTATTGTACAGTCCTAGAATATTTTAAGGATGAGTGGGAGAATATCATGCACAGTATGAACTACTGGCTTTATCAACTGTTCCTGATGTCTGCAGTCACAAACTTAGTAACAAACTTGGCTAGAGAAGTTATCACGATCAGTTAGGCCTGATACTATATTCAACCAGATTTATCTCAAACCATTTTCAACTGGTTTATGTGCACTGAACATCTGTTCTGTTACAGGTTTAAACCAGTTTCTGATCACTTAAACCAGTTTATGTGTAAGGTCTATCCGTAGCCTCAGGGAAAAGTGAGAGGGCATGAACTATAAAGATTTAAAACAGCAAAAGCAAATAAAGACCCATCATATATTACTTCAAAAATCACATGACTTTCATGGTAGTTTCAGTATTGTGATTGTCTGGACATTGTGTTCTTTGAATTGTTGGTGAGGGGGGAGATGCATTTAAAATACTAAAAAATAAATAACAAACCTGAAGCTTCTTGAAGATGGGAAAAGTAGAGGGCCAGCAAAAGGTGGTGGTGTGATTTCCACAGGCTCTCCCAGGCAGCTACAAAAGTGCAGGGAAGATAACAGTTGGCCAGACTATGGCTGGGAGGATGTCGTACCACCATGTCAGCTTGTTTGCTTAGGCCAGTGGTTCTCAACATCATTGGACTTGAGACACTCCTCACTGGACTCAAGACTTCTGAATTGAGTGGCACCCAATTTCAGAAACAAGTATATATATTACTGTGCTTACCTCCTGGCAGAGTGGGTGGATAGTGAGAGTGGTAGACTGGTGAGGGAGGGACAAGTATCTGCTTATCTGGCCAGGGAGAGGTCCTTATCTGTTTATCTTTTCAGACCTCATTTATCTCCTCACCTTATATGACCCTTCAAAGGATATGGCAGCACCCCAGAGTGTCACAGCAGCCCTGGCTGAAAATCACCTTCTTAGACCAAATGAACTCATGTATAAAAGGTCTGCAAAGTTTGCCTTCATATCCTCAATCTGTCCATCTGCAAAACTAGGCAAATGCTATTAGGTTGAAAAGGTCATGTTATTTTTGGCACTCCTACACCAGGTTCTAGGTGGAGCCCAGGACTAGAGTGGATTACAAAAAGGTGAAGAAAAAAAAGCAGTTTCAATCTCAAAACCACACTTCCAGGACACAACTTTCATTCTGGTACATACAAAGGTAAGATGAAGTTGTCACACCAATTTAAAGCATGTTCTGTTGGAGGAGTCAAAGTGAGATTGCAGTTAATACCAGATCTCACTGAGGTCTGCTCCCTTACAGTGTCACATTTTCTTAGGGTATGTCCCCATTGTAGTCATCACTGTAACTGCAGTGTAGTGTAGACCTACCCAAACTAACTTTAAATTAGCTCTCGGGTTGCCTGTACACATGCTTGAAGGTAGGGGGGATGGGAGGGCATTTTAATTAAAGCACTTCCCAGAGACCTGCTCTAATTTAAATGGCTCACTGTCACATGCATTAAGCCCCTGCACCCCCCCACACACACATTTCAAAGCGGCTGCAGGATGCTTTAACAAAAGCTCATCAGATGAGCTTCAGCTAAAACACTCCCACAGCCATTTTGAAACACTAGGCGGGCTTAATATATGTGATGCTGAGCTGATGCTAGACTGTTCTAATTAGAGCATGAATGAGCACATCTATAGGCAGCCTTGGACATGTATAGCAGTCTACCTGTGGCAACCAAGAGCTCTGTGCAAGCTGAAAACCCTGCCTAGGGAGCAGGTTAGCCTATGCTGAGCTGTAGGCTGCCATAGCCACACTTCTACCAAATCTTAAGCTAGCTAGTTTAAAGCTAGCTTGTGTATAGCTGTATTGCACTGCAATCACAGCAGTGACTGCAGAGCAGGTATCCTCCTAGAGGGTGGAGAAAGTTGCAAAAAGCAAATCCTTTAGGAGGAAAAAACAGATACGTGTTAAGGTAATAGGCTAGGACTCTTGCGGTCTAGGCTGAATCTTGGCTCTTCCAGGAAAAAGATATTTGACCTTAATTTCCTCTACATGCAGATTTTTGTCATCTGTAAAATAGACATAATGTTCCCTTCTACTCCCCCCACCTTTTATGTATGGTTTGGGGAGGTATATATCACCTAACACAGTGAGACTAAGGATCTCAAGCACAGTGTGTATGGAATTTGTAACTGGGAGGGGGGAAGAATCCAAAATCCAAATCACTCAACTTACAGGACAAGTATGCTTCAGATTGAAATCCCCAGTTATGAATAAGTCTCATTGCTCTTACTTTCAGAACAAATCCAAAGGTAAAAGGGACATACTTCCCTGATGCTAATTTAGGCCCAGGTGCAGTTTTGTAAGAGCCTAAGATTTCAGCCTGTGAAACAGGATCAACTAAATGCACAAGATTTCTACCATTTTTTGAGTAAAATGTAATGAGACGAGCTCATCTATGCTGCTACTATTGAATTTAATTCAAATCCTACAAGTAATACAGGGTCAAAATCTGAGTAGTGATATAAATCAATTTGGATCCACATCTAAACAATACCTCCTTTATCTATCTCTGTCTGACTTTATGTCAGTCCTGAAGAAGCTGCAGGTGGCCGTTCTGTTAGAATCCAGTATCTGGAGTTCAGCACAGGAAGACAAAGGACATCATGACTACATGCTTTTACAGAAGAAGTGGGTACTCCTCCCTTTCCTGAGTTGGAAAGTATTCAGAAAATCACTAATACTTGTTCTGTGGTAGATATACCATGCAAGCCCCACATTTTCTCTGGGTCAGGTTGCTTCCTTAGCATATTATATTTGGAATTTATTCTGTACAGGACTGAAACTTAAAAGCCAACAACAGTAAATCTGAACCCTTGTTTGCTTTTACTACTACAGAAAACCTTATTATTGTTTTTAATCCAATTATAGTTTTTAATCCAAATCCTGTGTGATTGTCTTTCTTGGAATGAGATGTTTTAAGATGATACTTGTATGTGATACAACATAAGATTATTTTATCCTCCCCACTTCTGTGACCAAATGTGAAAAAGGAAAAATCCTTTGGGATTCCAGGGAGAAAGCTTGACAAAAAATAATAGGAGGATCTATGTCAGCAGAATCAGTTCATTCAATTCCACAAAGCCTCTATGTTAATTTTTAATTCCTTCCTGGCTCTATTTTCAATCATTTGGAAGAATGCACGCTTTCATATTTGAGAAAACACAGAAGCCAAAGGGCCTGATCCATCACTTACAGAAGCAAGCAGTAAAACTCCCATTAACCCCTGTGATGGACCACTGGGAGGAAGAAAACTGAAAAGCAATAATGCTGAATGAGATAAGAACTGCCATTTACTGGGTCAGACCATAGGTCCATCTTGCCCAGTAGCCTGTGTCACACAGTGGGTGCAAAGAGTAGATAGTGAAAGGGAGAGTGAACTGGGTATAACCATGGGTTTTTCCACTGTTCCTCTCTCACTTGCATCCTCCAGCATTTAAGATCTAGGAAGTTCTGATTCAGAGACTGGACCCCTAACTCCCATGTTCAATAGCTACTGCCCCTTATGTTCAATTGCCCCTTTTGTCCAAAAATGTGTCCAATCTCTTTTTGAATCTGGCTAAATTGTGAACTTCCACAACAACTGGTGGCAATGAGTTCCATATTTTAATTACATACCTAGTGAAAAAATAACTTCTTTTTGTTACTTTTAAACTTACTGGCTGCTAGTTTCATTTTGTGACCTCTAGTTCTTGCATTGTGAGTAGTAACTACTAACTAGTAGTGGATGAAAAGTGAAGTGTGGCTTTGCGTGCTTGTGTGGCTGAATGCTTGGCTCTGCCTACCGAGAGAACCAATATAGTTTAGAGAGAGTTTCTGCAAATACCAGTATAGCTTTTTATTCCTCAGAGCCACCCTGACTTGTAGTGAATCTTCTATTAGTGGCAAGGTACAACTATCCTTAGACCAAAGGGCTTATATCAGTCTTTGAACATTGCTACCATATGATTTCACAGATTTGAACTGGGACTCAAAGCCTGTCCTATTTCTAGCTGATTGGAAATGGCACCAGTTCTAATCAGTTGGAAGCTATTCTGCTTTTATCCCACCATGCCGATTTGACATCTACCTGACTCTCTTGGTTTCCCACTACTCTTTCCTTCTTCAGCATCCTTGAGTGCTCCTTGCCTTCTGGTACCTCAGTAATATTCCTCTCCTCTTCCAGCTGCTCCCTGGAATCCCTGCTTCAATTACCTTACACTCAGTTACCTTCCAGTAGCCTTCCTTGTGCTCCCAGGGATACCAGCTTTCCCTACTGACCCCCCTTACTGACAACCCTTTAATTAACTGGCAAATAAACCTCCCAGTCCTAAATTAGCTCATTTTGCTTTCATTACAAAAAGAAAGCTGATACCTCCTGATTAGCCCACATAGCTTTACTTAAGATATTCAGTATACTATCTCTGGTGTGATATCATTGGAGTATTTAGAAAACATGCCTGTTCCAGCTAAGAGCAGAGTCATTTTCAAGTTTGAACAAATTCCTCTCGCACAGCACTGACATCCACTTCTGCTCCTAAACCCCTAACAAAAGCATACCCCCAAAGTTTGACCCAAAAAGGAGGGATTTTAGAAGCTCCTTCAAACCCACCTGAGTTCCCAATTGTCATTGCATTGAGGATGCCTCAAGTAACAGTGGTATGCAGCAGTTTAAAACCCTAAGAAAAGTGATAAATAAAAACACCTCATGAACTGATACCCACTTACCTTCTCCAGTATTAAGACAACCTAGCTCTGCCACCCTCTTTTATGTCATTTTGGTGCCTTGAATACAGGCACCCTGGATTTTTCTTTCAAAGCCTGCTTGCCTTTATGAAGCTGGCTGCCATTCTTGGGGAACTAGCCCACAGGCTTTGCTGGGTGTTAGAGGCAGAGAGGTCCAAAAAAGCCTAATTAAGTAATCCAAAAGCTTTGAACATGCCCTGAGACCTTTTAGTCATTTTATATCATGTACAATTAAGAGGGAATAAGTAGAAGAAATTAATGGGGGGAGCTATGTCAGATCTGAGCTCTGGATCCATTGCGCACAATTTTCAGAGTTAGTTGGACAAATCTGATCTAGAAGCCAAATATGTGAGCTTAAAAAGTATGCCTCAGTCTGCAATCAAACATGTAAATGTAGCTTATACAGACATACCCAATGTAGCATCAAACAAATAAGCCTGGGTAACTGATATCCATTCATGTCTACACTGCTTTTAGCAGGAGTCTTGTATGGGGATTGGTAGAGAATATTGCTGCAGCTACACTTCTGTCAATACCTAACCTACCCAGTTGAAAGTTGCCTTGGGCATGTCTAGGGCTAGGGGCAGAAGTTACACATAAACTGGTTTAAGTGAACAGAAACTGGTTTATATCTGTAACAGAACAGAAGCTCAGTGCATATAAACCAGTTTCAAAATGGCTAAAACTGGGTTAAGATAAACCTGGTTGAATGTAGTATCAGACTTAACTGATTTGGGTCAAACAGGTTTATGAAACTTCTGTCCCAGACCCTTTCCTTGTTCAAGTTAAATCAGAGTCCCCCAGCATCCCAGCATGCTTTGCAGCCTTGAGCTTTTTGGCTGTCTGTACCTAACAAACAAGGAACCATTGCACTGCCAATATCACTGAACATTTTGGGGGTAATTGAAAAGATTTGTAAGCCTGACAGACAAGAATTACTTTATTGATAATTGTTTGCACTAAATATTATTTTGCCCTAGATTTCTTGGAATGATGAAGTGTTATTCTCGAAGTATCAGTACTTAACTGCAAAGTCTTGACGTGCAAAATCCCTAACACTTTATCTTTAAGATTCCAGTGTGCTTCCGGTGCTGTTTTTGTACTTATCTGCAATAAAAAGCAGATTCCTCTGAGTGCTTTGGATTTGGCTGAATGAGATTTACATCCAGCTTCTTAATACTGTTTCCTGGTATTATTGGAAAAATAAAAGCTTTTTCAAGTCCTTTCAGATTCCCATTTCAGAGTCCTGACTTCTTGGGTTTTTTTACAACAACTTCCATTTTACAAAAGCAGCGTAACTGCTATAGACATGCACAGTCTAATTTGTTCTGGGGACATGGGTTGGCAAGTTAAGCATAAAAACTGATTGAAATTCCATTGCAAGCTGTAGATTTAACCCATGATGTACTATCATTTGCAAGACTTCCCCACAGAAGTTCTTACTTTATATCATGACTGTAGTCTTTATTTTCTCTTTAGATTTCTTCCCAGTCTGCTGTTTGCTAAAGAGAGTCTTAGTCCTATACCATGCTACTCCAGTACAGGAACCACCTTCAATTACGCTGATAATGATAAGTAATAATTTGGGATTTGGAGCTGAGGCAACCCCCCAGATTTCATAATGGGTCAAGAAGGCGCTCTCAGAGATGGTATATTCTTTTGCAGATATAGGCAAATAGAGATTATTTAGTAAATGGGCTTTTGGGTGAGTCAGCAAATTAGTAATGAGGTAGAATATTTTCTTTCTGCATCACAAGTTCAGATCTGTTATGACTGAAAGTTGTGACCAGATCATCAACATTTCGGAGTTTATCTCAGATGACTTCGATGGCCTAAATCATCACCAGCATTGCTGAGAGCTCCATTTGTAGCAGGGTAAAAAAGAGGCTGTGTTCTTGGAAAAGCTCTAGAGATGGATCTACTGTTGTCTCAATCTAGGTAGTGTGTCAGGTGAGGGTTCAGATACAAAAATAAAATGTCAAAGAGACGCTTGCTATGCCACTGATCCCCCTGCAGTAACTGCTCTGCAAATATGCAGAAAATTTTGATCATCAGAGGGGACTGTCTACCACAAGCACTGGACTATACTTATAAAGCTGGGTAGTGGATACAGTTGTGGCACAAGTATTTGCCAGGCCCCAGATGTCTGTAATATGTCTGGACCTCTCATCATTAAAAAGGAAAGCTTAGTCATACAGATCTGTAAATCATTTTCTTTAGAACTAAATAGTTGGCTTCCTATTTTCTTTTAAAATGCTAATTGAATTAGATTCTAATTTAATTTGATTTAATGTAGATTTTTTTTTTTAAAAAGCTCACCTGACATATGAGTTGATCTTATGCTGTGGCACGTGTGCCATGAGTGACACACTCTGCTGCCATATGCGACACACAAGTCCCACGTGCTCAGTTAAAGGGAGCACCAGAATGAATTCAGGGGAGCTCCAAGACCCTGGCCAGTGGCAAGGGGGTTGAGGCAGGACATTTTGCAAAAGAAAGTGTCAGATCAGATTCAGCCAAATCCAAATCCAAAGTTAACCCTTCCCTGGGGTTGCAGCTACCTGCAAATATAGGGCTTTGGATCCACGCTTGCCATATAAAACTATGGCAGTTGTGGTGTCAGGAAAAAGTTAACTTGGCTTGACTGTGACACTTCTCTCACAGGAGTGTCCTGCTCCTGCTCCACTCTGTAGCCAAAGGCATGAGCCCCCTGTCTCACATTTGGCTGCCCTTGGCCAACTGGCCTAACCAACTGTCTGAAGCCCATGAAAGTCTGGGTTACTCAAACTCTTGATCTGAATTTATCACTTCTGGCCCTTCTCTGCTTTTGAGTTTCTGCCACTTTCACACATGGTGAGTAGTAATAAGGACTATGAGATTAAAAGGGCTAATAGTGATGTTTTACTTGCCATGATTAAAGGCTGGAACTTTTTCTTGCCAAAACCCATGAATTTTCTTTCCAGATGCCAACAACAAATTTCCCTCATTTCATTTGAAAATACAAAGGGGAGAGAAGCTTGCTTGAGAATGTCATCCATCTCATGTGCTTTATTTCACAACTTACTTGAGCACCTCTTTGTGCTTTAACCCAGAGATTTCCTAGTTTTTCTTGATTAGAAAAGCGGTCATCTCTCCTTCTATCCACAAACATGAATCGCAGTAAGGGAGATATTGGAAGAAATTTGAATTGTTTCAAGTTGCAAAGTCACAGAAAATAAAAGAAAGTACTTCTTGTGCAGGACTCCTGGTGAAATTCTTAGAACTCATACCCACTGAGAAAGCATCAATAACCCTAACATTTCACAGCCCCCCGTTTTAGAACCGCAGCCTTAACATTTTGTAGGGAAATAAAGCTTTGGTTAACCTTGGCACCAGCAGACCTCATTAAAATAACAGCCTGTCAGTTTCAAGTTTAAAATAACAGGGTTGTCAGTTTTATATGCAGTGGAACAATCTGCAATTTTATTCTCTGTGAAATAATTTGTATGAAGCATATGGTTCTAAGTGAAACAAAAAGACTGACCAATAGTGCCATCTTGAGGCCTATGTTACTCCAAGGCATCTCATCACCATAGGGCCTCCTGCATACTCACATGCAGACAGCTGTGACAACATGCAGTCTGCCAGCCTATGATTTATAATCCTTTTAGACTGTATTTGGCATACAGTTACATTTCTAAAAGACTTAAAATAACCTACAATTAAGCACATAATTTAGTAACCACTTGGCTTTTCATTGTATTTCATTAGGAAACCCGGGCTTATATACCGCATGAAAATACTAAATGTGGAACATGTAAAGTTAGTTTTGTGCACGGTAATCTGTTTCTCAAACTACATCCTTGCTCTTCTTTCTGAACCTCACCTTGTTTGGCTTCTATATAATCTCCTATTCTTCTGGAGCTGATCTTTCATCAGTTCCTGCCATTACAAGTTAAACATTAGGTACAGTCAGCCCCTATCACGGTCATGGCAAAATACAGACGTTTCCTCCATTTAATTTAATGACGAGTTCATTTTTAACAGTTCTTTAAGTACCCCAGACTCTCAGACATGTAATAAGAAGGTAAAACAAGCTGTACCAGTTATCATAACTTTAAACTGATATCAATTCAAAGTTTAGAAGTTGCCAGGTAATTACTAAGGAAGGTGATGATTCTGAACATGGAAGCATCGTCAAGAAAGATGTGATGTTTGAAATGCAACAGAAGTAAAAAACTATAATTGAGAGTTGTCTCATTCAGTTATAGTTGTTGACAGGCTACACAGGGTGACAGTCATGTATATTATAAGATCACTAGTTTATTTCAGACAAGCTAATAGAAATTAAACAAAAGAAAAATACAATATATACCCTTTACTATGCAACTGTGTAACTAAGAAACAATTGTCGATAACTATATTCAGTGTCAATCTAGTATTAAGCTTTGACATGCTAGTCTCATATTAAATGCAACATCAAAATCTTAACACATAAGCATAATATACATTTAGCTAGACTGTACATGCTATAAGAATGCTGAATATGTTGCTATAAAGAAAATTGCAGGCCATTACTCTTAAAATGCTTTCAGATTAAATCCCTAATGAACATAAATATAGATCGATGTATGACACTCATAGACATTTTTCTGCCTGCCTGCCTGACATAACATAAATTAAATCATAATGATCTGTGCATTTTTCTGCCTTCCTTTTAATGACGTGGGGGCTGCACTTTACTATACCACACACAGCTTAGGTAGTCAGCCCTCATAACCATAAATCTGTTCTCCAACTGCCCATTATTACAGCATCACCACATAATTTTTAATAAATTTTGCAAATATAATGCATGTGAATGCCAGAGTAAGGGAATGGGAGTGTCTGAGAGCAAGTGAGTGCCAGTCTGACTAGGATACTGTAGGAAACTGTCTGATCTTTCACCGAGAAATAATATGGTCCCAACTCTAAGGTGGAATTAGTGGTGGCAGTTAAATGTTGCATGTAATGGCTTTACATGGTCCATGTAAGTCACACAAATTCAGCTTTTTTGGTGGTAACCTTCTGGCTTTCTCCTACTCCCTCCTCTTCATTGGTTTTCAGGCTATTTCAGGCCCTTCTACCTACTCAGCATGTAAATGACATTTGTTCTGCACACCTCATGAATGCCAAGAGCCAGATCCACAGCTGATGTATACTGGCATTGCCTCAAATAATTGTAAATTCCTGCTATAGCTTACCACTCATGCCCACTTAACACATGTACTGAACATTTGCACCATAATAAGCTTTAGTGCAGAATGGTGTGCAGAAAACTTCATGAGAGTTACAGCTCCTCACACTGCAACTTTTTGTGACGAGAAGGAAGTCCTGGTCTCTGGGGAGTTAAGAGATTCTCCAGTCTGATATTTTTCCCTAAGATTCTTCTGAATATTGCATGGAAAAAGAGATCTACAGAGAAACATATTTAGCTTCCAACTTAAATTGAAAACAGCAAATTCTCCAAAATCTGCAGAGTAACCATAAAAACACAGCACAAAAATCTCAGACAGCTAAGACTGATAGAACATTTCTCCTAAAAATACTTACCAAGCCATATAATGTTATTACCTGTGTGATGTTGGATAGATTATTACCCAGAGAAAACAGCGCGTAGAAGACTGGTCAATTCCTGACTGACTACACAATTTCCAAATAGGTTTGGTACATTTCTCAGGTTGTCCAACTTCTTAGAGGCTGGGGTCCACGTGCCAGGCAGACCACAGGCCTCCCTGGGCACCACCTATTGGACAGGGTCCCCTAGGCTACTCTATGCTGCATCCAAAAGAAGGGGGCCAAGAAGTAGAAGGAGTAGGAGTCCAGAAATCACAGCAGCAGCTAGAGCAATTTGGAGGAGCAGTGCCTATATGGAAACCTCTGGGCCATGAGTTGGACAAAACTGTTCTATAGTAATGACATTTCAGAATTTTATTTTAGGCCCTTATTATGCTTCCACTGCCTTTTGCAAAAAGAATGAAAAGATCAAAACAATAGCATTTTACACATAGGTATAACTGGACAATTGAGCACCTTGGGTGGTAGCTGCACATGCAGCGTAGCAGCAGCAATCCAGTCAGCACAAATACTGCTCTCTTTTGGCTAGGGACAGAAGTTACACTGGTTTAACTGATCATAAACTGGTTTATACCTGTAACAGAATAGAAGTTCAGTGCACATAAACCAGTGTCAAAATGGATGAAACTGGTTTAAGATAAACCTGATTGAATGTACTAGCTGACTTAACTGATTTGGGCCAAACCAGTTTATGAAACTTCTGTCCCAGACCCCTTCCTGGTTCAAGTTAAATCACAGTCCCCCAGCATCCCAGCATTTTGTAGTCCTGGGCTAGGCTGCACTGTCTGCTCCCTAGCTACAATAGTGAGGGCTGGCTCACTGGTCTCACTGGCTGGCTCACAGGCAAACCCCAGCTGGGGTCTAAGGCCAGGGAGGGGGTTAAACTTCCCTTCCCCTGAGTATGGAGCTGCCCAGCCCTGCTTAGTGCTGGCTGTGACTGTGGACTACGAATCTCAGAGACACCTGCAAGCAGGAAGAGGGAGTGATGAGCAACCCTGCGGAGTCCTGCTGTTCTGATTCTGGACTACAAATCCCAGAGATCTCAGGGACAGCAGGAAGAGGAAGAGAACACATAGCCCATGCCAGCTATGTGCCAGAGAGCTGTGCTGTAGTGCTCCCTGGCTTCTGCCTTCAGCCACTGCAGGCATGTATGTGGCTGCATGTCCTAAATCAAAAGTGAATGTCTGTTCATTTGCTTATTGGTTCAATATTAGCAGTTTAGACTAACCTGCAAAGACTGAGTCCATTCAGCCTTGGACTTTTTGACTGCCTTTGCAATCCCTACCTCCAGGTTGGCACCCAGGGCTGGTGCCCCATTCCTCCTGCCCTTCCTCTCCCCTTTCCTCCACCCTGTATGCTGTTATGCTTCTAGGCCCTTGGAAGCTCAATTTACACTCTGAGCTTCGAAGAGTCTAAAAATAAGGTTAAAATATGCCTAACTGCTCTACTGCTTAACTACATCAGGATGGAAGTATCTTTCCATAGACCACACAGAAAACCTGTGGGAGAATTTTAAAATAATCTCAGAGTCTACAGAGTCTTCCTCTGAGCCCCAGTCTGGTACCTTTCTCTGGAAAAGCCCTTTTCCCATCTTTGCACAGCTAAGTTAAAGATCAAACATTTAACATCTCTTACTGAAAGAGTAACTTATTCAAAATGAGTTTGGCACCTCTCTCAGCTTGTCCAACTTCTGAAAGGCCAGGGACCTGCATTCTGTTAAATGCAGAGGCAGGCCAGATTAACTACATGTACAATTTTCACATGCATCACCATATAAGCACTAAGGGAAGAGAAAGGTAATTCTTTATAAGAAGCAATTTGTCAGTCCCTTTATTTCAGAGGGATATTTGTTGTATTTCAGAACAAAACCGGGTACTTTCCAAACAATGTTTAGAGGCCTTGTTCAAAACAGAATACATTTGGCAAGTAGGTAGATAAAGATAGAAGTTAACTGCACACAAAGAGATATGAATGTCGTTTATGATAAATCCCTTCTAGAAAGAGTGGAAAAGAGCTATCTGTATGCAATATCTGAACTGCACAGACCTTTTGTTTAAATGTTTTCATAAAAGACTAACTGAGTGTGGCAGGCTCGCTGGTTTTGCCTGCCAAGCCTGGCTTGGAGAAGGACACTTTGGATTGGTGGAACATTTCCACCAGTCAGGTAACAGCTGGGAGGGGCTTGCCTTGCCCCTGCTCAGAGTGGGGGGATGTGAGGAGCCCCTGGACCTGATTGAAGACTGCACTTTGCAGGTCCAGGAGACTTCAGGGACGGGGCCTCTGGTGTAAATAAAAGCCCAACATGCTCAGCATGCTGGGTCAGATTCAGACAGGAACAGCAAAGAGAGAGGAGCTCCAGAGAAAACCATCATCTGGAACCAGCCTGAGCCTTGATGGTGTGTGGATCGGCACATGGAGAGCCGGCACTGGGAACAGCTTGAGGCTGCTCAGGCCCCACATGGTGCTCAGGTCAGCACATGGAAAGCCCACCCTGGGAGCAGCTCAAGGCTGCTCAAGTTAGCCCCAGCTCTAGGCCGGATAGCCAGAGCCCTGCAGTGTGGCTCAGCATTAAACTAAAAGCGCCCCAATGCCCAGAGCAGGGTCCGGGAAGGGGAAAGACCCCTGGCATGAAGCTGGGGAACTGGAGCCAGTGAAGGCTCAGCTCCCATAGGAGCTCCCTGGGTACCCAACGTGGGGCCCAGGGCCCAGAGGAAAGAACCCTCAACTCAAGATCAATGGCTCCAGGAGGCCTGAGATGGTGTGGGGACCCAGAGGCCAGACTGACAGGCCAGATTGACAGAGGAAGGACCATGATTTACCAGGAACCAAGTGGTTGAAACCCAGATAGAGTGTGTCTAATATCTAATAGTATAGTTATGTTTCCTATTCAGTATCTATTGTTATTGTTGGTGTTATAAATAGTTGGGTTTATTAATTCTGTATAATGGGCTCCATAAGGATGTCTTTTTTTAGCTAACCTACTTGTGGTATAAACTTTCTGGATTGACTGTCCTAGGATCCACCCCTCTTCTGGGCCTGAGGCACGGGTACTTACCCAAATGCCCTCCCTAGGGCCAAGTTCCTCCAGCTAACAGAACTTTATACGTATATTTGTATCTCTATATGTAATTATATCTATCTTAAAGAGTTTTATATATATATGTTGGTAACTCAATAAGTTGTATATAGTTAAGAACTTTGGGCTTGGGCTAACTATAGAGGAAAGAAGGATCCGCTCGAAATTCTGGCATCCATCTCACAGCACCCACTCCTGCCTACCCATCCCACTGACAATAGGACACACCCTTGGGTGTACCCAAGTTACATAAGTTTGAAAGTTAATCTTAAATTCAGATAAAAAGCTTAGAGAATAATAAAAACCAAGAAATCATTTACAAGGCTACAGCTCACTAGAAGAGATACAGTAGTATGACTTCACCAAGTGAGATGTGTTACCTGAATCCACGGTGGCTTTTACCTCATTTTAGGGACACTGTACATCTGATATTCAAAAAATATATTGTAAACAATACATAATTGTGGAGAATAATAAGAAACTCTCAGTTGATACGTTTGAAGTGATCTAATAAAAAGCCACTAGAAACCAGAGGAAAAAGCTTTGAATTCTATGCAATAATGACCTCTACTTTTAGATTGTATCTTTAAAACTACTTTACTTACATTTAAAAAAAAATCACTGACCTATTCATCCATCATCTTTGTCTATGAGCGATCATAAATGTCACTATGTATTTGAAAAAACAAAGTCAGGGTCTACTTCAAGAGAGGAGAATGACTGGTTAGATAAGAATGTTAATACAACCAAGCTTCCAAAGGATTAGTAACAAGAACTGAAACAAACCATTCTTTTTTAAAAAAGGAAAAATTGTATATCCTGAGTCCATGATTGTTACTCAAAAATTTTTCAGTTACAGACTGAAGCAAGATGTAGGGGGACACAGCTAGCACATGAAAATATTTGTTACCACACTTCCCATAATTCAAGCATGTATTTTTAAAATACCCCCTTGGATTCATCTTAGTTTTAAGAAATTACAGTTAGAGAAAACACAATATTTGTCATTCTGCAGTGACTGCAGACCTACAGCACGACCTTTTGTGCTTAGTTGAATAATATTACACTTGCTAATGACCACAGTTTCCTGCAGTGATGAATGCTATTACAGATGCCTAGTGTAGTAAAGGCTGAATTGTTCTGGTACCAGAGAGTCACTGGTTCAGCCAGTGTTTCTTGCTTTCTTTTCTTTTATTTCTTTGTTTCTTTCTTCTTTGTTATAAAAAAGGAAAAGAGTTCTAGTACCGAGTTTTGATTCTAACTCAGACTGTGGCCTATTCTACACAACAAAGTTCCAAGAGATAGTTACTCACTTGTGACTCAATAAAATGTTGTTGTCCCAAATTACCACCAATATTTCTAATATAGACAATCAGAATCTCTGTGTAAAGAGTCAGATTGAGAACCATTTTCACATACTGATGAAGTCACCTCTCCTGGGACAGAAATTTCATAAACTCATTTCACCCAAATCAATTAAGTCTGCTACTACATTCAACCAGGTTTTTCTTACACGACTTTCAGCCATTTTGAAACTGGCTTGTATGCACTGAGCTTCTGTTCTGATAAAGATTTAAACCAGTTTCTGATCACTTTAACCAGTTTATGTGTAACTTCTGTCCCTAGCCTAAGTGTTCAGAATTGATGCCAGTAGCCTTAATTATATAAATGGTTTATCAAAAATAACTTAGAAAGTTTACAATCTGGCCCTAAATAAATAGTTGACCAGACATAGGCATTATGAGAAAAAGTCTGTCTTAGCTCCTTTCTAAAAGCTCACTGGAATGCATCATCCTTTCTACTACCTTTTATGCTCCCAAACCCTCACCTCCCATTTCAAACCAGGCAGATTCTCTCCATACCTCTTGAATTTAACACCTCTGTATATGAACACCTGGCCTTAACAGAGCTGCCTGACTTGGTTGCTGAGTCACTAGTAAATCCCAGTATCTTTCTATCCCAGGGGAAATAGGAGTAGGAGGAATCCCTGTTCATATAAATCTCTAACAGATGGCTCCTAGGGACCCAAAAGATCCAGCAAGGACCAGAAGGAACCAATATAATATTTTGTAATGATATAACCTTCTTACAAGGATGCTGAAGGTTTGTCCAGTGTTGATGTTAAACTGGGTGCAGTTTTCTTGCTTGCTGGGGCTTCCCTGTTAAGACCTAAAAGGCTTGCACGTAATGCTATGATACTAAAAACTAATTAGCTAGGATTGTTGGGGAGAAGGGAAGTAGGGAATTTCATATTTCTATCATAGCAGGAAACAAGTCACACCGGAATATACTGCTCTACTAATTTAGTATCTTGGTTGCTGAGTTCCTGTTGAAAATACATACAAGTGCTTCAGATGCAATATGCTCCAAGGTTTGCATCTCCTGCAGTATAAAATGACATTCCACAGTTTAAGTACTTCAGAGCTGTGAGGCCCATTTTTTTAAGTGGTATATACTATATTTAGAACAAAAAATAAAAGAGATAAATAGACAAGTGCAACATCATACTTTAACCACCCAAATAAGATCCAGTCTTAAAACTAAATATACCAATGGATACATTTTATTTCTTGTTTTTAAAAGAATAAACTCAGTGATTTCCTTTGAAAGCTATTCAGTAAGCTCCCTAAAGTCCTAAAGCCATTTTATTTCATATGAAACATACTGCAGTTACTCAAATATAAGATGAATCCCCAATAATTAGATTCTATATATGGAAAAATTATACATTTGTTATATTTTTCCAGTTATAGAATCTAATTATTGGAGGTTTGGCTTGAATTTGTCCCCGTCCCACTACTATTGCCAGGAAAATAAATCTGGGTGGTCTGGTGGCCCCTTTACCCTTTCATCCCCATGCTGGCTGGGGGGAAAAAAACCTTGTCTTGTTTTCAAGTAAATATGGTATCTGTTTCTATAAGAAAAGCTTTCACAGGACTGGTAACATCATTCATTTTATATATCCTACCCTTTGTTGTGTTTTTTACTAATTCTTTGTAGATTTTTCTGCCTTAGTAAGCCAAACTGAAAAAAAAAAACTTTAATCTGACTCTTTGGCATCTTAAATATTGCTGAAAGTTCATTTGCTATGATCTGTGCCTGCCCTGGCATACTCCTGGTCTTAAAGGGTCTTATATCTGTTCTTGTTCTGTTCCATCATTTCTTAAGGTCAAAGTCTACCTATAGTCTGTAGCGACAAATATCAACCTAGGTCAGGCTATGTATGTGGATATGATCTCTGTGTTTGCATATCTAAACTCTTTTCACAAAGAACCAAATTATTGCATTTCTTTCAGCCTTTGGGTATTATGCATCAGTTCATCAGTAGTGCATCAGCCATTTGGGGCTGTGCATGTATAAATCAATCTAATTTTTATTTAGAACAGGACCAAATAGATTGGTAAGACATTTTTCTCTGATGAGACACTGTATAATTGAATTGACATTTACCAGGCTACCATGCATATTGATGCCGAAGAGGATGTATATTTAGAACCCTTCAATCAAAAGGGAAAGAGGAAAGAACAAAATGTTTCCTTTCTATTACCTTTGCTTTTTTATTTGACAACATCTTGGAGGAGGAAGAGTGAGATAAAGGTGCCTCAGATTATGCTCACCAAACCCAACTGTGCTGTGCCTTTTTCACATACATAGGAATTCAGCATTAAGCACCATTGACCCTTTAACCTCTCCCATCATCTTACGTATAATTAAACACTCTTTTCTTAAAAATTACAGTGAAGATGGCTGGCCTCTTTAACCAAGCGGCCCTCTTTTTTCCTCTTAATTAGGTAACAGACATTAAAGAAAAACTGAAGCTTTCCAAAAAGTTCTGGTCAACTTTACCATACACCATCTGCAAAGATGAGAGAGTAACAGCTGGCTCATCAAATGAAGAGGACTGCTGGAATGGGCATACAAAAGCGAGGTGAGAAGGACTGCTCCCCTCATACTGTTCCACTCAGCAGCATCATGATGGGGGAGTAACTGTGGCACCAGCCCTGAAGAGGGCACAAAAATAGCAGTAGCTGCTGCCACTGACACTTAACTGACCCATGTAGGGTTACTGCCAAGGGCACTCAAGCACCTAGTTACAGCTCTAGTTCCACTTCAGGCCTTGAAACAGTTGGCTGTTTCTGTGTTTCAGGCTTACTTACAAAACCGTTTAGAAAAGTGTAATAGGAAAGGAAGAAGCAATTAATTGTCCCACCATAGCTAGAAGCTGGAAGTACCTATTTTCCAGATGCCATTAAATCTAGAGCATAAGCCATTTTGAATTTGCATGGCCTGTTAGGATTTGAACATGGAGACTGCTTACCGGTTTGATTCCAGGTGGATAATTTACTCTGCAATCTCAAAGAGCACTTTAGCTCTGTATAGTGTTCCTGTATAGTGGCTGATGGATTGTGAAGCAATTTACTCTTGGGGTCTCCTACTAGGATAAAGCAGAAATTGGAATTTCATCTCTTTTTACTATTGACTGGCAATCCTTTGGGTTATTTGTTGAGTAAAACTGCAAAAGAAGTATAAAATAAATGAAACATTCGTAGTCATCTCACTTGGAAGGCCTGACCTTATGTCCTGTCATCCCAGAAACCATGAGCATCTCCTTCTCTTTTTCAGCAAATTTTCTCTAACTTTCACATTTGAAGCCAGCTTGGATCAGGTTATGATGGGGCTGTTACAGGCAGATTTGGTAAGTGTGGCAGGAGTTCTGCAGATGTACTGAGCAACTGAAAGAGGGGTCCAGGTTTCATTGTTAAAATAATGGTCATTGGATTGGTCAGCTTACAGTTTGGTTCAGTAACAGCTGTGAGTACTACTGGCATGAGGTAAGTTACAGGCTCAGCATGCCCCATAAAGGCTTTTTCTTACTTGCTGTGATGCAGTTTCAGGTTCTCAGTGCTTGGAAACAGCTAGTAGGTGAAAATTAGAGCAAACCTGTCAAATGTGGAATGCACAAAATTGGCCTCTATTTGTCTTAAAAACAAACATGAAGAAAAGCAAATAACAAAGCATAAGTCCCTATAAGCCAACTTCTTTACTGTTCAGGGCACCGCACAAAGGACCTACCTCACTTCCCAATGTCTTAAACCCCAGGCACTGAATTATCAACAGAGTTCACTTCACAGGTCAGTATAGATTTATGTATAGATTTTTGGTGGTCCATGGACCCCTAAAGAAGCAGCCTGAGAAGCACTATAATAAATCTATCCAAAGGAATAAGTATTATTCCCTGTCAGTCAGTGCACAGGCACTTGGGCCCATTACCTAAGTAACCTATGACATATGAGATAGGCAGCTAACAGAACAAATCAGGAACATTTTTATACTACTACGTCCATCTTAAAGTAATAGTCCGACAAGTAATAAAAAAAAGAGTTCTGCTATCATAACTATACTTGTAGCAATGTTTTGTAAATGATGGCCCCAAGCAGGTGTGTTCTGCTGGTTAAATTGACCTCACAGCTGGCTAATGTGTGCTGCATCATGACGCCCCCGTTAATAAGAGATACATGCTGATCCTTTTCAAAAGAACAACAATACAACCCTGTTAAAATCCCTCTTGGTTTCCCTAAATAATTCTAGCTCTTGTACCATCTGCACAGCTGATGTCTGTCAGCTGCCTTTAGTCCCAGCATCTCTGCAGTTAAGGGCCTCATGTTGTCTTAAGTTTTAAGAAGTAGCATATGTCTATCTAAGCCCAGATAGCTTTTCTTCTGAGTTTCAAAGGAGTGATTGTCTTGCAGTCTTCCTTTGGCAGTGTTTACATCATAGGAAGCCTGATTATTTTCACGGTGCCTTCTGGGCTGAGTGCTGTGGGAAATTTGAGAAAATCTGTCCTGTCATGATTGCTATCTGCTCCGTCCTTGGTCAATTTAATGCATATATTTGATTGGATGCAGCATCATTAACTGACAATGTCTCCCAATAATACAGCATCAGTAGGAACAATTAAACTTCTTTTGTCCGGTTTATATTTCATATATATTCACAAAGGAAATTTATAGTCACACTGAATAACATAATGCAGTAATTGCTTCAGGTAGAGAAAGCAGTCATACATCTGCGATACAGCATTGTTATTTTGGTCTGCACCTGCAACAAAACAAAAACTATTACTCCAAATATCATTGAAAATGTGCTTAACAGTGAATATGAAATTGGCTGTTGACTAGGTGCAAGGCTATTCTTCATTACTGTAGAATAAAGAGAAAAGCATGTATTCCAATGCACATTCAAAGTAAAGTACTGGACAGCATAAATAAGTGTGGCAGAATCTGGCATTTTAGTTAATTAAAGTCTTGTTTCCTTACTGCCTATGTTCTTCCCTGCAACCTCTACTCATCTTAGGCCGTTTTTTTACCTTGTGGTAAATTTAGGCATGCATTTTGAATTCTAGAGAGAATCACAGAAGATAGAGATAGAAAAGACTAGTCGGGTCATCTAACTCATTCCCTAGACAGTGAGCACTGAAATACAACAAAAGAGAAAATGTTTTTTTTTAAAAAAGTGTTGTCTGTGGTGCTAGTGGAGGAAGAAAACAGAAATTTAGAACTGAGATGCTCTTTGTACTTTTCAACTTAGACTCTTTAAATGTTGCTTATATCAGAAAATCAGTGTTACAAAACTAAATTGCAGAAAATAGAAGTTATTCTTTCTTTTGAAAGAGGTGTCCTTGGATTAACATTACACCAAGGTCACTTGTGCTTATAAAATCCCCTGCCATCTCTCTACTTCCATGTTTTATTAATAGAGATCTGATAGGTTAATCCAAGGACACCAATTAACAGATAAAACACCGAGCAATGAGAATATCTATTTGGATTTCTGGAAGGGTGCACTTGGCATGCTGCTGATCCTTGATTTAGAAAAAGGAATTTAATCAGGTCAGATACGAAGTTAGGATGGAGGAGTGAGGCAGATGAATGGTGTAGCACTGGGAAAACATTTACGATGAGATGGATGGAAGCATTTTTTTTGTAAAACCCTTTTAACCAAAATCAAAGCCAAGAACAGCTACTTCAAGCCTAGTGCCCTTCAAAAGGGTACCCAGCAGGGCTTCCCTGTCACATCTCATATTCACAATGATCAGAGAAACACATACGCAATATTTTTTTGAAGAATTAATATCTTATGAATGAATGCAAGAGACTTGGGGCCAGACTTTTAAAGGTGCCTATGGGGAATGCCTATGCTGTGGCAGCAGAGTGCTCAGTCTTACTACCAAGTAAAGAAGCCTGCCCATTCCCACTCAGATTTCCGGTTGCTAAAGACAGCAGCTTTGGGGAGCACCCTTCAAGCTAATCTCACAGCTTCTTTTCCAGAGTTAATACCACAGTGAAGCCATGGAGCAGGGCTCATGTTGTTGGTGGGGAGGCTGAACCCTCTGTTGCCATGGTATAGACATACTCTAACCCCTGTGAAAACCATTGGGGAGCACCCAAATACTTTTTAAAACCTGGCTCAGTGGAGAGCACCCTGGTCCAGTGGTCAAAAAAAGTTGCCCTATATACAGGTGAATGAATGTTCAATGACAAGTGCTCCTCCCATCATTTAACTAACACTATGAAATTTACAGAAGTCTCAGACTTCTGAATTAATTATGCCACGTTACAAAGTTTTAACAGATATAAACTAAGCTATCCAAATATCATGTGAAAAGTAGCATGTGTAAAAAGGTGGTCTCAACCAGATCGAAACTTAATTTTCCCGTTTTTTACCATTCCGTTTAGCTGTGGGAGCAGGCACTGGCCAGTCCCAGGGAGTTTGGTATGGAACCTTTTAACAGCTTTAACTACCCTGAGCATCTAGTTTTCTGATGAGCGGAAAGCAGGGAAAGGAAGTCACTAATGTCTTGTCCGCACTAAGTTACCCATTCCTGCTTATAGATATCTTCAGTGAGTTCAGATGAATACGCTTTTATTGCAAGTAACCAAAACTACTTGTTCAGCACCATTTAAGAAACGGCCTTGTTACACATTAATTTTAAGTGGATCCTGGAGCTCTTAATTCCTGGAATACCCATACATTAACACCTGAAATTTAACTTTAAGCACACTTTAGGCAGCTTAAAGATAGACCATGCCAGAGAAGGTTTCTCTCCAGTCCGTGTTAGCCAGCTCATGTTCCATTCATGCGTGGCTACTCCCCACAGATAAGCCACCCAAGTTGCAGTCCTCCAGCATCCCAGGGTGTAGTGTCCCTTCCTCCACCTTCCTGTTTTCTGTGGACAAACTTTTCACCCCCTGAACTCTACTGACCAGGGGACAGTTCTGACAGCAAGCCAGTTCTCCCTTGTGTCTCCTGTGGCGTTTGACCTTCCTACCTCCAGGGTGCAACCCTAAACAAACAGCCTATAGAGTACATCCCAGCTAGACAGATCACAGGGCATGGGCGGGTCCAGGAGGGAAGTCTAGGGGGCTGCGGGGCAGATCAGGTCTCCATGAGCTGGGGCTTCCTTCCCAGGATAGGGCCTTCCCTCACCACTCCCACCTCCCTGCCTCCCCAGGAAGCATGACCCACACCCACCACACCCCAATCCCAATTTATTAAAACAGGAGACCTTCTTTAATTTACTTCCTCTTTTCTTCTTTGCAAATTCTTTTTCTTTTTTTCTTTTACTTCTTTTTATTTTAGCCTTTAGTGTCTGACTTCCTTCATTTCACCACCCTTCCCCACCCCTATTTCCTTTCCACATCCCATTTCATTACTCACCCTCATCCCATTAGTTCTCCACCTTCCAGCTTCATGTTCCTGCCCCTCCAACCCATTTCTGACACACACACCCTCCCCCCACCTAGAGCAGTGATAGAAGTCTGTCCTGGCTCACCAGCCCTCTAGTAGCAAGTCACAGCTGTGCAGATTGGGGACAGTCAAAGAAGCTTTTAGCCTTTAGGTGTGACTGCTCTAAATTTGAGCTAGCCCAAACACCAGTGAACATTTGTGCAGCTCGAAGTGCATTGTGTAACAAGGACCAAAGTATGTTTAAACCCAGTTCTCAGCAGGCAAACAAAAAAAATTCTATTGGTTTCTAGTTTATTTTTTCACTAGTTTCCTTCCAATGCATTGACAAATGAAACACAGTTTCTCTCTGTGTGTCCTCTTCCACTCTGTCTCAGTTAAGCAAGTGGCTAATCCCTGCAGGGAATGTCCAATGATCAAAAAGAGTCATATGAGGTGATCTGGTCCACCAAGTAAGTCAGCTTTCAGTGACACTCCATCTTCTACAGTGTTTGTTTGCCTATCTAGCTTGAGCAACAGCCTTTGCTGTCTTTTGTGTTGTTTACCTTACAAATCTGGACACCTATAAAAGCCACAGTACTTACTGAGTGGAAATCCCCAGTGTCACAACAAATAGCTGGTGCAGAATATGGGGAACAATGCCCTTTAATTTAGATGTCATTCAAAAAGTAGAAAATCCATCTCTTCTTATTTAACATCCACTGTGATCCATAAGTGATCTGGAAAAGATCAAAGGCCGTTTTTAGACTTGCAAAGAGAGAAAGTACTCAGGAACATCAGTAACATATGAAAAAAATAGACTGTAGTTTTAAACAAGCTTATGTGGGACTTTCATTAGATTGACCAAAAAGCACTTCCATTGTGTCTGCTTATGCAAGCAAGAACTGTGGAAAGGCTAAAAGGAAAGGAGAAATGGTTTTATATTTTAGAAAACAATGTAAATTATACCAAGTCTGAGCAGGAGGCAAAATAGCAGAAAGGAAGCTGTGATGTCAAGCTTCATTGTAATCAGAGAACATCACTATACTTCATCTCAGTGCTCCTGGGAATGGGAAGCACTGAAGCATACCTCATTCACCTGCTTCTGTCCCCATATGCCAAACTCAGAAATGCAATGGTGAAGTCACTCCATGTGGGGACCCAACCCAGGAACTCACAAGGCTTCTCCAGAGAGCTTGAAAGTAGCTGTAGGAGGTGTCCCCAGAGCTGTCTCACTGTTGTATTTCCAGGTTTGGTGCATGCAAGGAAGAGAGTGTGAGCAGCTCTTACCTTAGCACAGTCCTAACATAGCACATCAACAACACTGCAATACAAACTTACCCAGAGGGTCTGAGCTAGTGGATTCCTTTCTAGAAGAGAAAAAAATGAACACACATCCAAGATAGTCTTTCCTGATCTATTTGTATTTATAAGAGTAATACAGTTCTTCTTGTTGTCATGCACAAAAAGGAATGGTTAACTACAAGAGAAGCAGCAAAGCTTAAAATACACAGGGGTATCTCTGCTTCCAGACCTGCAACAAAAGCAGCTGTGATGAACAAGTTTGCCCAGCCAGCCACAAATTTGCTGTCAAAACTTGTCCCTAGACTCTGCTTCCAATTTTGTATGACTTGACCCTACCCCACACACATCAAAATGCTTTTGTCAGAACATGTGCTTGGCTGTCACTCAGAGCCTGTCGCTCAAAAAAGCCCTAACATTTTATGTTTCTCTGTCTGTACCCTTGGTTTAAAGGAAGGCTAACAATTTTAAGCCTTTCTCATTCAAGAGAGAAAACAGGTGAACTGATATGTTGATAATACTGTGGTAGCTGTCTAAATTTTTCATTCATGTACTTAGAAGACTGGGGCCCTGATTCAGCAAGGGAGTCTAGCAAACATTAACTTTAAGTGCTTAAAAACCAATTTAAGCACAACTAAATAAATGCTTAAGTTTCCTGCAGTAGCCCAGTAGCTCAATTTTCAAATACATATACTGAAAACATGTCTACATCTTCTCTACCCTACAGGGCCTGTCGCCACCTTTGCTGTAGTGGCAGCAGTAAGTCAGCTGGTCCCTCTGATGGGGCTTTTCTGGCAGGAGGAGACTTTATACCCATAGACCTATACTAGGGCTGTCCTCCTAAGAGGCCAGTGACACGTGCCCCAGGGGCTGCACTGCTGTGAACCACAGGCCCCCAGACTGCCCCAGCCCTAACTGCACCACATGTGCAAGTTGTCCATTGCCCCCATCATTACACATGTATACGGGCAGACATTATACTGCAAGCACAGGCAGTTTCCCCCCACACACACACTGCATGCATGGATAGCCCCCACCTCAGCTCTCACTCCACCATGCCGTGGTGTGTCCCATGTGCACCATGGGTTGCACCTCTTATTTAAGTTACAACAACTAGGGAGTGAAGTCAAAGCCAAAACAGCTCAGCAGCAGAACTTCTAATGTAGACCAAAGTTAATCAATACAAAGGAACCTACTTAATTATTTTGAGCATCTCAGGTTGAGTTAGGCATTTAAATTTAGGTTTCATTTTCTACCTTTGGGTACCAAATTTTAAATGTAGCCATTGTACAGTTAAATCTAACCCATTCTGAAACTAGGCATTTATACAGGCACTGATATTTTATACTTTGGGAAGAAATCTTAGGCCACGGACAGATGTTGCAGTAATGGTGTGGTTAACATGTTAATGTCACCATACATTGCAACATGCAACTTGTTTGGGGAGTTTATGGCATGATAAAATGGTAAACAAGTCACAAAGATGTTTCTCTTTTAACGTAAAACGTATTTGTGGTTTGTTTGTTTCATGCCTTAATTTGTACATGCAGCATGCAACATCAGGCAATGTGATATAGCTTTAAATGCCCCTGTTCCTTAAATGGGAAACCTATGGATTCCCCTCTGGCCCCTGCACACACTGATATTTAAAACCACGCTGTACAGCCAGATGCTGGTTCTCCACTAAGGACAGCTGAAGACCCAGGCTCCCTCATGCTCAACTGCATGCACCTGAACACAGAAGCCATGGGGCCAGTGTGCTTACAGTTTTTGGGATCAGGCATAAAATTCCTCAGATCCAAATTGTGTGATCACTTCAATGTCTACCAGGGGCCTTAGATATCCATTGCAATAAAATTGCTGTGCTCTTATCTTCAGCACTTTTGTTTGAAGTGCATCTTTCTTATGGTAAATAAGCTTTGAACTACCTCCCTACATATGATTTATTTAAATCTTTCATTTTTCATCAGTCATAGCACAACAAACTAAACTTATATGAATATTTATGGTTGGAATCACTCAATTCTCTGGAGAGTATTGGGAGAGAGAGAGAGAAAGCATCAAGCCCAATTCCACAACTGAACATATGAGAACCACTTGAACCCTTAAACTCAGTTGGTCTCCAGATGGGATTTGAACCTTGCTATTCATGTTATATAGAATATATACTGGAAGATGCTCTTATTGTAATAAATTCCCCAAAGAAGCCCCACTTCTCTCATATAGAGAATTTACTGAAGATTAAGTATATCATATATACTAGTTTCTACTTTTATTCCTAACAGTAAGGCAAAATAAATCAAGCATAAAATGAAACATAAATTAGTCATTTGACAGCCTTGTAACCTCTCTCTCTGTATGCTGGACCCTTCACTGCTGTAAAATCTGTGTGCTTTCCACATAGTTAAAAATCATTATAATAGGGCTCCTTCTTTCTTTTTTCACAGCCTATAAGAGAAATGTATGATATATTTTGTAAGTTTTTTGCCTCTGTGCGTGTGCAGGAGATGGAACAGCTGGCAAAACAGAAGAAATGAGCTTTGGATTTTGTTCTGAATACCATGAGGTGTTTATTCCATTCAGAAGTTCATCTGATAGTTCCTAATATCATCTGCTATGGCACTAGAGAGACTCCTTTCATGATCATTGTTTGGTGTTAGAGAAAGACAGAATCACAGAGGGAGAAATAAACTTTCAGGAAGTGAGGGCAGCCCCTTGAATTCCCAGCCATGATTCAATCTTTTTGTCACTTTGGGGGTATTTTAAAATTTGATAGATTTCCTTGGGGATAGGTTTCCTCCTCCATCAGTTAAGACTTATTTACCAAAATTGCTAGATTACCCTGTTTTTGTTTCTATAGGAGACTAGAGATGGGACTTCCTTTTTAAAATCCATATTGTCTCTTTGGAGCATGAACTGGATGGACCTTTCATTCACGAGTGTTTTTCTGAACAGCAATTTAATTGCAAGCTGTCTGCACCAATTGTGTCCTACTCCCCTACCCAGAGGGACATTAAGGCCTCTCATCCAGCACTGGATAAGCTGTATAAGCAATAAGAACATTAACAAAGCTTACATTCAATCCCATCCTTCTGGTAAAATCATTCCCCCTATTCTTTTTCCTGGCACATAGTAATTTTGAGGCCCTCAGTTTTTTGAACAAGAGATGCTAAATTTGTTGTAAGAGTCTAGAAGTGTTTTGTGGCCTTCTGGTGTTTGTAAGAGGGGCCAGCAAAGGTCTGCCCTCCTGGACTCAATGTCTATCACATGGTTTCCTAAAAAATGGAGGGGATTGGACTTGATGAGCCAAGTGGTTTCTTTCAGTCCTGATAAAAGTAGCAAGGACACTTTATTTGTTTTTCCTTGTGGGAACAGAATTTTTAAAATGATTCTCACAGTGAACAATTAATGGGTGGATCACAACAGAGCTCCTGGAAAGCTGTAGCCTAACCAAAAAACTGTTTTTAAAGCAGCTGTCCCACAGTCTGACTACATCAGCTTTACTCTGGAGTAGAATAATCTATGCGCACCAGGTATTTCAGCTGTGGAGACATTTGATGAATGGATGTGCTGCTCCAGAGGCTCAGGTAAAATATAACTTAGGGCTTAGCTAAGCCACAGAGCCCCTGTTCTGCTGCCTCCAGGTTGTTCTGGGATATTTTCTTCAATTTCTGCCTCCGGTGATTCATAACCCTGCAGTCTGCCATTTTCTCTGCTATGAAGGTGCTTCTGTTTTCTCACCACCGTTAACTTCTGAATAGACTGCAAGAATCTAGAAAGCCTCATTACAACCTTGTTAACTCTTCTGACAGTACTAGTGGATAATCAGGAAAAAGAAGCTGATCATTTCCAGCAGTCTTGTATTGTTTTAGTATGTTCAAACTTGTGAGAGAAAGCAAAGGGGACCTGAGGAAAACTCGGAGGGACAGGAGGAAGCAGGGGGAAGTGGACCTGAGGAGAAGGCTCAGCCGCCAAGGTTTTGTAGCACCTGCTCCTTCAGGATTGGAAGGAAGAATGCAGGTGTTGGCATTTCAGGCCTGGAAGAAGGGCAGAGCATGGGGGAGCAGCTGCAGAGTTTGGTGATGGGACCTGGAAGTAGCTGGAACCATCATTCTCCTGCAGAGGACAGTGGAGAAGGGCCAGGAGTCCAGAACAGAAAGGGTCAGAAGAGCCCAAACCAGGTCCAGAACTCAGCTGGCTGTGAAGCCAACTGGCTCAGCAGAGACAGTGAGATGCAGGGAGAAAGTGAAAGTGAGAAAGCAGTGCCAAACCATGAGTCTTAAAGGGGCCATACCCCTTTCTTTACAAGCCAAGGTTTGTTTGTTTTTTCTTTTCTGAATGGATTTTCCTTTATCCTTTTCCCTTCTGGACTGTGTTAAAAGAAGGAACAAAGGAGAGATGCTTTGTTTATTCACATGATTGAGGGAAGGACTACTTATGAACTGAAAAACTAACTCCAGGAGGAAAGCGATTTGAGTTTGCCTTGGTTCTGGACTGTTCCATTAGTAGAAACTGATAAGCCCACGTAGAAGGGTGAATTGATTTTATGTTCACTGATTTCTGAGATTCAGGATGGATTGTTTGGTTTATACTCAAGCATCAGATTGATTCAAATTTTCTGCCATTGTGGCTTTGGCTGTGCTGATTAAAAGTTAAAAGACAGGTCCTACAAAGAGCCAGAGACAAACTATCTACAGCCCAGATTTGACTGGGTTGCAGACTGAAGGTGATTCAGCTAAGCTGCAACTACAAGGGACCACTAATAGTTGGTTGACTTCAGTGATCATCAGGACGCAGACAGTGTTCATCTGTTTGGACATGGTAAGAGTGGGGTGTAAGGAGAGGAGGAGCCCCGTGAAGAAGACCCACTGAGTCAGTAAAGAAAGACAGTACCCAGCCTGCATTAACCTCCTGATATATATCAAGAAAACATCAATGCATGGTGGGAGAGAGGCAAACATCTCAGGCTGCGTACTTGAAGAACCTTCTCAATTTCCTCATGGCTCACCCCCTCAAGACTGCAGGCCACCTAGGACCACAGCCATATAAAGGGAAGTGTGGGTCCTTTACTAAATGGGAGAGGCAGCCTAGTGACAGAGGATGGAAAAAAAGGCTGAAGTAATCAATGACTTTTTCACTTCACTCTTCACGGCAAGGTCAGCTCCCAGACTACTGCACCTGGCAGCACATTTTGGGAAGGGGATGAGAAGCCAACAGTGGCAAAAGAACAGGTTAGGGACTATTTACAAAAGCTGGATGTGTAAAATTCCATGGGGCTGGATGCAATATACCTGAGGGTGCTAAGGTAGTTGGCTGATGTGGTTGCAGAGCCACTGGCCATCATCATCTTTGAAAACTCATGGTGACTCATGTTTCCCAGACAATTAGAAAAGTGCAAAGAAAAGGAAGAAGGAGGATCCAGGGAACTACAGGCAGATCTGCCTTACCTCAGTCCCTGGAAAAATCATGGAGCAGGTCCTCAAGGAATCCATTTCTAAGCACTTGGAGGAGAAGAAGGTGATTGGGAACAGTCAGCATGGATTCACCAAGGGCAAGTCATGTCTGACCAACCTGATTGCTTTCTATGATGAGATGACTGGCTCTGAGGATGCAGGGAGACCAGTGGATGTGATATACCTTGACTAGTGATATAGGGAGGCTTTTGATATGGTCTTTTACAGCATTCTTGCAAGCAAGCTAAGGAAATATGGGTTGGTTTGATGAATGATTAAAAGGTGGACAGAAAACTGGCTGAATCATCAGGCTCAGAGGGTAGTAGTCAATGGTTTGATGTGTAGTTGGCAGCCAGTAACAAATAGAGTGCCCCAGGGATTGGTCTTGGGAACAGGTTTTGCTCAATATTTTCATCAGTGACCTGGAAAATAGGATAAAGTGCATCCTCAGCAAATTTGCAGATGACACCAAACTGGGGAGAGTAGTAAATTTGCTGAGGGTAGGGCTAGGATTCAGAGAGATCTCAACAAGTTGAAGGATTGGACCAAAAGAAATCTCATGGGGTTCAATAAGAAGTTCAGAGTCCTGCACATAGGATGGAACAATCTCATGCACCACTACAGGCTGGGGGCTGACTGGCTAGGAAGCAGCTAGATTATGGAGACTGGCATCACTTGAGGTGGGAGGTGATATTTCAGTAGTTAATGAGAGATGATAGGGAAGATGGGAATGGCTATGAGGTTAAGATAAGCAGTTTATGTTTGAATAAGCAGATAGAACTACTGGAAAGAACCAGAGAGATGGATGGTATGAGTCAAACCAGGAGGTGAATAAGATGATCTTTGCAGAAGCATTCTGAAAGGATACAAACAGGGCAAAAAAAATTGTCAAGAAAAAAGAGAGAAAAACATGCAACAGTAAGAAAGATGAGATGATAAAGGCATGGGCTTAAGTTTTAGTTCTGCAGATGGACATGAAAGGCTATCTCTTATAGATGTTATGTAGAAAGCATTTGTAAGACATGTTTGTAGCCAGAATGAGAGAACCTACAAATAGGTGCCAGTCAAGAATGGCTCTTCCATTAGAAACATGAATGACAAGCAGGAAGTTGCTGTTGTCCAGTGATCAAGAAAAAAGCTTGAGGAGGTAAAGGCTGGAAAAATAATAATGACTTACTTAACCTATGGACCAAATTCACAGTATAATTTTTCCAAATTACCTACATAAGGGTATAACATCTTTACATAACGAGGGGGTAAAACATTAAAAGAACTACAAAAAAAATAGGTTTAGATTCTTTGTTGTTATACATTAGCAAATTTCAAAAGGACTCCATTCTTTTATATAGCATTTCTCAAATCATAGGGGATAGACACTCTGGGGGCTGGGGGAGGCATGAAACGTTCCCTAGAAAGACATGGCAACTGCTGGTACAGGGTGGTGGGGGAAGTGGTGGCAACCAGAAGCAATTAGTGGCTTTAGTAGCAAGGGAGCAAGAGTATCTGACTCTTGTGTACTTCACCAGGGAAAATTTTGGGGGAAACACTTGTTTTACACTAGCTGAGGACTTGATAAATCTTTACTGTGATTTTCAGAGGCAGAATATATCCTGATACAGGTGTGGGGAGTTAGCGGGTTAGATGTTACTAACTGCTCCTTTTTTCCATGTGTCCAGCCCCTTTAAAAAAAGGTAACTGTTACACTGATAAATTAACTGAGGCATTTTTCTACATAGAAAATGTTTAAGACAGTGAATATCAGCAAATTGCTTAGCCTGGACTTTGCTCTACAGTTCTCATTTCTGAAAGGAATGAGTCAATGATTCTGAGTCAATTACACCTGCCCACCTCTGACCTGGGCTGGGTTGTTCTGTCCTGTAGCCGGAAAAGGTTACCTACCCTACTCCTGCTGTCATTGGTTATATACTGAGTCAGTGGTTCATTCTTCTCTATAGATACCTACCTGAGATTATGAACGATGGGCTGACCAACCAGATCAACAATCCAGAGGTAGATGTGGACATCACAAGGCCAGACACCTTCATTCGTCAACAAATCATGGCCCTACGAGTCATGACAAACAAACTGAAGAATGCATACAATGGGAATGATGTGAACTTCCAGGATACAAGTAAGCTACTGAATTAGATGCATAGCCATCTCACTGAGCTCCCAAGACAGTGTGGGGAGGCACAGGGGTACGCCAACCACTATAGACAAGGAGGACGTGAGTAGGGGAAAGGGAAGGCTTACCCGTTGGAGCTACTGCTGCCATTGCTGCTATTGTAGCAGCATCAGCTCTGCTCCAGCAGCAGTAGCCTCATGGCAGGGCTCCCTCCAAGCTAATCTTGGTGCCTCATTTGCTTCTTCCCCTCTTTTCCCATGATACATGCATACTGAGTGTAGGGCTGTACCTCCTCTAGCAAAGGCTCCTCAGAGGGTAGTATTCCACTCACTCTTTTCCTCTCCTCCCCTCCCCCCCCCGATATACCACTTGATGTGGTGCTGTGGTGGCAAAGGCTTCTGGGCATAATTCCAGAGCCAACTCATAGTCAGCACCTGGGGCTGGTGCCCCAGTCATCCCACCCTAGTTACACTACTGGTTTTAGTGAAAAAAAAAAATCTTCCAAAGAAATTCATAAATGGGCCCCCTCAGTTCTATGAGAGACTCTTTCCTTCAATATATTCGTCTGTTAATTATGGTTTATTTCATGTAGCCCTGCATTGCAATAGAAAAAGAATACAACGACTTGCCTACAGAACAATGTTACACCACTTCAGCCTAAAGTCTTAATTTAATCCGTTATAGGTTAAATGGTCTTGATTTAACTGATGCAGCCACCTATTTGGGTTTTAAATGGGTTCTTTGCAGATTATTTCAAATTTATTGGGAGCTGCTGTAATCTAACCAAAATTCGCTGCTGTTAAACCACAATAAAAGTATATTCAAGGAAGTTTGCATTAATTTAAACAATTGTTTTATTTCATGCAGCTTTACCAGGAAAGCAAGGCCTAAAATCACTCCTCTGTTATAATTTCCTCTCAGAATTTGCAGGAAAACAAGCTCATTAAAGATCCTGCCTCATCAGAATCTTCCCTGTAGAATCACAGCTATGCCCATTACATTAAGATGTGATGCAGCAGACCCTCAGAAATGAACTTCCTTAGTTACCTTTTGCTAATCAAAGATTAAAATCTAGTCCTTAACAGCTGTAGTGGCCATTGAAGAACAAGCACAGGAGAGGTGTGGGATTTTCTAGGAAGAAGTCATTTGTTGCTTCAAAGGTAAATGTTTATCTGGATAGATAATTGACAGATTCAGTAGAATAATAGGTCTAGAAGAGACCTCAGGACATCTCATAGTTCAACCCTCTGCTCAAGGCAGGGTCATTCCTAAATTTCCATTGTTGCAGTTTTAGCCATACAGCATTCTCTTTATTATCACCCTTCAGATATTAACAGGGATCCTGGTTTTCTCTGATAATATCTAGTTTTGGGCACCACACTTCAAGACAGAAATGAAATCAGTCAATCAGAGAGCAACAAAATGATTAGAGGTCTGGGAAACATAACTTACGAAAAATTTTGGAAGAATTTAGGCTGTAGAAGAGAAGACTGAGGGCAACTTAATAACTGGGGATCCTAGTTTTCTCTGATAAAAAAAACCCCAATTTCCAGATTTAAAAAAGTAACCCAAAATCCACATTTTTCCATGATTAAAATGAAATACCACTTACACATAATATAAATTGGGGATTTTTTTTCTATCAGAGAAAACCAGGATCCCTGGTTATTAAGTTGCCCTCAGTCTTCTCTTCTACAGAACTAAATTCTTCCAAAATTTTTCGTAAGTTATGTTTCCCAAACCACTAATCATTTTTGTTACTCTCTGATCAACTCTTTCTAATTTGTTCACTTCTGTCTTGAAGTGCGGTACCTAAAACTGGATATAACACTCCTGATGAGGCCTCACTAGAGTTGAATAGAAAAAAAAATCACTTCCCTTGACTTGCGAACTCCTATTAATATAGCTCAGTATGATATTGGCTTGTTTTGCAGCACAGGCACACAGCTTACAGCCTATCTCATACAAAATGGCTAATTAAAAGAAGCAAACATATATTAGAAAAAGCATAAATGTAGGTTAAAAAGTGAAAAAAATCTTAATTATTTGTGGAATAGTCTTACTTCATCCCCCTTCCAGTATATTTAGAGCTTACCCCCCTGATAATCCTATGATTGTTGGATATTTTTGAAGGACAAGACAATGGATCTGTGGGATGAGTGTTTTAATCAATCCTTATGTTTGTTTTTCTCACCTCCCTGTGCTAGGTGATGAAACCAGTGGCTCAGGAAGTGGAAGTGGTTGTACTGATGACATCTGTCCTACTGAGTTTGACTTCATCACTACTGAAGCTCCACCTGTTGACTCAGACAGAAGAGAAGTGGACTCTTCAGCAACCCAGTCTAGCCAGTCACTCCTTACAGTGTTCATGCTCTGCATCGTCCTTGTACTGCAGAAACAATGGAGATAATCCTAGATCTGGTCAGAGAGACTGTGTTTTAGCTACAAAAACAGCCAACTTTCTTCTTTTCTTACACTTTTGGACAAAGGACCGTGCCACAAATACTTACCATTTTCTATGAAAAGAGAGCAGTACTGCAACCTACTTTCCTTTTTGTTTTCCCAAAGAGTACCAGGTGCCAGAATGAGCTGCTTCCTCTTTTTTTCAGAAATGTCTGAAGACAATGTCACTCAGCGTTCTTTCTCAAACCTTTATTACAGGAGACTTTCTGAGCTTCATTTTCTTTTATGCTGAAGATGTAAAGGGATCTTACAGTATATGTTTTTCCTTAACAAAAAAGAAAAAAAAAAGAGAGAAAAAAACAAAGAGAACAATTTTGCTTCTAAATCAGGCCAAACCCAAGACTGCTGCATTTTCAACAAAGAACAAAAAAAAAAAAAAAAAAAAAAAAAAAAAAAAAAAAAAAAAAAAAA
>NW_017729032.1:120584899-120604510 GCF_001723915.1 Gavialis gangeticus
AAAAAAAAAAAAAAAAAAAAAAAAAAAAAAAAAAAGACAAAAAAGAAACAAAAATGCAAAAGTTCTCTACTGACAGCCAGGCCTCCTTTAGGAGCTTCTATAGGGTCATCAAATGATCATTACTGTTGTGAGGAAGTCTGAATTTTTTCTAACACAAAGATAAAAGTATGTCTCAGTGGTGAATGTCTTGCACTCCATCTCCCAACAACATCAAATTGGTATGAAAGTAAAGAAGTAAAGAAGCTTAAAAAAGAAGCGTACCCGTATCTTTTGACATTACAGTAACACCACAAGGCTCAGAGTATCATGCTACAGTTGCATAGGATTTAAATCATAATGCCCAGTAAACATTTGAGTAGTGGCAGTATTTCTCTTAGCTGTTTTCAGTATTTATCCATGTTATATATTTGGCACAGATTTCTAGCTTCCCATCAACAAAGGTGGCTATCCTAACCAACAAAACTTCCCACAAGGGTTTGGACATAAAATTATCTCTTGTGATATAATCTCTTTCCTTTTGCCACAGTTTTGACATGGATTAGAATTTTCTGCTACTGTATTCATTATCCTACCAAGATGACAGTTCTCTAATGGACTGACAATGGTGATTGGATCAATCAGTGAGGTTCACATATAACTACATCCTTCTTGTCAATTAGTTTCTGTATCACAAGGGGTACTTTGCTACAAAAAGTCAAGACAAAGAAATATATAGTATTGACATGGAGATTTCTTTCACTTTTTTAGTCTTAGTATGATCATCTATTTTTATATATATAAATATATATATAAATCACAGATTTTAACTTCTTAATTACAAGCTCAGGGTTGACACATCTTTGTAAAGAAAAAATGTTTTGTCAACCAGCTCTTCTTATTTTGTGCTGCTCTAAAAAGAAATCCTTTAATGACTGATGAGCATAAGAATGAAAGAAGAGAACTTTTTACATATCCAGTTGTCCATTTCTGAAAAAGTTGCAAGGTTGGGGAGAGAACCCTTTCTGCGTGTGTTCATTTGTGTGGGCATGTGAGTTTGTGTGGGATGCCTACAGAAGTATACAGAGCCATGTGACTTTATTTGTGATGGTAGTTGTATTCTCAAATGCTTGAAGAATATGTCACTTTAATAATCATAGACTACATGGTTGTGTCTCCGGATAGAATACTGCTGGTTTATATTGGATTGTACAACCTGAGGCTATTTTAACACCAGAATGTCAGCTGGTAGGCAGACATCAAACCTGTCCCTCCCCCAGCCATAAAGGGCTTCTGTGAAAATTTTGAGAGAGATGAAAATCATTTCCTAAAAATATATGTCCTCATTCCTATAAATATTCTAGAGTTAGTATGGACAAGATATGAAACACTTTAAAGTAAGCCAGCCACATAATAATTAAATTGTTGAACATGTAAATGGCATATGTTCTAATCTCTTTTTCTTGTCAAATTATAATTAGCTACCAATTCAACCATTGAATTAAAGTAGTAAACATGTGGCACAATAGGAAAAAATATACTTAAGCACTTTTACCAAAATATTTACAAACTAGCAACATATTATATCACATAAGAGAAATAAATAGTAGGCTAAGACACTGTATTCCTTTTTATGTTTTTGTTGTGTATTTAAAACTGATAAATTCCTGTATTGTTGATCCAATTCAGTATTATATGTTTTCATGCAGAAGCCACTAGCTTTATGACCATCTTCTGATTCATGTCACACATTTCGTAGCTAGATTTTTGCAGGTTTCAGTAATTCTGACGATTTGCTTTAATGCATGCTTTAGTGTGAAAATTAAATCTCTTTGGTAACATCATCAGTAGAATTAAAGCTGACTCAGACAGCAAATTTGTCTGACTGGCAGTCTGGTCCAGTCTAAGCAGAAGTTCTTTCCTTTGAATTCCATCCCTGACTAACATATACAGGATCACAGGAAGGATATTTTTAAAACTCTTCGGTGGTCCTCATACTCCTACATAATTATTTGCACTGCTGCACTTCCCAAGACCTGTTCCAGAACACAAAAGATTTCAATTTCACTTTCTCCATTAAGCATTTATTCTGGAGTACCTGATGCCAGTCCCACCCAATTACCCCGTGTCCTGATGGTTATACAGTATGTAATGACATAAACCATATCCACCTCTATTGGGGAAAGCAGAGATAAGGATAAATTTGAAAGCAAGGCAATTCTGACTCCTTTCTTTCCTACTAGTTCTGGCACAGGTTAGGTCACCTGGGGAACTGCACTAAGCTGCACCAGCAGGGCATGGTTGAAACACATAGCTGGAATCTATTATACTGTAGTCACTGGGCACTGAAACACATGCAGCTCCCCACTATAATTCATGGCACTTTACATGAAGTGCTATGAGTTACAGTGACCTGTTCTCCATGCACGCCCGCCCCCTCCCCCCCAACCCAATAGACATTTGCTGTTGGGTCAGGGGAGGAGCGGGGGGCCATTAAGCTACACTTTGGAGCCAATCCAAGAGGAGCTGTGTGTCTGCAGCCTCTCTCCCCTAGATGCCACCCTCCCCCCCACTTCAACCTCTCCCTCCAGTGTAGTCTGCAAAATGGGAGAGGCAAAAGGGAGGGGGAGGGAGCTACAGGCTGGGGTTTGCCCAGCCTGTGCTGGGGGTGGGGAGGGTGGCTTGGAGCCCCTTACTTCAGAGAGGTGCTCCAACCCACCCTCCCCCACTCCAGCACAGGCTGGGCAAACCCCACCCACAGCTCCCTCCCACTACCTTCTCCCCCTCCTATCCTGCAAACAGCACCAGGAGTGTGGCTGGGCTACATCAGTCCAGTCCTGGTCACACACAGGGACTGACAGAAGTTAATGAAGGTGCTCCACTTTGGAGCACCTTCATCTGAACCTACATTATATGAGGGTTAATTTATCACATGATCAGACACTTTTGCTCTGCAGCCATGTATTTCTGTCAGGGCACAACTATAGAGCACTTTCAGGGAGCCAGTCACATGACAAAACATCACTTCTTTGAGCACTCACTGATCCTATTGTCTGCATCTAGCACCTCTTTGGCAGGAGACTTCAGGAAGGGAGGGACAGAAGCAGGTGAATCCCCAGTATGGGACTTGCAGGAAACTTCTTTCTTTTCATTGCCTTAACATTAGACAAAGTCTGGACTGTAGGACAGGATCTGTTCCATTAAATCAAATTCATCCTCAGTGTAAACTGATTGGCTTTACTGCACCTACATGAGGAATTAATTATTTTCTATAGTATTCTTCTGTTTGCCTGCTATTCAGAAATGATTCAGTTTCCTGACATGGCAGTCCTTTTGTATGAGACACCACATGCACATATTTCATGCTACTCTCTAAAGTTCCCTCTGCACAGATGATATTTTTCTTAGAGTTAAGGGAGTTGTTAAATCAATGGAGCACATGAAATTGGGAATTAGGAAATAAAAAGTGCTTACAAGTTTATGAATCTACGTCATTTAAAGTACCTCTACTTGCACCAGCTTTATTATAATAATTATTTTTCTAAAGATAATATTCTTTGTATACCACCATTTCTTTTCTCTTAATCATTGTTAAAGGAAGAGATAATAAATAAGGATAATATATTCTACAGCAAACAGGACATACATTCTTAAGTAAAGTCTCTTTATTGCATGGCATTCTCTTGTCACAGTCCAGAAGCCCCATGCATCTTTGGAGGATTTCAGTGAATTAGGTATAGTAATGAATAACACAGTGGGTGTAGTAGCTTCCTGTCTGGTTTATTTTAGTATTCCCTTTATTCTGTGTGTCCTCACATTTGGGGGTTTCAGTGTGCAGCCAGCTTTTGTTTTGTACAACTGCAAGCTGAATCACAGATGTTGTTAGAAATGAGGGAGTTTGCAACCGTGGGATAGGAGGAAAGGAGGGAAAAATCAGATTGAGATTTTCTGTTCAAAATGAGAAACAGGAGAATATTTGATGTGTCATAGATAGGATCCTAGTAAAAGCCAACACATGTCAGTACACCACACAGCTTGTTCACATAAAGCTACTCATTCTTTACATCTTTTAGTATCTTCAAATGAATGGTAAATGTCATCCTAGCACTGAGTGGTCTTCTAAAGAGGAACATTAAAGAAGCAAGTTTTCCCCAACTGTCTGAACCAATCCTGATATTTTTCATGCAACATATGCATGATTTAGAACTGCCCTTGGAGAACTGCAAAGTACATGCTAATGCAAGTCATGCTTAACATCAACTGTCTAGTTGTTAATCTTAACCAACCTTAAGATTTTCTTCATATTGTCAATACAGTTTAATTGCTATTTCATGCAAATATTTTTAACTTATTTTAACAGAAAAAAGAAACACCATGCCAGTTAATAAGACTTCTGTGATTCCATCTTCACTTTATACATATCAAAAAGCCATTCAAACCAAATATAGAGAATATAGAAAATCTAGCAAATAAAGTTGCCACAGATTTTTATAGAAGCTAGAAGAACACATGCAAATTGCAGATATTGACAGAGAACCAAAATTTGAAACTCCATAAAGCTGGCTTTTATAACATTAACCAACAAGTAATTCTCTACTTCTCCAGATCTGGCAGATAAGAAGGAATAGACCCAATGAGAATACAATATTCTGTGGAATTGTGAAATCCCCAAAATTGATATGGTTTCAAAGGGAAAGAGAATATTAAAATGCTGAGACTAGAGGCAGTGTTGTAAATACACTTTAAGAAAGTGAGACAGACAACAATGAACACCTTCCAAATAAGTAAAGACAGACAGACAGTTCACTCAATGGCACAATGTTTCCATTCTGCACAGACACACTCACTGTGATGATCGCTGCAATTACACACCTTTTGTTAAGAAAAGCAGTGTACGAAAATGTAGACTTCTTGGTAAACTGCAGTACAGAGTGAAAAATAAGCAACATGCTAGCCTCATCATTGATGATAAGGCTTAGGAGGACTGAATGGAATCCTAGAATCAGAAGGTTCAATGGGACTTCCAGAGTCATCTAGTCCAAACCCCTCCACAAAAGCAGGATGCACTGTTCCTGAAATCAAGAAAGCAGGTTTATAGAAGAGAAGCAGCAGTTTAAAAATTCTTTTAGCATCAGGAAAGGGAGCAGTCTTAGAGTTATTCCAGTTACACACTTTTTTGACAGGCCGTTCCATCTTCATAGACTTATTTCTTGACCAAAGTTATTGCACAATTATATGATGATAACCTGATATTGGTTACATTAATTATCCTTGTACTCTACTTAGCATTGTTTTTGGTAAAATGACCATCTAGATTGTAGTTTTAGCATTTCTGGCAACTACCTAATCATCTTGTGTCACATCTGTACTGTATGCATAAGATACTGGTTCTGTTGAAGTCAGTGAGGGCATTTTTATATGTGTAAGTGCCACAACACCGGGCGTTTTGGAAAGCGCCTGGCACTGTGCCACATGCAATTGTATAAGCGTCAAAATGTGCATCAGCGCTGAGAAAATGGCAGCAGCGCACTTTTGAACTAAAACACCTTGGAGGTGCTTTAGTTCAAAAGTGCACCGCCGCTATTTTCTATATACTGATGCACATTTCGCCACTTGCACAACTGCACATGGCGCAGTGCAGTGTGTGTCACCTCGCATGCAGAGCAGACTCAATTAACCAAGTTTGCTCAGAAGCGGCGGATCTCCTCCACATTGCCAAATGAAAAAATATGTGTATAAATGTCTTTATAGTTCTGCCACTGACCTCAATGGAAATTCAAAAAGTGCTGGGCATTTTCTGCAAGATTTTGTAGAGTTCCTTTTTATGGAGGGATTTTTGTAGTTTGTCGCTGGGTTTCATTTGGGTTCTAAACCAAAACCAAAACTTACAAAATTTTCCAGGAAACAGAACGTAGCCCTTCCACCAGTCCTCACACGTAACCCACAGGCAGGGAACCAGGAAACACTGCAGACAGAAGTGGTCGTTTTTGCCCAACCTTCCCCTAGAGGATGGCGAAGGTGTATTGGAGCCCCCCTCTCCCCCAAGGTGGAGGGGCTCCAAATCATCCACCTCACCCTTCAGCACCAGCTGAGGAGCCATATGAATAAGCCCCCTCCCTATCTGAAAACAACGATCACTGGTAAAGAGCCTTGGCCACTGCTATGGGAACCTGGCTGCAGGCTCCCAGCCCCCTGGGAGATTCCCCTCCCCCTGGAGCCAACAGTGAATGTCTGTTTGGTCTGGGGTAACGCTGCAACTCAGAGCACTTTGCAGAAAATCTTCTGGTTAAAGCTGGAAGCTGCACTTCTGTCTGCACTGTAAGGCTCCTAACTAAGTGGTACCCTTCCTGAGCGAAACAACCTGATTTCCAGAGAAACTTAATTAAAAACAAATTATTTCATTTAAATGTTTCCATTTACCTAGCAGCTCCAATTTCAACTTGTCCCTGACCAGGTACCTTCTGTATTATGCCAATTCACATATGGATGTCTCAAGTGCACTTTCCATGGTTTTCCCCCCTTCTCTAGTCCAGCCCTAGTAAAACAGTAAACTACAAATTTCAGGAAAAAGGCAACCTCCAGAGGTGCTGCTTGTTTGTTGCATCCAAAGCAACTGTGTTACCGAGATCAAAGTTTGCTTTTTGGGGATTTCATTCATAACCAAAAATAGAGAGGCAACGAAAAGAAAAAAAAATTTCCTTCCTCTCAGCTAAAATGCATTGCTCTCCAAATTGCCAATATTTCCTCTACTTTTTATTTAATCAAGGGAAGGTCAAGAAGACAAATCATATCCTTCTAAAATCAGAAATCAGTAAGGCATTTCCCAAAAAAACAAGAGCAGTAGTCGGCTTTTAGATTTGAGAAGGAAAGAAGCAGGAAAGACCTCTACCTTGTCTAAAGTTAGAGACTAGTCTTTTAGACAGCTGCACTGTTGTCACTCCATGAGCTGTTATCTGTCTCAGATTATCTGAGACAGATAAATTGGACTGTGTGCATTCCAGCTACAGACTGTGATATTTTTTCTTCCAATAAGGACAGTGATGAGTGATTAGGAAAAGCATAGATTTTGGAATGAAACCCAACATTTTTTCATGTGAAGAGGGAAGTAACTGGGAATCAACAGACCTACAACTGGACCTCACCACTATCTTCTCCTTTTCTTTTACTCTCAGAATTACTTTCCTTTTAGACTTGACTTCACTAACTGGTAGTTTACTGACATGCAGTCAAGAAAAGGTGCTAATCATACTTCTGAATTTTGAGATATTTGCTTAGCCTTCTTGCTAGGCCTCACTCTTGTCTCATTTTCTAGGCATGCAGTCTAGCTCTGTAGTGGGGGAAGAATTCTGCTATCTTAAATAGAACTGTGTGATGCAGAGGTCCCTACCCTAAAACCACAAATATCTGAGCCACAAAAGCTCATCCTGTTTCTATCTCACATTTATTTGAATTACTAATCTCCAATATTTGTCCAGTGAGCTTTGTCCTAAAGCCTAAAAAGGGCAAGTCTCTGAGATGCGGGAGACTCAAGGTGAAGTCCCCAATCTGACTTAGAACAGGGACATGAGCCTAGGATTCCCACATCCCAGTCGATGCCCTGGCCCTCAGGCATTTGCTTTTCAGGGGTCTCTCTCTCTCTCTCTCTCTCTCGACCAGAAGTTTCCTCCTAAACCCAATCCTGTTTTTTGTCGAAAAGTTTCTGACCAGCTCTGCTCTTAATCTTATCCGGTTTAAATGATCAGCATTCCTGTAGCTATCATTTCACCTAAAGCTAAGTCTAGTGCATAAGATGGTTCTCTTTTTCACTGAACAGCATAGAAATGGCTTTCAATCTTCCTTCTAAATAGCCTTTACAGAGCTCTTCTATGTCTGCATTTAATTTAGCTCCATGCCTCTTGCTTCAGTCAGGAAAGATAGTGGCAGCCAGAAACCTGAACTATCCTTTCTCTTCTTAACAGGATCTATTGCACCTTACATCATCCCCTTATTTTATACTCCATAATCATCTATTAGTATAGTATTATAGCTTTTAAACTACTCTTTGCCTCAGTAGTTCCAGTGTGACAAACTATTATTTTCTTTTCATGACAATAGCATATAGCTTGCATTTTCAATTGTCCTGTTGTACTGTTCTTTCAGTAATGCCAGCAACAGGGAATTTGCAATATTGCTGAAAACAGATAAGCTCAAATTCAACATCATCAACAAAGGTCTGAGACTGACTCTGTATTCATTTGCTTTGCTTTTGCTTTTGCTTGCTGACTTGCTTTGTTCCTATTTTATTTGGTTTTGGTTGTTTGATAGTTTGCTTGGGTGGTCTTTTTTCCTTAAGTTTGAATATTTTGAGTGTTGTTTTGTTTACATTTATATTAACTGTATGTGCATTAGGTTATATGCATGCAAGATACATATATATGAACCATTTAGATAATCACGTGGAGTAGATGGATTTTCAATAGTTCAGTGATCTCAGAATATGTCTGTACCGTGCAAAGCAGTGACATGCAGAGATACCCAATGCCAGCTCTGTGTGTTCCTGCACTGAGACTGGAAGCAGCGTAGCCACATCATACCATGATACCCAGGCTAGTTAGCTCTACTGAGAAGCACCAGCTATACTGCTTCTGATCTGTGGAGTTATAACATGCACCGGGGATCTCTACACTGTGTTGCACAGATATACTCTGTGTTTTCACATTAAGTACTTCTGCCCCAATATAGCATAGGGTCTGAGGAGTCCTGATACTGGATCCAACTCCAAACGTCCTTCAGGATTTTAGGGAAAATTAATGTTATTAAAGAAAGCTGGGGTGGGGTGCAAAAGTATTTTAAAATGGTGTGATTTCAGGCATCTATGTGAATATGCACACATGTACATGCACTATTTCAGGCTTGTCCAACATAGGGCCCGCGGGCCGCCACGCGGCCCTCCACGCTGTGAGGTGCTGCAACAGGAAATGAAAGTAAACACTGTACTTTTGTTTCGGGGAGGTGATGTGATACCGCTTCCTGTGAGGTCTTTGAATATGGCTCGCCGGCCCACTGGGTAATAAAAAGTTCATGATCTGGCCCCACATTCAAAAAGGTTAGATACCCCTGCACTATTTTAAAAAATGTTAGAGCCCCTTTCCAAATTAAGTTAACCTGAATGCAAAATGATCATTGGTGGACATTTTGCACTCAGAGAGCTAAAGAAGCCCAAAACTACATTAAACAAGGAACATTTATATGCAACCTCCATCCCATGTCACCTCTTTATCTTTATTAACAGAAATAACATTATCTCTATTAGCAATTTGGACAGTTGTATAACTAGGGGTGACAACTGAGACACCAGCCCCAGGCATCAATTTTGAGGGAGTGCAAGAATGGCTGCAAACCCACTGCTGGCCCACCTGCCACCACCATCACTACCCAGATGTCACTGCTGCCCAGGGCACAGAAACTGCTTGTTACACCTCTGCATTTCAATATGCTTACAGATTCAAGGAAAAGTTTGTTATTTAAATACATAACAGACAAAAGCTTGAATCAGGAAACAACTAATGATTGTATGTGGTGATTAAATTTGTATGGACGTAGACAACTTGTAAGAACTTTGCCTAAAATTGTAGAAATTGTTACTACAGCTTTATTGCTGTACTTAGAATAATATTAACCTAATTGAATGTCAAGCAATGAGGGGAGAGTCTTGCTCTAAATTAGCAGTAGCATAACTGAGGACAGGGCAACCAGGTCAGCAACCCCACACACTGCTTTTGTTAGGGGGAGAAGGTGCAAAAATAGTCACAACTGCAACAGCAGCTGATTGTGCCATTATAATTGGCATCATGGGAGCTGGCATCCGCTCTGAGTACAGAGATGCCCAGCTACTGGTTTGAAACTACAATATCATAATTATTCTACAGAAACAAGATTTCCACATTCTTAATATCGCAGCCTTATCCGAGACAAAAAAGAAAACTAATTATTTCACATTTGGGACATGGTAAAAAATTATATGGTTTGTGTATTTGAAGGATACAAAACCAAATACATTACAATTTAAAAGTATTAAAATTAGAAGTTCAGCTTTACTATTATTTTGACTACTAAATGTATTAATCTAGATATAAATAATAGATAGCAGTATACCAAGGCAGAGTTTGACCATTTAAGGAAGAGATTGTTCCTTCGCTTTATTATATAAAAATGTAATGAACCATAGACAGAAATGAAGACATACAAAAACTGTTTTGTTATATTCCTAAAATGGACTTTGGAGATCCCAGTATTTTTGTGTAAAATGCCTTAAGTCATTTTCAATAGGGCTAATGCAATTGAATCTTTCTCTACATATAGCCTTTTATAATAACTGGTCTATATACAACGCTCAACTGCTATTTTCATTAGAAGTCATGTACAGCCTTATGAATACTACACCTGTCTCATTACAGAAGACAAATCAAGAAGTTTCTGCCTTGTTATCTGTAAATGCATTTTCAATCCAAATTGTACATTAAGAGCTTCATGAGAGAAGAATTGCAGTACTACTTGAACTGGAAAAATCTGCCTAATGGGTAAACCCTAAATTCTCCCAAGTTTGAATTCCAGACCATATATTTCCTGTCCTTTCATCTTATTTGCCCTAATGGGAACCACATGTATTTTTATGTCAGGCATTTTCCTCTTTTTCTCATTATCAAAAGATTAGTATTTCTTTCTTTATATTCCTCTTTGTCAACATGAAAAATCAGGAGAGGGATTCAAAAGGAACTTACCATGTATCAGTTCTTTCTTTTATTGGCCAAGTCAGTCCTAGTGTAAATAGATGAAAAAGCCAACTGAAGAGGATCTATTGCCTTCCTTATAGGACATCTAAATTTGTCACCACCTTTTGCTGCCATCTGCCACCTTACATAGGAACTGATTCTCTGATGCTGTTCTATAATAGCATGCCCCTATGTACAGTGTAAAATGATACCAAATCGGAAGTTGGTTTTCACACCAAGGGGCAAGATAGAACAGAGTCAGGTCCCTTCTATCCTCATTCATTTATCTTTCCAGTCACTGATCCAGACCTTTGCCACCATGAACTGCTTTATTTTTGGCCAACTATGTATGAACTCCTAGCCACAAGCATACACCATGACTGCTTTCAAACACCTCTTGTTTATCCTGGGAGCAGCACACAAGACTGATGGTCTTGAAATTTCAGGCGTAACTGCAGGAGTAATCAATGGCTGCACTGCTGGAGCACAGTTCCTGCAGATGTTTGTCTTCATTAGGCATGAATAGGAGGGTGTTTAATATAGCACATCTAGAGTGAAAATGCAGTCACCCAGATACAAATGCCTTTATGTTTTAATCCTCTGATGGAGACCCAGTCAACTTCCTTTCTGTAGTAAGACTCCAACTCCAGTGTCCTCCAAGTTTTAATCATTTTCACTTTGATTTAGTTATCAAAATCAGCATCTACTTCTTCCACTAAAATAAAATGCACATTAGCTCTCTAGTCAGTGGAGCTAGTCAGGCTTCTATCCTCTGGACAGTAAAATAATTATAAAACTTGAAGTATATTTGAGTCCAACTTCTTTTTAATGGTGACATATGGGAACTACAAAGTACAACTTTTTTCACAACCTCCTGCTTCCTCTTGAGCCACCACAGAATGATTATCCTCTTATTCCAAAATGTCTTTATGGGGCTGGCCCTTTAAACTTGACCAAGGCTACCACTCATAGTCTTGAAGTGTCTTTTCAGTATATGACTCATTTTCTTCATCTTTTTCTCCAGTGACTATGTGATCCTTACTCCTGTTATATTCCCCTTTCATAATCCTGAAGAGGTGGCACATTTCTGTAGTTACATATGCACATGAACATGTATACGCAAGCTGGTAAATTATAACTGTATCCTCTATAAAGAGTGCTCATATCAGAAGTGTCTGCCTCTATATATACCTAACATAGACTGACTAGGCCAACATAAGTCTGGACTGGGATTAGTTTTTTGGAGGGCCTTAGAACTTGGGTTTCTAATCTTTCTTCAGTTCTCTGGTATAAATGAGCAGTTTCTGCAGATGTTATTTACCAGTATCTGCACTGCTGATAGGTAAGCTGCCAAAGGAAAAAAAAGGAGATAAAAACAACAACCAGCCATCATCCCATTCTTATACATTTTCATGTTTTGCCTTTATAAAGTTTGTCATTTCTTGCTATTGAGTTGAACAAATAATTGTAAAAGCTCACTAAGGCTTTCAGAAAAGATAACTCCATTTTCGTACTAGAACAATATTTTTTTTAAAATATTGTCTCAGAAAGTGAATATGGTGAAATATTGATTATCAACCCTCTCATTCTATTTTGGGACAACATACATATTCCACAAGAGAGCTGCTCTCACAGCTTATGATATCATCTGACCCCTCAACTGAATTATGGCTTTACAATTGTACTTTCCCTATCCATTATCCAAGATCCTGAACTGCATTACAGAAAGCTACAAAATAAATTACCTGTGCAGCTACTGGATTTTCTTAATCACAATTCTTTCCTTACCTAGCACTCTTCTCCAGGGAGGTTCAGCTAGTAAAAATGCATTCAAATTCCTCAGTGAATAAAAGGAAGAGAAGTGCTTGACATGTTCAAAATGTTCTTGGGATGCTGCTGTTTGGCCTATCATTTTTCCATCTAGCAATGAGTCTTCACTGAGTCCAGTGCAGGAAGTTTATAATGGTTTTACAAGGCAGTGATCAGTAATATAAATACCATTTCTTTCCTCAAAGCTTATTACAAATGCTGTGTTTCTCAAGCTTGTTTCTCCCATGATTTGTCATGACAAATAAGCTAATGGTGATGTCTACAAATCACAAAGCAGCTAGACCACAAAATGCTGTGTTCCTGCCCAGAAGAGAAGAGATTTGGCTGCAGGGATATTCTGGTGGGTGGTTTTTGGGGGGAGGGGGGTATTTTTTGCAGGGGGGATCATTTACATTCATCATATCTTTCTTGCTGAATCTGTCTTTTTCATGTACCTTGGAATTAGCACCAAGTAAAAAATGACCTCTTGTCATTACAAACTCACTATTCTAACTACACGTCTTCTCATAATATAGGCATGTACTATTTCAGCCAAGGCTGTTGTGCCTGATGCAGTATTGTGTTACTAGACAAAAAGCATTTGAAAAGGGTTATTTTATTTTCAAAATCAGTGTTCTATTTAGTTGCCTGTAAAAAAGACCCTCTAAGTGCTTAAAGCACATTTGAGAGTTAAGGTCAGATTAAAATACTCAACAACAGATTGAAACAACTCATGTCCTCAAACAATAATTTAGTTTGCCCTGCCTTTTGCCTGCATACATTTTTTTCAGCATAATGCTTTTTAGACAGATCACACCTTGTTAGTTTCTCTTCTTCATACTATATGTATATTAATGAATATGTATTTTCACTGGCAACAGTGCAAGGCAAAATTATTTCTGTCATAATGTTATTCGTCTCTTATCTGTGTGCATATTTTAAAGGATAAGGATCTTAAAATTTGCAGTAGCTTGCTTAAGAGTCAAGTCAATAATCACCTGACCACTACCAAAGGCCTAACTCTTGTTAAGGCACCAATAGCTAAAATATTTTAATTCTGTTGATAGGACCTGGAAGGGCACTCTTAGAATTCACTTCATCAGTGTGTGTGTCCACAAAGACACTTTTGCATATGTTCAAGGTTATTTTTGTTTCAAATTGACTTGCATCTGATTGGGGGGAAGATGGTGGGACATTTCTCAAATAAGCAATAAGATGCAGTGGAGACTCTTGTTATCTTGATATAATCAGACCAAGAGAGCACTCAGTGGTGAATGGATGTTTAAGTGCCTCTGCATCCAGAGGTATCAGGATCTCAGCTGAAAAAATCCTATTGCTACTATGAAAAGTCTTTACAGAAAAAAGGCAAGTCATCAGTTCTGAGCATTGAAGAAGTCTAATCAGAAACTGTTAGAGATGCTGGGGTAACTGGCATCACCAGTGACTGGGACTCCATAATGGGGAGCCCTTGGCAAACAAATAATGCCAGCAGTGGAATTCCAGTCAGGGGCTGCCATGTTGTATAGGTCCAGAAACCCCTATGCACCATCTGTAACTGCAAGTCTCAGTTAAATATTGGCATCACCAGAAATATCTTCTTCTGTTTTAATCTTTGTTAGCAAAACAGAATGCGCTTCCATTTGTACTTCCGTTGACATCAACAGGAGTTTTCTATTGACTCTAAGGGGAGAAAAAGCTAATATAGCAAGCTCACTACTAAGAAGTTTAATTCTGTGCTTATATCCTCCATTTGCAAAGCTACATTTATGATAAGTATTATTTTCTTTCATAATAACAATAGTAATAAAGTGTGGGGCAATCTTTTACACTGTTGCTGATATATTTAGTACTGTATGTATATATACTTGACACCTCAGTGAAGACTTTGACATGCCTTATTCATTCTAGTTATTTTTATGGTATGGTTTTGTTAGATTGCTTTACCATATAAAGAATAAAACTATAACTGTTCTGACTTAAAATTGTCCAATTCCTTCTTACCCAAACTGTTAAACAAAATGATCTGTGTTCATCAGCCCTCCTCATGCTTAATCTTATCACCTTCATCAAGCTTCATGAAGGGAATGTAAACTGGTGGTTTGAAAACAGGGATTTGGTACCCTCTGATGGACTACAATAAATATCTAAAGTAAGTACACGGCTTGTGTCTTGTGGTTTCTTCTCAGCTGTAATGTGAAAGGTGCCCTCTGCAGTCCTATCAGTTAATCCTATGATTGTTAGCTGTTGGAAGAGTGATGAAGTAAGATGAATCTTCTGAATCATTTGCAAGGATCTCTTTCAACAGCACTTGAGGTGTCACAATTAAATTAATGAGTAAGGTATATAACTCCAAATTACATTGGAGAAGAGAAGAGAACTACAGAGATGTCTTGAAATCCCTTACCTCTACAATACATGCATTATATGTGAGTACATGTAATTCATTTAAACCAAGTTATCGAATTCTAAAGTTTCTGTCAGTACTTGCACAGTCAGCTTTTTTAAGGATCTTATTACCAGAGAGTCCTGACCTTGAAAACGATAAAAGCAAAGACAGCTGCCTGTCACTGCAACAAAGATGATGATTTTTAAAATGACACTATCAAAACCAAGGGTTCTGCTTGTTTGCCATTTCCAGCACTTCCAGGTACTATTTCCAGGCAGTTTGAGGGATAGTTTTATTATACTGTTCTTTTACCTGCTATGCCATGTAATGAAACACTGTACTGGTACATATGGGGTAATTTGTGCACAAGCTAATGATAAATGGATTAGTTTATATGTGAATGCATATGACAAAACAACAGTAGAACTTTAATTGCCAGTTGGGGCCTAATTCTTTTAAAAATATGAGGTCTGCCCATTCAGGAGAATCTCTTACCATTCTGGTCTATTTATTTTTGCTCTTTTTCATCTGTTTCAGTTACTGCATTTGACTCTTTTGATAATGTCTGTTATAGGGATAGGGATAGTTATGGCTTTCAGAAAAGTCTTATTTTTTCTCCATTCATATCTCAGCAGTTTTGCTGAGCTAAAGTAATTACATCCAACCTCTGGCTGTGGGAGTGACAGAACTGCACTTCTCTTTCAATCTTCATTTGATATAACCACACTAAAGAATATCTGAATATTATATCATTTACTCTCTACTTGTAGCCCAAAGCACTATTCAGAAAGTTTGCTTGTTTTAATAAAGAATCACACAAAACAAGGTTCTGGAGAGTGTCATCAGCAAGATCAAATAACCGTCACCTCTTTGCCCTGGGAGCAATGGAGGATAAGTAATGTTTAAAAATTGTATTTGAAGACTGTAAAGAGCTGTGTATTCAACCCAAATCCAAAACAACTTCCAATTTAAGAAGCCCCCCACAATAATTAGATTTATACGTGGAAAATTATAAGTGTGTTATAATTTTCCATGTATAGAATCTAATTTTTGGAAGGCTATCTTAAATCCATCCCCCTGTTGCTGTGGCGGGGAAAGCAGCAACAGGGGTCAAAGAGCCAGACCCCTGCACCTTGCCAGCCAGACCCCTAAATTTGATCCCCCTGCCCTTTGCCTCTGCTATGCCTGTGCCCCCATCATCTACCACTTGCCCCCCTGCTGCCTGCTCCCATACCTGTAACTGCTTCCTGCCCCCACAGTGGCTGCCACCTATGACCTGCACCCCCTCCATGCCTGTGCCTGCACCCCTACTCCCTGCCCTCCCACCCCTTGCTTACCCTTACCACCTATCCCCCCCATCCCCTCTTCCACTCTGCTGCCTGCCCTCCTTACCCTTGCCTGTGCCTAATCCCTGCCACCTGTTCCCCCTAGTGCCTGCACATCCAGCCTGCTGCCCCCTACCTTCTGCTACAGCTCTTCTCTATCTCTGGGACATTCAATGGCAGTGGCCTCAGCCCAGCCCCACCCTACCCAACTAGGCACAAGCAGTGGTAGAAGCTCCAGGCCTGACTGGGTCAGGGCCAGAGCCAGAGCAGAAGGTAAGAAGTGGCAGGGGTAATTTGGGTGATGGGCAAGCTGCACACTGTTCCCTGCGCTTTCCCCAAGTGGCACAGGTGGGTCTCCCCGATGACCCCCCTGCCGCTCCCACTGTACTCCCCATGCTATATTGCTATATGCCTGCTACTTGACACACAAGCTACGCTGGCCTGGACCAGTACTCAAGCTTAAAATAGGGCTTTTATCCCCACATTTTTGGCAGGGGGACGTTCTTCTTGGATTCAAGTAAATGCAGTAGTATCAGCAGCAACACTCCCAGTTCCCAATTGCAAAGCTTAAACATATCATTTAAGCACTATAAGCAGACTCCCATGGCCAAAAAAGCCTGGTCATAAATGGTCTATGAATTTTGCTGTCAGAGGGTGTTAAAAGAAACTATTTTAAACTCCAGTTTTGATTCCCAAAACCATACTGCTGAGCTAGAGCTGTGTTCCACATTGCAGATCATTATAAGACAGAGCAGAGAAGAAGCTGTTCACAAACATAACCTTCCCCGTGTTCCTGCTGCACTGTCTATGTCATAGAAAGCAGGTCTGGCACTATTAGTGATGAAAATACTATGACCACAGATTCTACATGTCTTCAAATGCTATCAGGTTTCACTTAAATTATAACCCAGTACTTACAAAATGTGCTACAGCAGGACTCAAAATTAACTATGTTTATATAAGGTACTAAAGTGCTGAATTGATATTTAGTTTTCTTAGTCACTTTGGTAGCTTTGAACTCATTGCCCATAGTTACTTTCACCCCAAAAGATCCCAAATGACAACAGACAATAAAAGCACAGGAGTGAATCCACTCATATTGACAATGTAGCCCCTCTGTTATAGCTGGTTCCTATGTGTAGTTCCTTTCCAGAGAGGTAGAAGATAATCTCACATCTTCTGAAGTAATACGATTGCCTCAAATAAAACAATATTTCCATGTTCATTATCTATCCTAATTTGCAAGCATGAATCATTTTCCAGTCAAGCTTTCTTCGCATGCTTAAAAAAAACAAAGGGAGTGAAAGTCAGTTGCTTATCTGACAGCATCTCAATAGAAAGAACCAATGGAAAATTCTACTGGAGGCATTAAATACAAAATTGTCTTGTCTGGATCCTGGAAAATCTGATGATTAAGAACTACTGTATTTTCCTGCATACAGCACCTGAATATGCCTGAATAAGAAATGTACCTTGTTTTTAAAGACAGGATGAAGAAAATAGATCTGGTAAGTACAGTATTTTCCCAGGGAAAATATAGACAGCTATAGTAACTGGGGATGGGAAATGGACCAAAACATTATAGCTGTTCTGTGCCACAAAATATTGTGGCTGCTCCTAGCTTCAGGATGCTGCAGGTGCTGCTGGCTAAGCCACCTGCTTAACCCCAATTTCTTCTTGAGCTGAGCTAGGTGGGCAGCCTGCAATACCTGTTTTGTCAGCTGAGGGCCTGATCCTAGCCAACACCACCTGCTCACCCAGCTGATTCAGCAGAAGCTTCTGTCCCAGTACCCAGGGCTTAGCTCTGCTTTGGAAATACAGGAGAGTTGAGCCTAGGGCACCAGCATAGGGACTTCTGCTGAGTCAGTACCACCTTTTGCAGCACAAGCCTTGCCTGGGGAAAGAGAAATGGTAAGTACACAGAGCTTCTACTGTTCACAACCAGCAGCTAAGAAGCTCTACATGCAGTGTTACTTCCTCTCTCTTCCTACCCCCTTTCTCTTTTCTTGAAGAGAAAAATAGAGGACATAAAGCCATTGGTTTTCGTATCAATAGAAGACAGAGGACAATGTAGCATAAAACTGAAATGTCCTCTATGATGGCCACCTTAGTTGTGTGGTGCCATACAGAGGCTAATCAGTTCTGTCACTTAGCAGTGATAATGCTAAGTCCCACCCAAAGTGTCACATAAATACAGCTACAGCACTTCCAGTTCAGGATCCAGTACAGGCTGCTGACAGCACTGTTGCTAGGCATGATAAGTGTACCATGTAGATGTGGCCGTTCTTTCTTCTTCCTTTTAGATTCACATATACTGAGGGCTTAGAATAGATAAGCAAGGGAAAGAAATATGAGGCTACAAAGAGGGATCCAGGTTTTCTGTTTGCCATGGAAAAACACAGTAAAACCCAGATTTTTTCATTTTAAGGAGAAAAACATGGATTTTCTCATTTTAAGGAGAAAAAGGTGGGAACCAGTGGGTTTCCCCTTGCAGACTGGCAAAGTTCCAGCCTGCAAGGGGCTGGGGAGAGCAGGAGAAGGGCAATCTTGCAGGGATCCTGTTTTTCCATTTCCCATGGAAAAACAGAAAAAAACACAGATTTCCCCTTTTTATAAAAGAAAATGTAGATTCTACTTTTAGCAGAGAAACCCACGGATTCCCTGCTTTTGCAAACAGCCCTGCAAGCTGGTTGAGCTCCAGCCTGCACGAGCTGTTTGCAAACAGGGCAGGAAACCCCCAGCCCTGCCCGGAGGTGGAGGGGGAAGGGGGAGGCCTGCGGCTCTCACTCAGCCACAGCTCCATTCAGCTCAGCCTCACTCTTTCCTCCTGCAGCCCGAGGTAAGTGGGGCTTGCAGGAGGGGTGGGGGCCCTTCTGGCAGGGCTGGGGTTGTAGGTCATGGCTGGGGGCACTGGCAGGGCTGTGGGGGCCAGGAGCTGGCTCCGCCCCCACCTGAGCAGCAGAGCAGTGGTGGAGCCAGCTCCATGCTGCTTCTGCTGCAGCTGCCTGCTGTTGGGGGCAGGGAGCTACAGACTTGTGTCCCTGGCCCCATAGCCCTGGCAGCTGGGGGCCCTCTTGCTATGGGGACTCCCTGGGAGGCAGGGGCTGTGGGTGGGTGCAAGAAGCACGAGTAGGGCAGGGGGCTGTTGTGGGGGCAATGGGGGGTACCAGCAGGTTTGGGTTGGCTTTGGGGGCAAGTGAGGGGCACCAGCAGGGTGCATGGTGGGCCTCAGGTTTGTTCCTGACCTGCTATGTGGCCTACAGTAGGAGGTACAGGAGCACCTCTCACACATGGTGCCCTACCCACCACTGTCAGATGTGTGACTCTATCAGGGCTTCGGTGCACAGGGGCATTGTTGTCACTG
>NW_017729032.1:120609510-120629943 GCF_001723915.1 Gavialis gangeticus
TGGGGCTGCAGAGGTCTTTTAATTTTAATAACAGGGTTTGGGGGTTTTATCAGAATTTGTGATTTTTTGTCAGAGAATTTGTGATTTTTTATCAGAGAAAACCAGGATCCCTGGCAACCAGGCAGGGGGCACCATGTGCATGTGCACATGTATATATGCATGTGGCCACCAGGCAGACTGGAGACCACACCATGCAGGTAAGTGTGGTGGCAAGGGGCTGGGAATTGGAGCCCCCATAGCGAGGGAGGGAGAGAGTTGGGCAGGTCTGGGGCTGGGGCTGCTGCCCAGCTGGGGCCGTGCATGGGACGGTGTGTGGTGCCCCTCACAGTGCTTGGGGCCTGAGGCCCAATGCACAGCCACAGGGCCCGGGTGGGGAGTGGGACAGGGCCATAGACAGCTCGTCTGGGATGTGGGGCTGGCTCTCTGCCTCTGCATGCACTCCCAGGAGGTCATGCGGGGTACATGCCCCCCATGATTTAAGTGCAGAGCAGAGGCAGGCTTCCCACTGCAGGCTAAGGGCTCCCTGCCATGCTGCCCTCCCCCTGGGGCCTCCACAGCCCAGCAGGTGAAACCTGATGTGGCAGGGCAGAGTGGGGTAGGGAAGCTCAGTGCTGCTGCTTGAAAGCCCCATGCCATCATGGCAAGGCACCCCCTGCCCACCCGACAGCATCAGGGGTGACAGCATGGAGTTGTGCCCCTCACTGCTACTGGGTGGGGAGGGGGTACCTTGCCATGGCAGCACAGGGCTCCCAGCAGTGGCACGGAGCTTCCCCACTCGGGCAGGCCCACTATTCCCTGTCATGTTGGGTCCTGCCTGCTGGTCTGCAGAGGCCATGGGGGGAGGGCAGCAGGGTGGGGAGCCCCGAGCCCACAGTTGGCAACCTGCATCTGCCCCCCTACCCTTGATGGGCCACTGTGGCCATGCCAGCCATGGGGCAGGGTAAGCCGGGCTCTTCAGTCACTGCCTCCTGCAGGTGGCAGCTGGGGTTTGGGCGCTGCTGCAGGGGGCAGGGGACTGTGGATCCGGGTCCCTGGCTTCATAGCTCTGGCAGCTGGGGCAGGGGGGAGGCTGAGGATGGGGAATGAGGGGCACCAGCAGGAGTGAGAATGGGGGAAGGGGTTTTGGGTTAGGATTGAAGGGCACCAGCGGGCTTTGGAGCTGTGGATCCAGAATGAGGGGCAATAGCATAGGCAGGGCACCAGCATATCATAGCAGCTCAGTGCACAGTGGGGGAAAGACAGCTGCAGCCCTACCCGTGTCCTGGTGAGCAAAGTGGGCAGAGGGGGGCTCTGATTTTCCATGATAAAAAACCCAAAATGAAATGGCAAAATGTATAGGTATTTAGAATTTATTTTATTATAGTGATTAAGGCAGTGGTAGGCTTCCGAACTGCTTTAAATTGTAAATATTTGTGGTCAACTGAAACCTATATATATATAGTGGCATTTCATTTTAACCATGGAAAAAAACACAGATTTGGGGGATTTTAATCAGAAAACTTGCGATTTTTATCAGAGACTTTGTTATTTTTAAATAAAGAAAACCAGGATCCCTGGATATGTGTAAGGAAAACTAAGAGAAAATATTTTTAATGGAACAGAGAAGGAACAAAGACAAGAGACACAGAGACAGAGAGAGTGACAGGGGACAGAGACGAGGGCAGAGTGAGGGATAAGCCTGTTTCTTCCACTTCATAAGATTAAAAGAAATATATATTGTGCATTGAGACAGGGATGTGTTTTACTGGTTCTTTCCTTCTCTGACTTCTGTGATGCTGTGTTTCCCAGCACAATAATTATAGGCATATATACAATTACAGAACACCAAAATGCACCAATGGAACTTACCTAGTAACAATTTCAAGTATTCCCAACCGTGTGACAGACACACCAAAAAGTAACATATTTCTAGTCTATTGATGTTATTCTATTACATCCAGCAACTTGAAAAGGGAGGGGAAAAACAAGCCTGATGCCTCCTGCTGCCAGGTGACTTTACAAAAATTTGCCAATCAATATTCCAAGTAGTTTGTTCATTTATGCAAGGTATCCACATTCAGTGCTCTTGATGCAACACGGCCCTTCCTTTGCTATGGTGCAATCATTTATGTAATACTAGAGAGAAATAGAGAGTGCAACTTTGTATGCTGCCATAGGGAAATGTATTTTATTGACAACCACTATGCTGCTGCCAAATGACTGACAGCAAGTGAAATCGAAATTAGAGTGAGATAGTCTGTTGTGAGGTATTGACTGAAAGCTAGTCACTGCACCTGCCAGGACGACACAATTAGGAATGCATCAAAGCAGGATATATTCAATCGCTACATCAGTCTAAAAGAAAGTCAAGCTCTACATCACTCTAAGAAAAGGCAGGAAGGGAGTAAAGATGCAATAAAGTAACCCTTGTTTTCTTCCAGGATGTTACTTTCCAATTTGAAATGAAAATATACTTTTTTGTCTCTTCCAGTCTATTCTATTCCAGCCCAGCTTTTCTCTATGCTGTTTATGCCAACAGGACAAATGGAGGTAGAAGTTTTTCCTGTCAGCACACAGAGATTATGTAACTGAACATTCAAGTGATGTCAGCTCTCTATGTCATGTCATGCCTCAGCCCAGGTTTTTTTAACTGGCGAGCTGCATTTGAAAAAAAAAAAGTATGAACTCTAAAAATGGAACAATAATCCATCCATATAGGAATGCATATTTGTTAAAGCATGAGTCTTGTCCTTATCTCAGATTATACCTGGGAAGATCCATTTTTGGAATTTATAAAAGGACAATTTTTCATTTTGTTAAAAATCCCAAAACTTTTTTGTTTACAGTATAGTCATTTTTGCCTCCAGACGTAGCATGTCTGTGGGTGTGCATCTGCAAAATTGACTTCTTGTAACTTTTTCTAACTCTCACCTTCAATCCAGGCCATTTCACACCCAGCACAAACTAGAACAACCTTTGCCTCTCACTTCTGCCATTTTCAAATGCTTTATGATGCGCTGTTCTACCAGTGGATTGCTGCAGGCTCTAGCCACACTTCCCAGTATACTTGACTCACATTCAGAGACATAACTAGTAGAGTTTATACCCTGGGTAACAGAGGCATATCTGATAGAGTGTGTGCCCCTGGGGTGTCAGAGTGGGGCAGAGGGTGTGGAAATGGAGGTAGGACACACGAGTTTCTCTCTACTCAGAGTAGAGCAGGGGCTTGATGCTGCTGGCAGGGGCTGGGAGGGTGCTGTCAGTGTCAGGTTAACCTTTCCCTAACCACACAACCAACATAGATTTATATTGTGAGCAAGAATGCAAAGCCCTTAATTTGCCAGTGGCTGCAGGGCTAGGAAAATTGGCTGCTGGCACTGACACCTCCTGAGGTTTGATAGTAGTTCCTAAGTTCAAGACATTTGGGAATCACTGGTCTATATGATATGTGTTGCTTTATATGGAAAATAGTTTCTTGGGCGGGCACTAACTTTAATTTAAAACAAATAAATCTAGCTTCTACAACTAGAATAAGAGATTTATTTAGGCAACAGCTGCCTTATATCTGGCTCTGCCAAATACTACACTTGATCTGAGCCTTCAAGAGGCTGAGAAGGGCTGCGGTCTACAGCAGGAGTTCCCAAATTGCCATCACCACTCCATGGGGCATGGTGGTCTAAGGCATGTAGGCAAATGACATGGTGTCACCTGTCTTAGTTTCCAGATGTTTCTGTAGCTATCTGCTGATTGCATAAAAATAGTTAAATTGCACAAAATCCTTTCTGAGTGGTGCTCTTCCATATAGCTGTAACTGTACTTGTCATGAAAATTAACTCGGCCCTGTATGAGAGGAGAAATATTCCCTAAGAATGTCGAGGAAGGTCTCTGAAGTAGGATACACTTTTGTCTGAATGTCTTAGGCAAGAAGTCTGTGAGGTATTGTATTGTTGTTACTCACAGACAATTGGAACTGGACATAGGATAAAACAGGTATCTTGCAAGAACCTTTAATACTGAGGACCAGCTCCAGAAAAAGCACTTAGGTGCCAAAAGTACAACTTTGGTAGGACTGAGGTGTCTAAGTCCAAGACTGAAATCCATCAAAAGAGATGAGAAGAAAAGAGAGGAAACCTATGCACTTACTAAGCCTTCTGAGAATCTGTAGACACCTATTTTTTTTTGCCAGGAAAGTTACATAGATGGCTAAAGTCCTACTACTGGACATGCACTGAATTTTCACCAGTTTGATTGGGCTGGGCTGGGCATCTCAGCATCTATCTCCAACCTAACTCCATCTGGCATTAAATATGTGCATCTTTGTGCCTAAGTCTCGTAAGGACCAAAGCTGTCAGTGTAGCATTGAGTGCACCCACCGTCATGCCTGTTACAGGATAGTTAGTGGTTTAATGAACATACCCAGAAAGTGGGAGTTCAAACCCGCATCCCACAAGAGTACCATAATCATCAGGCCCATGTCTAGGCTGGGGTGCAGACACTTTTATGAAGTTATACAGAAACTTCTGTTGAAGTTATACAGAAAAAATTATTGAAGTCATGTGGACAGACATGGCAAGCAAGAAGGAGCATAGCTTTGAAGTCCAGTTCTAAGGGCCTTCCTTTAGAGGGGCATCCTGGGTTCTTGTCTCAGCTCCCAACACTGCTTTATACATTTTATCCATGGAAATCCATGGACCAGGGCCCAGAGAAATTCCCTCCCCATTCACTGTATAGGGATCTTACCTTGGGTTTCTACCTTCAGAGCCTAAAAATGAGATACAATGAAACCTATGTGTTTATGTGGATCTGGACCTGAGTGATCACTACATGTTACATATATTGATTAATTGCACAATAAATTTAGACCAGGCACACATGCTAAGAAAGACCAGCCACACATGCAAAGTAATTATAACACAATTAACTGGTTAATCATGCGATAAATTTAGATTTTGACCAGCCACATGTGCTAAGTAATTATCACATGATAAAAATGACTATCCAGCTATAAAAACAGCTGATCAGCTAGAGAGTTAGTGCTTGAAAATGTGTAATGACTCTAAAGCTGGTCTCTACCCAACTTTAATTTGAATGTATAGCAGGGCCCTCAATATCACCAACCTCCACATAGCACTAGAAGAAAAAAAAAATTTAAACTGACACAGTGGAAGAATGAAACTCTCTGGACATGTGGAAAACAACTGAGTGTTTCACTGCCTATCTGTAAGCAACAGTTGCAAGCCAAAAGGAAGACAGTCATCAGCGAGCCTTGTTTCTGACAGTTGCTGGTTCTGACACATTTGATGTGTTTTACAGCTCAGTTAGCTCAGGCAGAAGAGGCTAACTGTGAAAGTGCATTACAGAAATTTGAGGAGTTTGCTATCCACATGAAAGTAAAATAGAAATGCAATGTTTTTGGACAGGAAGCACAAAAAGAGAGGGAAACACATAAGATCTTGTAACTGAGCTAAGAGTAAAGAGCTAATCCTGCTATTTTTGTGGGCTTAGTCTCTGTGACTGAAATCTGGAACAAAAAAACTAAGACATTTCCCTAGCCAATGACTATTTAAGAATCCTAAGTGCCTACTGGTTGAACTATTCATTTGGGAGAGACAATGATTTCTTAAGGTGATATCTGTTGTTGAACCAATTGTGTAGTTGGGACAGAATTAAACAAGCTTTCAAATGCAAGACGTTCTTCCTTAAGTCTGATCACAAGGGGCATTTATAGAGGTGCTCTGGGGGGGCTGGGGATGCAGGGGGGTGGAGCACTTTATTTAGCACAGCTCCAAGAGCCACACTGATCAAAGTGTCCAGAGCATCAAGTGCATCAGCATCTCTGCAGTAAAAATGGCTGCAGGACGCTTTGAACTAAAGCTTGTTGAACCAGCTTTAATTTAAAGCACCCCTCCACCATTTTTCATTGCGGGGACTCTGATACATGTGCCGCTGGAGTCTGCTGGAGCGCAGTAATTACTATGCTCCAGCAGACTCGATTAACCAACTGAATTAATCGAGTCTGCTCTGACGCACTGTAATTACAGTGCGTCAGAGCAGCCTCCCTACACATGTATAGGAGGTCAAGGACCCAGGCACAGCATAGGAAGCAGCAGTGAGAGGGAGAAATCCCCAGAGGTAGCAGATACACAATTAGCAGAAGAAAAGAATCTCATTACTGGGAGTTCAAAGTCTATCAATAGGCAGGAGAGTTATTCTCTCCTTTCATCTGTGGAAAGAATTCAAGTCAGGTAAAATAAAACTAGTGCCATAAAACTAGTATCAATGTTTAGCCCTTGGTTCTTAGTGACCATCCATCTTGTGAATTTTTGTTCCCAAGTTCACCTTTTAAAGGTATTAGGTAAATTTCTCCCTTGAGCACAAGAATAGTGAGGTCAGAAAGGGAGTGATTTTCCTATGAGAAATGTGCTTGTAATGATGCACTGTCCTTTATAGTTTTTTTTGTCAGAGTTCACTTTAATGTGTAGTTGCTTTTTAGTTTTAGCCAGTGGCAATGCATAGGGAGTGCACAGGGGTGCACGTGCACCCCCTGAGAGCACCAGTGCTCACCTTGACTGGCCACGCTTGCCACTTCAACAATGGGTGGGGGGGCAGAAGGGAGCACTGGTGCCCCCCTGCAAGCGCCAGCTGGGGAGTGGAGCTTTGTTGTGCTCCCAGACACATCCGCAGTCACTCCTGGAAGCAGCAGCAGCCACTTCCTGAAGTAGCTGCAGCAATTGGCTGCAGCAATCGGTCACTTCCCAATCGGCCGCAGGGGACACACCCCCAGTCAGCAGGATCGGCCTCAGGGGCCCCTTCCCAGTCACTGACTGGTCACTGGGGGGCACCAGTCACCCATGGTTTTTCTCACATAGCTGTCATAAGGGCACTTGGTGCATTGGATTAGGTACATCACATTTTGGGAAAGGCATATGCAGGACCCATGGATTCTGACAGTTCTGTTATAGCAATTATTGATAGTTTCATAGTTTCTAGGGTCGGAAGGGACCTGAGCAAATCATTGAGTCTGACCCCCTGCCATGGCAGGAAAGAGTACTGGGGTCAAATGACCCTAGCAAGGTGTTCATCTAGCCTCCTCTTAAAGACCCCCAGAGTAGGAGCCTGCACCACTTCTCTTGGAAGTTGGTTCCAGATCCTAGCCACCCTGACAGCGAAGTAGCACCTCCTGATGTCTAGTCTGAATTTACCCTCTGCCAGCTTGTGACCGTTATTCTTGATCACTCCTGGCAGTGCTCGGGGGAACAGGGACTCCCCCAGTGCCTCCTGGTCCCCTCTGACTAGTTTGTAACAGGCCACTAGATCCCCCCTCAGCCTTCTCTTGTGGAGGCTGAACAGGTTCAGGTCCCGTAGCCTCTCCTCGTAGGGCCTGCCCTGCTGCCCCCTGATCATGTGTGTGGCCCTCCTCTGGACCCTCTCCGTGTTGTCCACATCCCTCTTGAAGTGCGGCGCCCAGAACTGGATGCAGTACTCCAGCTGCGGCCTGACCAGTGCCGCATAGAGGGGGGAGTGGAGATGTGCTGAGAGGTTAAGCGTTCCTTGCCAAGGCAAGACTATGTCTCATTTGATGTCTGTTGGACAATGGAGAATTTGTTTCTGATAATGAGCTGGACAAGGTTAGGGGGATATTTGAAAGCTAGGATCAGAGAAGCTGGGAATATTTATCTCAAGATCTGATGTTTGTCAAGTATAGGCTCTAGTAGTTTGGTGATTCTTGTGATCAGTTCCAGTGCGTGGTGGTAGATGATCAGCAACAGTGTGCTGTCACAGCAGGGGGGTGGGGGGAGCAGGGATCATATGTATAAGTAACTGTGGGATATTTGGATAGCTCTTTCAAATGTACAGTCTATTTCTCTACTGGAATGTCCTTGTTGTATAAAGGCAGATTTTAGGCTGATCAGATGAGCATCACAAGCATTCTCCTCAGAGCTGATGCAGTGGTATCTGAGAACCTGGATGTAGAGTACAGCTTTTTTTGGCATTCTTGCAATGATTGCTGGGGGTTGTAGGTGACAAGCAGAGAAATTCTGTTGTCTAGTGTTGATGTTGTAGCAGGTTAGAGTGAGGTCTGAACCTGTCTTTGTTGATTTGAATGGCTACAGTTTTTGGCTTGTATTGTAATTGTAGAAACCCCTGCTTTAGATCCTTAAGGTGTTCATCCCAGTTGCTAAGACCATAGCTGAGCTGGTTGTAATGTTGAGGTTGGCTGTAGATGATGGATCTAATGGTGTACTCTGGTCTCTGGATGAAAGCTGGTGGCATGAAGGTGGTTGTGGCAGTTGATAGGCAGTTGATAGGTTTATATGTTTATCTTTGCATCCCTCTTAAACTGTAAAACCCTCTAAACCATGCTTTAAAATCAAAATGATTGCAGACTTCCTGCACTTTTTTTTATTTATAAAAGTTCAATTATTTCTTTTTGGAAGATCTTAAAGTAAATTTCATCAGTACAAATGCCTGAATCCAGTGTAGTGCTATTCTTTAATCAAATTCATTTTCATAACTTACAAATATTCTTCAAGTGTTATGCTGGGAAATTACTTTGAAAACATATGAGGAAGAGAACATGAAATTGTCACCATGTGGTTTTCAAGTAGGTAGTTTGTGCTCTTATCTATGCATGTTATTCCAAACTTGTACTATTAGCAAAAATAATGAGAGCTTTAAATGTGTTATTGTGATGTCGAGGACACAGAGGAAGAGGGAATAAAACCTAGATGGGGCTTTTTCGGGGGGGAAGACGGTTAATTATTGTACAATGTTTACATGTTGGCTTTATGCACAAATAACATTCCTCAAGATAAGATTTTTTTGTTTGTTTGTGTCTGATCTAGACACCATTGAGAGGTTTATTTTCAGGCACACAGGAACTGAACAAGTACAGAATTGGATTTACCCTTAGGGAAAGTTCCTTCTTAAAAGCTTTAGTTGTATTATGTTTTTGCCCTTTTTCTGACAGCATCCAACCACTGACATCAGTCCTGCATCAGGTTGTACATAACATAGAATGCATTACTTTTTATAAGCTAATCTTTTCATCTTGAGACATTTGAATCTATATCTATCTTACCTGAGAGTTACAGAGGGCCATAAGCTGAATATGAACCAACGGTGTGCTCTCGTTGCAAAAAAGGCCAACAGCAGACTGGGTTGTATTAACAAATATGCATGCCTCTTAAGTCAAGAGAAGTGATGCTTGTGCTCTATTCAGCACTAGCAAGGTCTCACTTGGAGTACAATGTCCAGTTTTGGGACCCACACTTCAAGAAGGATGTGGACAGATTGGAGGGAGTCCAGAAGAGAACAACAAAAATGATTAGGAGCATGAATGATGCACGTCCCCGGAGGATGGGGGGCCATGGTGACCACCCACAGGTGGCAGGGGTGATGGCGGTGGTAGGGGTGTAGCAGTGGCAAACGGGAAACTCCTGCAGGTCGCCATGGTGGTGTCGGGGGTGAGAGGGGTTGGGGTGGTGAGCAGCAATGACCTGCAGGTGCTGCTGGCAGCATCAGTGGCAGTTCTCTCAAGCAGTACACTGCCAATCTCAGGAGGTGCATGTGCACCCCCTACGCAGCACCAATGATTAGGGACCTGTGAAGCAAGGCTTATGAGGTAACATTGAAAAAACTAGAGTGATTTTAGGCTGGAGTAAAGAAGACTGATGGGGGAATTTGATAACAATCTTCAAATACCTGAAGGGTGATTATACAGAGGCTGGATATGGGCTTTTCTCTGTGGCTATAGGGGACAGGACTAGAAGCAATGGCTTCAAGCTTCCGCAGGAGAAATTTGGGTTGGAGATTAGGAGAAACATTCTGACTATGAGATTGATCAGGCATTGGAAGAGGCCACTTAGTTAAATTGTGGAATCTCCATCCTTGGAAATTTCAAGAGGAGGTTGAACAGGCTTGGAGGACTTAGTTAGGGGTGATCCTACCTTGAGCAGGGGGCTAGACTAGATAACTTAAGGTCTTTTCCAGCCCTATTTCCCTGTGCATTTATGAACATGGAAGCAAAGCATTACCTATAGGACAGCCTCATGGTCGATTCCTGCAATGTCTAACAAGAAAGATTGCTTTTAATTTTGAAGTAGCGTCCCATCTTACCTCCAAAGCCTTTGGAGTCTATCATGCAGGTATAGCAGAAAAATAGCACACTCAGCTTCAGAATAATCTCCCAGATTAGAATTTGGCAGTTAACCATGGGGAAGACAGCTGTAATGATGCAGTGACTGCCATCTCCCTGCTGGTAAAGTAAGCAGCTCAAGAACTGAGTGACACAAGTTGGAAACCAAAACTCAGCAGGAAGAAAACTTTATCAGAGAAGAATATTGTGAACTCAGGAGTCACAGCAGGAGTAAACGTGCTACTTTGTGTAATAGAAAAAATCTAGGGGAAGGGCCCTATGCAGAGTCTATGGCCAGATCAAGTAGTGGTACCTAAGGCATGCTACTGACACCTTTGACAAGATCTAAGAAATGACACAGGTAACCAGGTCCAAAACATGGATGTTGTTCCTCTTCTTGTGTTTTAAAGGAAGGACTGTCCCTGCTCTGTTTTCAAAAGAAGGGTTTTAGGAAAAGGTCCTGAACTATATACACAAAGTGGAGAAAGGACTCTGCCTTCATATATGCCACAGAGGAGAGAGAGGCTGAAAACATAATCCTGCCCTCAGCATTCCCTATTGGTTGGCTTATCTTATTGGTTTTTGTAGAACTCATTCTCAGGCATCTGAGACTCCCCCAAGCTTTATATCATGAGCAGGGATCCTAGTTTTCTCTGATTTAAAAAAAAACTCCAGTTTTTGGATTTTAAAAAGTAATCCAAAATCGACACTTTTCTGTGATCAAAATGAAACACCACTATATATAGTGGTGTTTCATTTTGATCACGGAAAAATGTCGATTTTGGGTTACTTTTTTATGGAATCAAGAATCAAAGGACCAGAAGGTCCCCTGCCATGGGCAGGAGGTTATTGGGCTCAAACAAGCTGAATGAGGTGCTTGTCCAGCCTCCTCTTGAACACCTCCAGGGATGGTGACTGCACCCCCTCTGCTGGGAGTGTGTTCCAGATTCTAGATACCCTTACAGAAAAGAAGTTTTTCCTTATGTCCAGCCTAAATTTTTCCTCAATTAGCTTGTGTGCATTGTTCCTTGTCCTCCCAAGGGGTAACTTTCTGAAGAGTTGCTGCCGTAAATCTTGGTATTCTCCCTTGACATACTTGTAGGCAGCTATCAGGTCTTCTCTTGCTCAGACCCAACAAACCCAGTCTCTCCTCATAGGGCCTATCTTCCAGGCCCCCAATCTTATGGGTCAGGGATGACACATAGGGGATGCATGGGGGTGCACCCCCTGAGAGCACCAGTACACCCCCGGTCAGGCCGCACTCCCTGTTTAGCTAGTGGGCAGGGGGGCAGGCAGGAGCACCCGTGCCCCCACTGAGTGCTGTACCACTTCCGGAAGTGGCTGTGGGAGTTCCGGAAGCAACACGACCGCTTTTACAGTGAGTAAGATCAGCTGCAGAAGACCCTGCCCTCAGTCGCTGACTGGTGTCGGGAGAGGGGGCACGTGCCCCCCCTGACTCAAGAGGCACCAGACACCCATGATATGGGTGGCCCTTCGCTGTACCCTTTTGAGCTTATCCACATCCTTCCTGAAGTGTGATGTCCAGAACTGAATACAGTACTCCAGCTGTGGCCTCACCAACTCTGAATAGAGGAGGAGGAGCACCTCTCTGGATCTGTTCACAACACATCAGCTGATATTAGCCAGAGTTCTATTTGCCCTGCTGGCAACTACACTGCACTGTTGACTCATATTCATCTTCTGGTCTATTGTCACCCCCAGGTCCCTTTCAGATGCAGTGCCAGCCATCGTATAGTTGTGGTGAAGGTTCTTCCTACCCAGATTAAGGACCTGGCACTTGTCCCTATTGAACCTCATCTGATTGCATTCAGCCCATAGGACCAGTCTGCCAAAGTCATACTGGACCCTTACCCTATCATTAGATGTGCCCACATTTCCCCACAGCTTGATGTCATCTGCAAACTTAATCATTGCGCTTTTCACCCTCTCATCCCAATCATTGATAAAGCTGTTAAAGAGCATGGACCCAAGCACCAATCCCTGGGGGATACTACTGAAGACAGCCCTCCAGGATGAGGCCATCCCGTCAATTACAACCCTCTAGGATCAGCCTCTGAGCCAGTTGCCAACCCACCTCACTGGAGACCAGTCTAAGCCAGTACCCTCCAGCTTATATGAAAGAATCTCATGGGAAACAGTATCAAAGACCTTGCTGAAGTCTAGGTAAATGATGTCAACTTCATGTCCCTTGTCCATCTGGTTAGTTACCTGCTTGTAAAAGGACACCAGGCATGACCTACCCCCTACTAAGCTGTTCTGGTTGCTTCTTACTACACCACCAGTTGCAAGCTTGTGCCTCTTTGACAATTTTTTCAAATATTTTGCCCAGGACCAAGGTCAGACTGACCTGTCTGTAGTTTTCAGGGTCATCCTTCTTCCCTTTCTTAAAGATGGGTACCACGTTAGCACTTTTCCAGTCGTTTGGGACCACTCCTGAGTCCCACAACTCTTCAAACAGCTTCAGCAGGGGCCCTGCTATGAGCTCATCCAGTTCTTTCAGGACTCTCAGATGCAGGTCATCTGGCCCAGCCGGCTTGAACACATCCAAATGTTCTAAGAGTATCCTCACCTGTTTGGGACTGATTTCATGCGGACTGTTGTCTTCCCCATCTTCCCTGGGCCTCTGGACACGTGAACAGCTCCATCTGATTTCAGGAATAACCAATGTGAAGTAAGTATTTCGGAGCTCTGCTTTTTCATGGGGATCAATTGTAGGCTGCTTCCCTGTATTCAGTAGGGGTCCCACAGTGGAGCTTGATTTTTTCTTGCTCTCTATGTACCTATAGAAGGACTTTTTGTTGTTTTTTATTTCAGTTGCCAGCTTGATCTCCATGCCTGCCTTGGCTTTCCATGTCTCATACCTGCAGACCCTATCCACATGTTTGTTCTCCTCTCTGGATGCTGAACTGTTTTTCCACTGCTTATATGCTTCTTCTTTTTTTTCAGAAGTTCCTAATATCCCTATTGAGCCAAGCTGGTCTCCTGGCCCCTTTCCTGCTTTTTGACTGTGTGGGGATGGCCTCTTTTTGAGCAGTGAGAATTGCCCCCTTAAGGAAGCACAACCTTTTTAATCTGAAAATTGGGGATTTTTTTTTTCAGAGAAAATCAGGATCCCTGATGATGAGGTCAAGTACCTACACTGGTTGTTACCAACTACACTGGGCACACAGGGGCCTGTAAATTAGGTTTTGCAATGCTTGGTGCCAGAGAGTCAACAGAGAATCAACCTTTATTATAAAGACCACTCTGCACACATAGGATTTTAAAATAAAATCAGAAAGTGGTTCTTGGAGAGATGGAATTTAAATTCCAAACTATGAAAGTAAGTAATAATAATTTTGACTTCACTCTCAAATCAGCATTGGTCTCCCTTTCCATTGTTTTGGAGAGTGGGTTGAACCTGATGATAAGTGATAAAGGTATTAAGTCATCTCTAAACAACTTTCCATTTTACTACAGGGTCTTCACACTGTTAGAGCTCACAGGAGAAGCTGGAATGCTTTATATACTGCTTATGGGAAATGTAATGGTAGGAAGAGCCATTGGAGAACAAAAAAAAAATTATAGTAATCCCACATAGTACTGAATAAATTGGTTTAAGATATTTTACTTATATAATCATAGGTAAAATCTTTGTTACATACCACAAGTATATTTACTGTATCTTATAAAATATTCTCAGATCCCAAAAGTTAGTAGTTTAGAAACAAGTACTTTTTAGCAGAAATGATAATTGGATGACATACTGGAAATGAGCTAAGTATATAAAAAAGACCTGCACATCTCCACAAAGGAGTTTATCTTTCTAACTATGAAAAAATGGGATAGATATCTTGAACTATATTGACCTTTTACTCATATCTACAAAACCAAACCATCATTTTTCTATGAAATAACAAAGTAAATTCTATAGAAGTTACCATATATAAAACACAGCAATAACGAATCCCATTAATATAAGGATAAACAGATGCACAGAAGCGACAAAAACCATGCAGCACTCAAGCACTTAAGTTATGGGAGGAAAAACGTTCTCAAGACCATATGGAAAAATTCATTGCTAAGCCATTCTTCTAGTAAAGTCAGAAATAAAATCACGCAATAACAAATTAACATAATCCTTTTCTCCCATCCCCAGCCCAGGAACAATAGAGTCTGAATCTTGTCCAGGTGAGATGTTCAATATCTGCATTCCAAACCTTGGGCAACACACTAAGTCTACTGTCTTAACAGCAAAAAGCTTTTTCCACACTTATAAGAATTAATATGTTTCTCTAAGTCACTAATGAAAATGAACATAAGCAACATCAGTTAAGTGATACTACAATATTTAGTGGAAAATTTGAATTATTAGATTTATTCTCCACCTGACAGTATTTACAGAAAAAAAATCTTGTCTGAACATTTAACTATTAGACCTGCAAAATGGTTTGCTATTCTATCCTGTAAATCAATATATTTTAATATATACATGTATTTGGTCACTGATGAGTGTAAATGTATGGATTCGAGAAGAACAGCAATTGCAGGTAGAGACATCAAATGATCTTTCTGTCAGAGTTGAGCCAAAGGTTCAGTATGGGATTATGGCCCTTTGTAAGGATGTAGGGGTCCTCTTCACCTTCCTACATAGGGGTCGTCTTCACCTTCCTACCTAATATCTCATCATCAGTCCACATACTCTCATCCCCGCATCTCTGAACTCCTAATACTCTGAGCTACTGAGAGCTCTTTGCATTCCTATGATCCCTGACTACTTCCTGTGTTAGAATCCCAGCAACCTCCCTTCTTTCAATATAGACCAAGAAGCTAAAGTAAAACGAAGTGAAAAAGGGCCAGTGCAGAAGTCAGTGCCTGACTCAGATCGCTGCTGTCAAAGAGAAGTGTCTCTGTTTAGTTACAAATGAATTCCTGCTCTTTACCTAATTGGACACTGAGAAATTTTAGTTTAGAGGCATTTTTGGTGTTTATTTTATGAGTAAAAATCAAAAGGACTGATGGGCATGTCTACATGAGATGCTACGTTGACATAGTGGTGAGCTACAATGCCGCAACTTGTCACTGTCGTGACATAGCATCAGCTGGCAAGAACTGTGATGCCAACGCTACTGAGCAGTAGCAACCTATTGTTGATACTGCGCAGTAGGGTTGAAGACAACCCGTGTGCTGCTGGGATTGTGCAGTTATGGCACAGTAACAACAGAGCAGGTGCAAATGTAGACATGCCCACTGAGGCTTAAACAGATTCTGAGGCTCCACAGGTCCCTTATGATATGCCATCTAGCTGGACCTCTGCTCCCCTCCAAGACAGGCATCTTTGAATTAATTTGTTCAATAACATCACTCAGAACACTTTCATAAGAACAGTAGAATGATCTGTTATTCAAGGATATATAATTAAAGAAATTCTGCCTATTATAGTAGTATTTATTTATGCACGGACTGAAGGAAAATGATTCACACACCCTTCTCTCAAGTACTTTTTCTCCTTTTTTGGATTATTAGGCATCATGATTTAAACCTATGGAGAATAGGTCTTAGGAAACACAAACTACAGATAGACTAACATTTTCCTGTGACCAGAGTCTGTCTTAGGCTACATCCTCCCCCCTCATGTCTTGCTTCAAAATGTTTGAGGACATAAACCCGAGGACTGCTAGTGACAAAAGAAGTTGAGATTAGGAAAATGTACCCATCAAAGGAGTGTGTGTGAGCCTATTAGTTAAACATCTAGCTAAGGGCTGATCAATTAATCAAGTCCATTTTTATTTCATGTACTTGTAGAAACGGCACTACAGCACTAGCCCTCTTCTGTATATTTTTTTCTATTGAAGCTCACATTCATTAATGGTTCAAAGCCTTTTCTCTGTCTTCTGTGCTGAAAGAGTGCAAGCAGCAGAATTAGTAAAACTAAAGCGATCAGTGCTCCTCCAAGTGTGGAACCAACCATTTCTGCCCAAGCATGAGTTTCTTCAAATGCCTCTGTAAAGAAACAACATCTTAGTTATAGACTGGGAATATTTTTGTTCCTAGAAATCACAAGGAAGATGAATAACTCTAACAACTGCATAACTATTATTTGTATCAATGCAACAACCACAGCCCACAAAGAATCAGGCTCTGGTGTGTAGGTTATGTGTAAGAGACAAATGCATTGTGTTATAATGTTAGAGCCCTTGCACTGGAGATTTCTGTTCAGGTCCCAGCTCAAAACAGGGCAGTGGAACCAGAATATAGGCATTGTTTGTCCAAATCCTAGACAAGTTTTCTAACCCTTGGGTGCGAGGCCTTGGGCGGGGGCAGGGGAGGGGTGGGGAGAGAGAGAGAGAGAGAGAGAGAGAAATGAGAAGAGTGATATTCCATTACCTACTCTTTTTTGGTTTGTAAGAGACAACTGGATTGGCTGAAATGCTAACTTCCAGAGCAGACTTATGGCTGAGAATCAAGATAGCAGATACGTACTTTCCCCCAGGCCATAGGGAAATAACTGGTCTCCTTAGGGCTTTCATATCTGAATGCCTGTGTATAAAAGTTTGAACTGCCATGCATCTTACCATGGAACTCCTTTCACACTTCAGCAACTTACCCGGCAGCTCAATAGCATAGGTGTAACCAAGTTGCTCTGCAGTTAGAAAAAGTTGATCATTGGTCACTGGAGGGAAGAAAGGGACCATGTTGTATAGCCTGTTGTGGCCAATAGGTGCCAGCTCCTCAGGCCAAACACTGTCAGATGGGTTAAATCGCTTCATCCATTCATCAAAGACAGCATCAGTAAAAGAGTGAAGGACCTGCGGATTCAAATACACACATGCCACAGGCACGTTTAACACCTAATTTCAACATTTTATCTTTTAAAAAATCATTGGGACATGACATGTTGTAAGGAAAGACACAGCTGTAGAAAAGAATTGTACAAGTAATGCAGATGGATGCTGTAGCACTGTAGGGTATGGAACTCCTCAAAGCTACATTGTAAGGCACCGATCATCCTTGATTAAGTGCATCAGTTCCACTGCCTCAGCAGCAGAAAAAGGCTCAAGCTGTGAGTCAGAGAGCATCACAGTTTGGTCTCACCTTATTTCTTGCCAGCCTTTTACCTTGGTAATTCAGCTGTACTGGCCATTGGACTGTGAGAGCAACGCTCCCACCCTGCCAGCCATTCCCTGTCCACCTGATTAGGAATAGGTATTTGGTGATGCCTACTCTCTCCTCATAATGTGTCCTGAAGAGTAACTGACCCATGACAGAGGAAAGGGACATGTTCTCATTTCTTGTCATGAACTCATAAACTAGTTTACTGTTGAGCCCTAGGCCGAAGTCAGACCAACAGAAATTAGGGCAAGAGTCTCTAGTCCAGGAGTGCTCAACCTCAGGCCCACCAGCCAAATCCAGCCTGCAGAGCCATGACATACAAATTTCCCAAACTTGGAAGTGGGGAGCAACGGAAGCTCCACTCAGCTGATCCAGCCTCACCTAGGCCGTTGTCTGAACAGCAGAGTTGGGGCAGGCTGCCCCTTGCACATCCAGATTGGACCAGGCTGTTCCCCCCGCAAGCTGCATGCCCGGATTGGGGTCATTCTACCCCACCTCCCCCATGTTGGGTCAGGGCCTGGCTGCTCAACCCCCTGTTCCTCCTACATGTCCAGATTAGAGCTGCTCCACCCCACCCGACACGCATCCAGATTGGGCCTGTTCTTTTCCAACCCCCCGTCCTGCCTTGTGCATCCAGACTGGTACTAGGACCAGGACTGGACTGCTTTCCCCCACCCCTCACGCATTCGGATCAGGGCCACTCTGTTCTGCCCCCACCCCAGGCAGATGAATCAAGGTCAGGCTGCACAATTCCCCGCAGCCAGATCTGATTTGCGGAGAGACCTGGCACTGCCTATCCGGCCCATGGTGTGAAAAGATTAGACAACACTGCTGTAGTCCATGAGCTCCACATTGCACTGATAAAGGCAAGAAATCTAAACTAATGTAACTATTATATAGTTACTGTTATATAGTAACTATTGTATAGAAGTAATAAAAGGCACTAAAAGGTATAAGTTAAAGGAAAATGGGGGAATATTTCACTAAGTACTAGGAGGGTGTGGTTGCTTCATTCCTCCATCCTGAGTCAACTTGAACCGTATTGGGAAGTGAGGTTTAAGGAGTAGAGGGTAGAAGCTACATCTTGGTAAGTTAGTAAGATTGTTTTAAAAATAATTGCAGTTGAATCTACACAGTCTAACGTGCATGTAACATATGTGTTTAGGGACCAAGAAAGGTCTGTTTAGTCTCTTCCCTCATTAGAAAACTTCCCTCCAAGTAGAAACACTATTGTAACTATGTCAGAACTCTGAAACCACAAAGGAATGACATATATTGCATTTTTTCAAAAATTCTGTGGAATGAGGTGATCCTCATGAGTTGGAAACAGTCTCCTATACCTTCTGCATGTAAACACATTTAGGCAAATAACCCATTTTCTTCAGATTGCCGTTTTTTGAAATTCACAGGTTTTTCCTCTTTTTTTGGCTCTTTTCACTCATTATCTTCATCTCTTAAATTAGGGCGGACCTTAGGAGGCTAAATATATGGTCTGATTTTCAAATGTGCCAAGTTCTTAGAGATGATCTCTGATCTCTGCTTTTTAAATTCAAACATTTCTTCCAGGAGTCAAACTTTTAGGTTACCCACTAGAGGGCACTCAAGACACTCCCAAGAATGAAAGCTCCTGTAGTGGCTATAACTGTGTAAGACAGGAAAATCATTGATGTAGTAGTGATAGTGGAGAAGTATGATAGAAGCAAGATTTGTCAGATGAGACAGTATCTTTTATTGAATCAACTTGTACAGTTGATAAAAATAGGAGACAAGCTTTCAGGCCTCAAGCACTCTTAATCATGTCTGAGAAAGAGTCCAGTTAAATACAAGTCAGACTAATTGCTTTATCTTAACCTAATTATGTTAATACACTTCATTGCTTAAAAGGGCAGTGGACAATTATCACCTGTGAATCAGAGGGAAGCCAACAGAGAGGAGGTGAGAGGTAGATGATAATGAGCAACAGAACCACAATCATCGAGAAACAGGACCTTTTATTAAAGGTCTTGAAAACTAAAGAAATGTCTGCTTCTTCAGCAATCCCTCACAGTCGAGGATGATTTTCTTCCATGATTGTCTTATCTGTGGATCTGAAGATGGGTGATGTGGCTGATCTGGGATTGACAGACTCTGTTGCAAATAGGGCATATGTTTTCATATAGGGTGGGTGGTTCTGGATTCTTGATACAGTCCATAACACACTGTTTCTGCCATTCCCATTTGTCCATCTCCTGTTGTCATCCTAAGGTTTCAAAGTACTGAGATCCTTGCAGCAGACTCTTCCTCCATTTGTGGTGGTCCTGAGTGATAATTTTCCACGAGTTGACTCAGTGTTGCATTTTTTTCAAGTTGGCCTTGAGGGAGTCCTTGAAAAGCTTTCTTTACCCTCCTCTTGAAGATACACCTTGACTGAGCTGGGAGAATAAAACTTGCTTCAGGAGTTTAGAGTCAGACAACTGAATGACGTGGCTGACCCAGCAAAGTTGGTGTCAGATGATCATCGCCTCAGTGCTTGTGGTGGTTGCTTACAAAAAGCCACTAACTTTGGTGTATCTATCTTCCCACTGGATTTGAAGCATCTTCCACAGTCAGCATTGATGGTACTTCTCCAATGAGTTGAGGTGTCTCTTGTACACTGTCCACTTCTCAGCTTTGTACAGTAAGGTAGGGATCACAACTGCTTTATAAACTATGAGCTTAGTTTTGGATTGAATGTCACCATCTTCAAATACCCATTTCCTCAGGTGTCTGAAGACTGAATTTGCACATTTGAGGCAACATTAGATCACTTTGTTGATGTCAGCCGTCTGTGAGAGATGGCTTCTAAGGTACAGGAAATATTCAACTTCCTTCAGAGTCTCACCATGAATCTGAATTACTAGAGCTGGTGATTGCTAATTAAGAGCTTGTTGATAGAGAACCTTAGTCTTCTGAATGTTAAGCGTCAGTCCCATTTTCTCATATGCCTTCAAAAAGATATCAACAATTGCCTGAAGGTCTGCTTCCGAGTAAGCACAGACTACAGTGTCATCAGCATACTGAAACTCAATGATTAAGACTGGGGTGGTCTTGGTTTTGGCTCACAGTCAGCTGACATTAAACAGCTTACCATTTATTCAGTAGGTTAGCTCCATTCTGACTTGAAGCTTGTTGCTGGTTTAATGTAGCATCACGGTAAGAAATATCAAGAAGAGTATTGGAGCAAT
>NW_017729032.1:120630565-120631209 GCF_001723915.1 Gavialis gangeticus
GGATCATGCGGGTGGCCCTCCTCTGGACCCTCTCCATATTGTCCACATCCCTCTTGAAATGGGGCGCACAGAACTGGACACAATACTCCAGCTGTGGCCTGACCAGCATCGCGTAGAGGGGGAGGATCACCTCCTTGGCTCTACTCGAGATGCACCTGTGGATGCACGACAAGGTCCGGTTAGCCCTGCCAACCATGACCTCGCATTGTCGGCCCATGTTCATCTTGGAGTCAATAATGACTGTTCACATACCATCCTAAGGATGGAGGAGACGTGATCAAAGAAAGAGAAGCAATCAATACTGTTGGAAGGAGCATTTTGAAGATCTTGTCAATCAAGAGTCTGTTGCTGATAAGAGCATTCTCAACTCCATCCAACAACACCCAGTCAGAGATGATCCTGGAATCCCTTCAACCCTTGATGAGGTGAGGAAAGCCATCAAGCAGGTGAAGAATAGCAAGCATCTGGAACTCATGGAATCCCCACTGAAATCTTCAAGCAAGGGGGAGAGCAGCTCATACCACAGCTCCATGTCCTCATCTTACGGATTTGGAATGATTAGGAAATCCCAGATGACCTTAGGGATTGTGACAATCTTTTGGAAATTACAGAGGGATCACCTTGCTGTCCACCACAGGAAAGAT
>NW_017729032.1:120636209-120636974 GCF_001723915.1 Gavialis gangeticus
TTTAGAGTCAGACAACTGAATGACGTGGCTGACCCAGCAAAGTTGGTGTCAGATGATCATCGCCTCAGTGCTTGTGGTGGTTGCTTACAAAAAGCCACTAACTTTGGTGTATCTATCTTCCCACTGGATTTGAAGCATCTTCCACAGTCAGCATTGATGGTACTTCTCCAATGAGTTGAGGTGTCTCTTGTACACTGTCCACTTCTCAGCTTTGTACAGTAAGGTAGGGATCACAACTGCTTTATAAACTATGAGCTTAGTTTTGGATTGAATGTCACCATCTTCAAATACCCATTTCCTCAGGTGTCTGAAGACTGAATTTGCACATTTGAGGCAACATTAGATCACTTTGTTGATGTCAGCCGTCTGTGAGAGATGGCTTCTAAGGTACAGGAAATATTCAACTTCCTTCAGAGTCTCACCATGAATCTGAATTACTAGAGCTGGTGATTGCTAATTAAGAGCTTGTTGATAGAGAACCTTAGTCTTCTGAATGTTAAGCGTCAGTCCCATTTTCTCATATGCCTTCAAAAAGATATCAACAATTGCCTGAAGGTCTGCTTCCGAGTAAGCACAGACTACAGTGTCATCAGCATACTGAAACTCAATGATTAAGACTGGGGTGGTCTTGGTTTTGGCTCACAGTCAGCTGACATTAAACAGCTTACCATTTATTCAGTAGGTTAGCTCCATTCTGACTTGAAGCTTGTTGCTGGTTTAATGTAGCATCACGGTAAGAAATATCAAGAAGAGTATTGGAGCAAT
>NW_017729032.1:120637761-120638580 GCF_001723915.1 Gavialis gangeticus
TTGGCTCTACTCGAGATGCACCTGTGGATGCACGACAAGGTCCGGTTAGCCCTGCCAACCATGACCTCGCATTGTCGGCCCATGTTCATCTTGGAGTCAATAATGACTGTTCACATACCATCCTAAGGATGGAGGAGACGTGATCAAAGAAAGAGAAGCAATCAATACTGTTGGAAGGAGCATTTTGAAGATCTTGTCAATCAAGAGTCTGTTGCTGATAAGAGCATTCTCAACTCCATCCAACAACACCCAGTCAGAGATGATCCTGGAATCCCTTCAACCCTTGATGAGGTGAGGAAAGCCATCAAGCAGGTGAAGAATAGCAAGCATCTGGAACTCATGGAATCCCCACTGAAATCTTCAAGCAAGGGGGAGAGCAGCTCATACCACAGCTCCATGTCCTCATCTTACGGATTTGGAATGATTAGGAAATCCCAGATGACCTTAGGGATTGTGACAATCTTTTGGAAATTACAGAGGGATCACCTTGCTGTCCACCACAGGAAAGATCATTAAACACATTTTGGCCCCATTCTGCCTAACACAAATTGTTAATTTCCTTAAGATTAGTTAGTTTACAGCAGCAGTTCTGAACCTTTTTCAGTCTACATACCCCTTGGTCTCAGAGTGAGACTTCACGTGCCCCCTAGGAGCAATGTTTCCAGTGCGAGGTTGAGGCATGGAGCAGGAGCAGGAGCAGGAGTAGGATATCTGGTTTCCATACGCATGCACATTTTATGGCAGTAGAACCCCGGCAATTTGTCAAGACTTTTTTTAGGCCCTTTGACCTGTGTTAGACAATGCATGAAATATATCTTG
>NW_017729032.1:120643580-120644053 GCF_001723915.1 Gavialis gangeticus
ATATGCCTTCAAAAAGATATCAACAATTGCCTGAAGGTCTGCTTCCGAGTAAGCACAGACTACAGTGTCATCAGCATACTGAAACTCAATGATTAAGACTGGGGTGGTCTTGGTTTTGGCTCACAGTCAGCTGACATTAAACAGCTTACCATTTATTCAGTAGGTTAGCTCCATTCTGACTTGAAGCTTGTTGCTGGTTTAATGTAGCATCACGGTAAGAAATATCAAGAAGAGTATTGGAGCAATGACACAGACTCACTTAACTCCCATCTTAGCCTCAAAGGGATCTGTGATAGATCCGTTACAGAGAACCACTGTTTCATAGATTCATAGATTAAGGGTCGGAAGGGACCTAGTAGATCTTCTAGCCCGACCCCCCGCCAGGGCGGGAGAACAACAAAAAACCCCAAAAAGAGAAATGGGACTCAAACGAGTCCAGCCAGGTAGGCATCCAGCCTCTTCTTAAAGACCCC
>NW_017729032.1:120649053-120665206 GCF_001723915.1 Gavialis gangeticus
ATTGTCCACATCCCTCTTGAAATGGGGCGCACAGAACTGGACACAATACTCCAGCTGTGGCCTGACCAGCATCGCGTAGAGGGGGAGGATCACCTCCTTGGCTCTACTCGAGATGCACCTGTGGATGCACGACAAGGTCCGGTTAGCCCTGCCAACCATGACCTCGCATTGTCGGCCCATGTTCATCTTGGAGTCAATAATGACTGTTCACATACCATCCTAAGGATGGAGGAGACGTGATCAAAGAAAGAGAAGCAATCAATACTGTTGGAAGGAGCATTTTGAAGATCTTGTCAATCAAGAGTCTGTTGCTGATAAGAGCATTCTCAACTCCATCCAACAACACCCAGTCAGAGATGATCCTGGAATCCCTTCAACCCTTGATGAGGTGAGGAAAGCCATCAAGCAGGTGAAGAATAGCAAGCATCTGGAACTCATGGAATCCCCACTGAAATCTTCAAGCAAGGGGGAGAGCAGCTCATACCACAGCTCCATGTCCTCATCTTACGGATTTGGAATGATTAGGAAATCCCAGATGACCTTAGGGATTGTGACAATCTTTTGGAAATTACAGAGGGATCACCTTGCTGTCCACCACAGGAAAGATCATTAAACACATTTTGGCCCCATTCTGCCTAACACAAATTGTTAATTTCCTTAAGATTAGTTAGTTTACAGCAGCAGTTCTGAACCTTTTTCAGTCTACATACCCCTTGGTCTCAGAGTGAGACTTCACGTGCCCCCTAGGAGCAATGTTTCCAGTGCGAGGTTGAGGCATGGAGCAGGAGCAGGAGCAGGAGTAGGATATCTGGTTTCCATACGCATGCACATTTTATGGCAGTAGAACCCCGGCAATTTGTCAAGACTTTTTTTAGGCCCTTTGACCTGTGTTAGACAATGCATGAAATATATCTTGTGTACCCCCTGATGAGGCTTCATGTACCCCTGGGGGTACATGTACCCCGGTTCAGAACTGCTGGCTTAGAGGACTGTTTTCTCCCTGGCAGCTTTTGGGTGATCTGGATAGGAATAGGGCTGATATTAAGACATTTGGTAACAAGGTACTAACCTGCTCCTTCAGATGCAACTCTTGTTATATTTAGCTGTGCTTTTGTCACCTCAAATTTGAATTACTGTAATGGGCTCTACATAAGGCCACCCACTCAGCTAGTTACACCAATGCAGAATGCAACTATTCACTCATTAAACAGTACTTAATGGTGAAAAGACATTAAGCCAGGGTTTCATAGACTACACTGCCTGACACACAGTTCCCTAGTGAAGTTTATAAGGTTGGTTTGAGTTTAACAAAACTGTAGGTAGTTTAGGACCCAGATACCTAAGACAGCCTCTTATGAAGGTGCCACTATTATAATCAGGGAAGACACATGAGCCCTAAACTCAAAGGCTTAGAAGGACAGGAGAGGTGGCAGAACATTTTCTAGTAAGGCTGACTCTTGAATATATTCCTTTACACCTCATCTATTTTCTTGAGCTTTCACGGTGAGTTTAATGAAGGAAAACAGGACAGGAGAAAGTTTATAAATTTTATTTTGTATACTTTTAAATATCTGAGAAAATGGCCAGAGATTCAAAATAGGTTCTCTTCTTCAAGTTTAAGAAAAATCAACTTAAGCTGATTTAGGCTGTGGCTGTGTCGCAAATGTGCCAGGTACTATCTAAACATAAAGGAGCACACAGTGCCTGCTTCAAGGAACATCCTGGTTTTTCTCTATTTTGGATCATGTTATGAACAATGTAAGGCTAAAGATGACATTCAAATACCACAATAAGATTCAACTATATTTGTACAAATATCTTTGATTATATATTTAAGTGTCCAGGAAGATAGATCTCTGGACTTTGCTTCTATGGACACATTTAAAATGCTGATTTTGAAAATGGGTATGAGAAATCATTCTGGTTTGCAAGATCAGGATCTAGCTATTCTATACTCTTGCCTCCCTTCTACCACCTTAACATGAATGGTAAATTGGATTGAACTGGACTCTAGTACTTCCATGTGATAACATGTTAGTTTCACTGCAGTACATATCATCTCTGAATTTGATTGCATCTTTATTTCCAGCAACTTGTTGTTTGTACCCTAGAAGGCTTGTTAGAGAATATTATACTCAAGCTCATTTCATACACTTATTGCATACCAAAATGGTAGTAAGATTCCCCACTACTGAATTGTTCACTGTACTCTTCAAAATATTTGGCCCACAAACTACCCAATGGAAAATACCCTACAAAATAAATACAATGACAAAACAGACGTAAGGTATTACCAGTCCCCCGCCCCACCCCCCACCTTTTTTTTCTTTTTTCTTATTTTAAAAACACTGCTTGCCAGCAGGCATCTTATTTCAGCATGCATCTGAACTACTGATTGCAGCTCATTAATGACCTCCAGTCATTAGAAAGCTAGATTTGTCTTCAAAGAGGCTTAAGAATCAGAAAGGTGCCATGGTGAAGGATACAAAAGCTCTGAAGGAAATAAATGAGAGTGCTACTACCTGATTATTTGAGATAATACCTACAATAATGGAGTACAAGCTTACAATAAGGCTAAGGAAGAAAAGAATACAGGTGGAATTTCTTTATCCAATAATTATGTAAGTAGAATTTAGCAAGTGTCTATGAGGAAGGAAAATGTATAGCAGGCTCAGCTAACAATATTAAGCTTTGTTCACTGCTGTTTGCTATCTTCTAGTTTACTAAATTATCTGACTACCCTTCCCTTAGGCCTCAGAAAATTAGATGTCCCCATGAGCAATCAAATAAGCTATTGACTCAGACTGAGACTACAGTATCCAAAAATATGTAGTCCTAGCCTCAAGATATCCTTTGCTGAGATATTGACAGAAACATGGTGTGAAATTCAAATTCTGTCTGTCTACAGTCATCGGATAAGAGACTTTTGCACTTTGAATCACAGTTCTTCTTCCTTAATAGTTGAATGTGGATTGCATTTACCATCTTGACATTTCCTCCCAGTTCATTTAACTATTAATAGATGTGACAGTATTCAAGAAGAGAGGGAAACCTCATTTTGTATGCGAAGGAATTGTTTCTAGGTAAATCATTTCACTACTGCAGGCCTGCAAATCCCTGCTGAGGCATTGAGGCACATTCATTTACAATCACTGTAGGAAAGGGGTGTCAAAGATATGGCCCCTCAAAGTGCTGGCCATGGGTCTTGGAACTGATCCAAAGGCAGCATGTGGGACACACCAGATGGCCCCACATGCCATGCATGGCACCCACTCAAGCTCATGCTCTGGAGCAGCAGAGCAGCCACCACATGCAGCACAGCTCTGCAGCAGCTCCATGAACCTTGCCACAGACCCTGAGGTCCAGGCCAGACCCCTGGGGAACCCAGCTTGATTCCTCCTCCTACCAATGACTGCTGTTTGGGTGTGATGATCCAACCAGTCATATAGCTACCTTTACAGCACTTCCATCTAGTCCACATTCCTTAGCTTGTTGATAAGAATGTCATAGTGTCAGGTGCTTTGCTAGAAACAAGGTATATCACATCCACTGTTTTCCCCACATGCCACATGTGGAAACCACTCCAGCCACTCCAGAATACTGAATCAGCATGCAGGGCCAATCTGTGGGTCCAATCCAGCCCACAGACCAGCCCCCATGCCTCTCATCCAGTGCATTGGGCCAGATGGGTTTGACACCCCCTGCATTAGAAAAATGACTTACCACAAAAATTGGATCATTGGCTGCTGCATGAGGGAGAGCACTGGTTCCATTCAGGAAAGAGTGAACCAGGTTATGAAGGCTCATCACTGGAGATACAAAAGCTCCATCTGGGCGTTCAAACCCTTCCAGGGCATTCCTGTGTTCAGGATAAAACAATGTGAAGTAACCATCTATTGACCAACTCTACCTACAAACACATAAATAATATTTCCCTGGGCAAAACAAGCTTCAGAAATCAGAGCACAAACCTGAAGCTGAAATTGGAATTCCGGAAAAATGGCGGACTATCAAACTCTTGGAGTGAAAGACAGTTCCGAATATCTTCCATGGTAGGCAGCTGCTCATTCAACCTTCCTAGTGCATTCCTTCTCAGTAGCCCTTCATTAGTCCCATTACACAGAGTAACCAGACGATTGTAGTCATCCAAGCTTAGAATAAAATTAAGGTTGCATAGAACAGTTAGAGAACAGGTTGAGTAAACAGAAGCCATCCACTGTGGCCCCACTTGAAGCCAGGGGGACTGATCCTACCAATGCTGGTGTGTATTAGGCATATGAACAGTCTCAGTTGTCTTAAGAGGTTCCATACAAAGAAAATGTTCAGGCCATTCTTTGGGAACTGGAATCATTGGCCTGTTTTGAAATGAAATAGCTTCAGACCTGCTCCAGGTTCTAGATTTCTGTCTCAAAATGGGGATACAGATGTTACCAAGTATGTCTTTAACAGTGATGTATTAAATTTGGGCTAATTTTATGGTGATAGTTTCTCTGAGGAAATTGTACTCCCACAGATGACACACAGCCTAGATGCCTGGAAAACAGCAATGATTCTGAATCAAGCCTGAGCAGTTCTTCTCATCTCCCTTCTTCCCCAGGCATAGGATCATAGGAAAGTAGGGCTAAAAGAGACTTCACAAGCCCCCTGTTCAAGGCAGGATCATTCCCAACTAAACTATCTCAACCAAGTGTCTGTTCAACCAGTTCTTGAAAAATTCCAAGGACAGAGATTCCACAATTGCTCTAAGTAGCTTCTTCCAAAGCCTGATCAACCTCATAGTCAGAAAGTTCCTCCTAATCTTCAACTTAAATTTCCCCTGCTAAAGCTTGGGCCCATTGCTCCTAGTCCTGTCCCCTATAGCCATAGAGAAAAACCCATCTCCAGTCTCTGTGTTATTTGAAGATTGTTATCAAATCCCCCCTTGGTTTTCTCTTTTCCTGACTAAAATGACCAAAGTTTTTTCAATCTTTCCTCATAAGTCTTGCTTCCCAGGCCCCTCATCATTTTTGTTGCTCTCCCTTGGACTCTCTCCAATCTGTCCACATCCTTCTCAATGCGTGGGGTTCAAAACTGGACACCGTATTCCAAGTGAGGACTCACCAGTGCTGAATAGAGCTAAAGAATTACTTCTCCCGAGTTGTAAAAGACAACTGTTAATACCACCCTGTTGGCCATTTTTGAAACAAGAGCTCACAGTTAGTTTATAGTCAACTTATGGCCTACTGGAACCCCCAGGTCCTTCTCTTTAGTACTGCAGCCTAACCAGTCATTCTCCAGTCTGTATCTGTGCATTCAATTACTCAATACCATGTGCAGGACTTTGCACTTGTCCTTATTGAATCTCATCTGATTGATTGTGAGCCATTTCTCCACTGTATCCAAGTCATTCTGGATGCTAGCCTCCAAAGTGTCTGCAACTCCACCCAACTTGTTGTTATCTGCAAATTTGCTAAGTGTGTACTTGATCCCTTCAATCAAATCATTACAGAAAATATTAACACTGAATCCAGGACTGAGCCCTTAGGAGACCAACTTGATATCTCCTCCTACTGAGGACCAGGGATCCTGCTTTTCTCTGATAAAAAAAATCCCAAATTTGTTTATATAAAACAAACCCAAAATCCACATTTTTCCATACATATATTAGTGGTGTTTCATTATAATCATGGAAAAATGTGGATTTTGAGTTATTTTTTCATAGCCAAAAATTTCGGATTTTTTTTATCACAGAAAACCGGGATCCCTCCTGATGAACACTGGTTGAGCATGATGATCCAATTACTTATACTTATCCATTTACTTATACCTTACAGCACTTTCACCTAGTCTGCATTCCTTAGCTTGTTAATGAGAATGTCACAGTTTCAGAAGCCCTGCTAAAATCAAGGCATATCACATTCACTGCTCTCCCCACATCCACAGAACCTGTCACCTTATGGTAGAAGGAAAACATGTTGGTCAGACATGTCTTGCTCTTAGTGAATCCAGGCTGGAGCTGCCTGATCACCTGTTCTTCTCTAGGTGCTTCACAATAGATTCCTTGAGGACCTGCTCTATGATCCTTCCAGGTATTGAGGTCAGGTTGATTAGCCTGATGCTCCTTCTTTCCTTTCTTAAAGACAGACACTATATTTGCCCTTTTCCAGTCATCTGGGACCTCACCTGACCTCCACCCATTCTCAAACAGGATAGCCAGTGGGTATGAAATTACTTCAGTAAATTTCTTCTATACCCCAGGGTGCATTCCATCCAGCCCTGCTGTCTTGAAAGCATCTAATCCCTATTTCTTTCTTCTATTACTCTAGGATGCTGTCTTCTTCCCAAATTTTACTGCCAACTGCACTTACCATCTGGTAGCTGTCCCTATTTGTGTAGGCTAAAGTAAAATATACATTAAATACTTCAAACTTCTCTGTATAATCTATAACTAGATTGCCTTTTGTATTTCATAAGGAACCTACTGTTTCTCTGGTCTTCCTCTAACTTTTGTCTATTTATTGTGCACAAATTTGTCAGAGGTATATGAACTATGCTTCCCAAGGGATGGAGACAAAAATCCAGAGGCAAGTGAAGAGGCAAGTGAAGAGTCAAGGGATTTGGATAAAAATGTATTAAGGGGGAAGCAACAGCAGAAGGCTTACCAATATTTTCAGGGAAAAGATAAGATAATCAGTTAGATGGCTTATACCAATGTGAAAAGCATAGGTAACAAACAGGAAGCATTGGAGGTCTAATACAAGCACAGAATTATAATATAATTGGGATTACACAGATATGGTGAGCTAGTTCATAGACTGAAGAGCCTCCCTGATGGGTATAGCTTGTTCAGGAAGGATACGCAAGGGAAGAAAAGGAAAAGGTGTTGCTCTATATAGAAAGGTGATGTATATATGTTCTGAGGTGCAGTACAAAGTAGAAGGGAGGCCTACTGAAAGCCTCTGGGTAAAGCTCAGAAGGGACAACAGCATGTTATGGGGGATGTTATGGTGGGTATCTGCTACAGGCCTCCAAACCAGGAGGAGGAGGTAGATGAGGCCTTCTTTAAACCACTAATGGAAGCTTTCAAATCTGGGGACTTGGTTTTCACGTGATACTTTCATTATTGGGGAATCTTTTGTGAAGGAAACACAGCAGTGCATAGGCAATCCAACAAATACTTGGAATGTGTTGGGGATAACTTTTAACTGATATAGATGATATACAGTCCAAGTAGGAGGTAAGCTCTTCTTGACTCACTACTCAAACAGGGAGAAATTGATTGAGAATATGGAGGTGAAAGGTAACTTCACTGACAATGACCATGAAATAATAAAGTTCATGATCCTAAGGGGAGGAAGGAAGGAGGACTTCAGAAAAACTTAAAATTGATTTTAACAAACTCAGGAAATTGGTGGGCAGGATCCCCTGGGAGAAAAGTTTGAGGAGGGAAGGAGTGCAGGAAAGCTGACTGTATTTCAAGGAGGCACTTTTAAGGGTACAGGAGCAAGCTATCTTGATCCAACAAAAGCATGGGAAATGCAATAAGAAACCAGCCTGGCTAGAAAGGAATTTCTTCAGTGAGTTAAAACTCAAAAAGGAATAATATAAAAAGTTAAACTTAGTCACAGCACTAGGGAAAAATATAAGAATATCACACAAGGAGAAAATTAAGGTGCCTAAAGCATGTTTTGAAATGCAACTTTTTATATTATGTTTTGAAATGCAACTGGTAAGGGGCATACAAGGCAATAAAAAGGGATTCTACAAATATGTCAAAAGTAAGAGGAAGACCAGAGAAATAACAGGTCCGTTATGTTCAAAAGCAAGTGAAAGTTTATTTCCATAGATAATTGGAGTAAAAAAGAAAAAGAAAATCCCCCTCCTGTAATATAGGTGAAGACAAAGTTTAGAAACATATCAGTTTTCAAGGTAAAAATCCTCTGTTCCTCATCAGGGCAGCAGCCATACAAAAAGAGTAAGAGTTATAAAATTAATGACTAAAGTTAGAATTTTAAGTAGATATTTAAGCACCTACATAACTGCTTCTGAGTTTTCAAAAGCACTCATTTTCTAGCAGCTCCTATTGAATTTATGACTTCCAAAACTTGATTGATATATGAATATTATAATTTTATGTGTTATTTAAATGTTCAATTACATCCCAAAGCTCCAGTCCTAAAAATGCCACAGTTGAGGACATACCCATACATGGCCATTTGCCAGATCAGTACGTTGCTTTATAAGATATTAATTCAGTTTCATTTTAAAGGGCGGCACCTACATGAGAAACTGACTGAGTAGTAGCTCATTACTACTGTGCAGTAGTATCACATGGCAGGACGCATGATACAATACGAGCTACTGTGCAGTCAGCATCACCTAAAAGCTGTCCAGTGATGCTACTCTGCAGTAACTCCAGTTACTGCTCAATCATTTAGTACTTGTTTATACTAAGTATACAAGTACTAGATGACTGTGCAGTAACAACTGCACAGTCAGCGTCTCATGTAGATGTGGTCAAGAAGTCTGTAAATCTGGGGCAAAGTTTAGATCTCTTGGAAGTAAAGGCCCTAACTCAGGTGTAAAGGCCCTAAGTACAGCTAGCATCTCACCATTGGTATTTTCTAGCATCACTGAAAGATCAAAAATGTTGGGCCCAAATGCTGAAGCAGGCACACGTGTGGTAGCACACATGTGCCCTCAGCTCCCCCCAGCCACACCACGCTGGACCTGTCTCTGCCAAGCAAGGAATTACCACAGAGGTAAGTGGGGCTAGTGAGGGGGAGAGACAAAGTAAGGGGCCAGCTATAGGGGATCCAGAAGAGTTTTTCCACCCTCTGGTCCCCATAGCTGTGCCAGGAGGGAGCCATGCACCCGAGCTGCACAAATAGACCACGCAAACAGGTGCACTCTAAAGGGTGTGCCAGAGTTTGCATGGGAGTTCACACAGGAGGGCACACAGGAGGGGCTTGAACTCTAGGCATTGGCAGCCTCGGACGGAGACTTTGGGTGAGCAGAATTGAAGGTGTCCTTCAATGGAGGTAAGTACATGGCAAGCAGCCAGGCGAGCAGCCAGGAACCCTTCCCCTGTGATGCCCCCCACCTGGGACTGCTTTGAGGCCTCCACCCAGACAGAGCCCTTGGGGTGTTATCAGCACCCTAGCCCCCTATCTGTAGGGGTTGCCTGGCGAGGCCCCTATGGCCTTGGGGGTGGAGGGAAACAGGAGTCCCCTCACTGGTCCCTCATGAGCCCAGCTTGAAGCCCTGAAGGGGCAGGTGAGGGAACTCCAGGCAGAGGTTAGCAGGCTGCAGGGGATCGGGGCTGCAGAGGATGAGATTGATGGGTACTTTCATTTTCTGCAGGACCACACACTTAGTGGGGTAACACCACGGGAAGGACCCAATGCAGATGTATGGAAGATGGTCACCTCCAGAGCCAGACATTACACTGCTGGGACAACTTCCCCATTGCAGCTGGGGAACAGATACAAGGCCCTGACATCACTGGAGGAGAGTGCAGCAGAGGGAGCCACAACCTCCACCATGCACGCTGCGGGGACAGTTAGACAGCTGGAGGAAGAGATGCCAAGTCATCATGGTAGGAGACTTCCTCCTGATAGGAATGGAGGGAGTCATCTGTCACCTGGATCCCATGGTACAGGAGGTATGCTGCCTGCCTGGAGCCTGGACTTGAGACATCACTGCAAGAATTACTGACCTCATCTGGCCCTCATACTAATATCCCATGGCCCTCATCCATGTGGGTACAAATGATGCAGCCAAGAGTATTCTGGGCCATATCATGAGTGACTACAAGGTTCGGGGGACCAGGCTTAGGAGATATGGGGTGCAGGTGGTTTTCTCATTAATCCTCCCAGTCAGTGGTCATGGCCAGCATCAAGACAACTGTATTAGAGAAGTCAACTTGCAGCTCTGGAGTTGGTGCCATTGTATGGGTTTTGGCTTCTTCAACCATGATCTGCACTTCCATGAAACAGATATGCTGGGATGTGATGGTCTTCATCTCTCTTTGAAAGGTAAGAGTCCGTTCTCTTACACGTTGGCTGATCTCCTACATAGAGCTTTAAACTAAGTTTATTGGGGGAAGGGGATGCAGAAGACAGAGAGAATCTAGGATCAGTGAACCACGAACCATGCGCTCATCCACATAAGTACTTTTGGGCCCGATAGATATCAGGACGGGGGATACCAAGGGCACCTATTGGGGGGCTAAAGTGTCTCTATACCAATGCTATGAGTATGGGAAACAAGCAGGAAGAGCTCACACTCCTGCTTGCAAAAAAAGACTTTGATCTGGTTGGATTAATTGAAACCTGGTGGGACCCTACCCATGACTGGGCAGTAGGCATTGAGGGCTATAGGCTGTACAGACACAACAAAGTGGGGAAAAAGTGGGGAGGAGGCATTGCTCTCTATGTTAAGGAACAATACACATCCCCTATAATCAAAATGGGATCAGAAGAGGGGCAAGTTTAGGTACTGTAGGTCAGAATACAAGGAGGTCAGGGGGAAAGGGACTTGGTAATGGGGGGCTATTACAGACTGCCACACCAGGAGGATGAGCTAGACCTGGAATTCTCAAGGCAGCTCTCAGAGGCAGTACACTCAAGGGACGTGGTTGTCATGGGTGACCTAAATTACCCCGACATCTGCTGGGAGCAGCAGTCAGCTAGATCTGACCATTCATGTAGGTTCTTAACCTGCATACAGGACCTTCACCTAACACAGGAGGTATACAGTCCCACTAGGGGAAATGCCTTTCTGGACTTGGTGTTTGCTACAAGGGATGACCTGGTGGGAGATATGCAGATACAGGGTAACCTAGGGGATAGTGACCACCAATTGTTAGAATTCACTATCTGGCGAAAAGTGGGAAAGATAACCAGTAGAGCAGAAGTGCTAGACTTTAAAAAGGCTAATTTCAATGAGCTCAGAAGATTAGTAAGCAAGGCACTGAAGGACAAGAGCATTGGTGAGATGAGAGTCCAGGAAGGGTGGTCATTACGGCTGTGTAAAATTTCGCCAGCTGTTTAGAGTCAACACTGTTTCAACTCATTTCAAGCTCAAAACAGTGAAATTGAATCAAAACGAAGGGCTTTGAAACAACCTCGAAACAAAACAAGGCTAGTTGAAACATTTCAAAAGTTTCAAAATGTTTGGAGTTTCGAAGCAGCCAGCAGCAAGGTGGTAGGAGACAGGGGAGAACCAGGGCAGCACTCCCAACAGCAGCCAGGAGTGCAGCTCTGGCTCTCCTCACCTCCCATTGCTGGGATGTGGGAAGCTGATGACAGCACAGGGGAAGGGAATTGAGCCTGGGCTCAGTTCCCATCCCCAGTGCTAAATCGGGCCCGATCTAGCACTGGCGATGGGAAGTCAGCTCAGCTGGGCTGAATCCCCTCCCCCAGCCTGATCTTCAAAACAGCGTCAAAACAGCCTCACTGTTTCGATGAAGCAAAACAGAACAGCTGTTTCAAATTGAAAAGAAATTCAAAATAGGATGCTGTTCCATCAAAACCTCAAAACTCAAGGCAAAACCGAACGGTGCCATTTCGCACAGCCCTAGTGGTCATTCCTCAAGGGAACTATCCTTCAAGCACAGAAGGGGACAATCCCATTGCACATAAAGGGGTGGGGAAAGGGCTAAGAAACCCTCTTGACTGAACAGGGAAATCCAGGAAAGCCTAGGGGTGAAAAAAGAGGCATACAGACTGTGAAAGGAGCGGGTAGCCACCAAGGTGGAGTATACCTACTTGGCTCACGCTTGCAGGAAGTCAGTTAGAAAGGCCAAAGCAGCAGTGGAACTCAGGCTGGCAACAAAAATTAAAGACAACAGAAAGTCCTTCTTCAGGTATATAGGGAACAAAAAGAAGGCTTATGGTAACATAGGACCCCTACACGACAGACTAGGGCAATTGGTGACAGATAAGAGGGACAAAACTGAGCTCTTCAGTGAGTTTTTTGCTTCTGTATTCCTGAACATGGATCAAGACAAATCTCCCAATAGACTATAGACAGGCACAGGAGGGTCATAAACCCACCAACAGTTAGCACCAACCTAGTCAAGGGACATTTGGAGGGGATGGATTCATTTAAGTCTGCAGGACCAGGTGATCTTCATCCAAGCATGCTGAAGGAATTGGCCAGTGTCATAGCAGAACCACTGGCATGACTGTTTGAGTACTCATGGTGCTCAAGACAGGTCCCAGAACACTGGAAAAGGGCCAACATGGTCACTATTTTCAAGGAAGGGAGGAAGGAGGATCCAAGTAACTATAAGCCTGTTAGTCTCCCCTCTATCCTTGGGAAAACCTTTGAAACAATTATTAAGGATTACATTTGTGGGAGTCCAGCAGGAAAAATAATGCTGAATGGCAACCAGCACAGGTTCATAGCAGGTAGATTCTGTCTGACTAATCTTGTTTCTTTTTACGACCAGGTCACAAAATGCTTAGATGCAGGAGTTAAGGTTGATGTCATTTCTTGGATATTAAAAAGGCCTTCAATATGGTGCCTCATCCCATTCTCATAAATAAACTAAGTGGCTGTGACATAGATGATTACATGGTCAGGTGGGTGGCAAATTAACTTAAGGGACACACCCAGAGAGTGGTGGAAGATGGGTCAGAATTGACCTGAAAAGATGTAGGCAGTAGGGTTCCCCAGAGTTCAGTCCTTGGACCAGTGCTGTTCAATATCTTCATCAGTGTTTTGGATGAGGCTGTGGAGAGCACTCTGTCCAAATTCATGGACAACACCAAATTATGGGGCAAAGTAAACACACTAGTGGGAAGGTAATGGATTCAGGTGGATTTGGACAAGCTGAAAAAGTAGGCAGAACAAAATAGAATTGGGTTTAACAAAGATAAGTGCAAAGTACTGCACCTAGGGAGAAGGAAGCTCCAACACACCTACAGACTGGGAGATGACTTCCTAAGCAGCACAAAAGCAGAAAGGGATCTCAGGGTCATCGTCAACACCAAGATAGACATGAGTTACCATGTTGTGACAAAGTGATCAATAAAACGAACTGTACTCTGCAATCATGCATCAGCAGGTGTATCACGAACAAGTCTAGGAAAGTGATACTTCCCCTCTATGCAGCTTTGGTAAGGCCATAGCTGGTGTACTGTGTTCAGTTTTGGTCGTCACACTTCAAGAGGGATGTGGAAAAACTTGAGAGGGTCCAGAGGAAGGCTACTTGGATGATTAGGGGCCTGCAGGTAAAGTCCTATGAGGAGAGATTGAGGGACCTGTATCTCTTCAGCCTCTGCAAGAAAAGGCTGAGAGGGGATCTAGTGGCTGTCTACACATTTGTCAAGGGGGGACAGCAAGGAATAGGAGATGCTCTGTTTACCAGGGCACCCCTTGGAGTTACTAGAAACAACTGCCACAAACTGACAGAGAGCAGATTTAGATCAGACACCAGGAAGAATGTCTTTATGGTAAAGGTTACCAGAATCTGGAATCGGCTTCCAAGGCAGGTGGTGCTCTCCCCTACCTTGGAGGTCTTTAAGAGGAGACTGGACAAACACCTGGCTGGGGTCATCTGGCTGCGCTCTTTTCTTCCCAGGGCAGGGGGTCAGACTCGATGATCTACTAGTGTTCCTTCCGACCCTAAACATCTATGAAATCTATGTTTCTAAAACAAAACTTTCAAGGGCAGTTGAGTGACAAATGGAACTACCATCCTAATATTTCTGCTCTAACAAGTGAGCCTCTAGTATGTCAAGCACTTGTAATATCAGTTAGTCTTAAAATGACCATGTTAAGAAAAAAAAATTGTATCCAAAAACTCAATTTATAAAGCAAACTTGCAAAATACGTGTGGAGAAATCTTTCATGGAATCCATGTACGCAGCTTCACAATTTTTAGAAGGGAATGTAAGCTCTTTGTCTCACATTTGGCAGAAATTGGGAAAAAAAAGGTAGTTAAAGGGTGTGTGTAGACAAAATGGAGGCCCTAAATTGAAGCAGTGAATTTTTAAACCTTCCACTTCAATTTAGAGTGAAGTAAACCCCATGTCAGGCATACACCCCACACTTACCTGCCTCTCTGGCAGTGGGGAGGGGAGGGCAAGTTGCCAGTGGGTGGAGTGGTCCCTGGGCTGGGGCGGTGCTTCCCTCCATGGGAGTGGCAGCCCCCCACAGGCAGCCCCCAGCCACAGGAACCTGGCTCCGGTGGTCCCAGGGAGAACTGCAGCCGCAGAGGGAAGCAGGCAGGCTCCATCCGGGGGTGGGGGGAAATCAGGCTTGCTGCTTTTCTTGGGCAAAGCCTGCCTTCCCAGGATGCTGCCAGGCTGCCTGTAGGGCTTCCTGCAGAGCCATGGAGCTGCACAGAGCCTGGTGCTTCACTCTGCAGCTGTAGGGGCAACAAACTAAAACTCCTTGGAGGAATTCTAGTTTGCTGCGCCCCAAGTCATTTAAGGCGCATTATGCCAGCGAATTTCCTACAGCAGCTGGAATTAAGGCTCAATATGCCACTGAGGCATGCAAACACCAACACCATTAAAGCAGTGCAAATGCATTTAGCCCACTTTAAAGTGTTATGTACAGATGCCTCTCATTTTGTCTACACATCGATACTGTTGATTAATGGATGAAATCTGTGGTGGGGAAGGGTTTAGATGTTCTCTTACCTGTTGCATACTATTTCCCAGCGTGAGAATCTTGAATTCTGACTTATTAGGCTTGGATCGTCTGGTCTTGATGCTCCAAAAAGCTGATCTGTACACACATCACACACATTTCTACCTGTGGCAAAATTCCAGTAAGGCAGTGCAAAGGACTCATTGCCAGTCAGTTGCTATAATAAAAAGAAACTTATTAGCACTTATTCACTTATTATTATATCATGTTTTATAAAGAGAGAGAGAGATTACTGAAACCTACTTGATTGTTTCTTCTATATTTTTATAGCTGAAACCAGTCTACAGATTTCCCAGAATATTATTTCAACTTCACTCAGGATATTAGGCCATTGGTGCCAAGTCTATCAAGGTTGATAATGCTATTAAGTAAATACTGTAACATCTGATGGTATCACCTGGTAAGTGGCTTCTAAGTTCCAAGTTCTACCGAGAGCATTAAAAACTCAAAAAAATGACAATTTTATATTCCTAGGAGTCTCAGGAGAGAGACTGTACAGAGAATAAGCCAGTATGTTGAGTGAACTAACCTAACTTAAACCAAGACTGAACTACCTCTTCACCCCTTGTGAATGAACGAACATCCTTAACATTTCAATGTATAAGAATTTACTCTATCCCAGATACCAGGAATACCTTGACAGGCTGGACACCTTCAAGTCAGCCAGCCCTGATGGTTTACACCCCAGGGTACTCAGGTAGCTCATGAGCATCATAGCTCAGCCCCTGGCACAGATCTTTGAGAGCTCTTGGCACTCTGGTGAAGTGCCCAATGATTGGAAGAGGGCCAATGTCATGCCTATCTTCAAGAAAAGGAGGAAAGTAGATCTGGCAAACTATAAGCCCATCAGCCTGACCTCTATCCTGGGGAACGTCTTGGAAAAGATTGTCAAAGAGGCCATCCTTAACAGACTAGCTGAAGGCAATATGAGGGATACCCAGCATGGGTTTGTTGCAGGTAGGTCTTGCATGACCAATCTCATTTCCTCTTACGACCAGGTGACCTATCACCCGGACAAGGGGGAAGAGATCGATGTTGTATATCTTGACTTTAAAAAAGCCTTTGATCTGGTATCCCATAATCACCTCTTCGCAAAACTGGCTAACTGCAGCCTCGACCTCACCACGATCTGCCGGCTGGGGAATTAGCTCTGCGGTAGGACCCAGAGGGTGGTGGTCAACAGGAGTCAATCATCTTAGTGTGCTGTGACCAGTGGGGTCCCACAAGGCTCTGTTCTAGGGCCTATGCTATTTAACATCTTCATCAATGATGTGGGCATTGGTGTCAGAAGTGGACTGGCCAAGTTTGCCAACAACACCAAACTCTGGGGTAAAGCATCCACACCTGAGGACAGGAGGGCGATCCAGGGAGATCTTGACAGGCTCATGAAATGGGCAGACGAGAACCTGATGGTGTTTAACACCGAAAAATGCTAGGTTCTCCACCTTGGGAGGAAAAACCTGCAGCATCCTTATAGGCTCGCCAGTGCTACGCTGGCTAGCACTAT
>NW_017729032.1:120665872-120669010 GCF_001723915.1 Gavialis gangeticus
CAGGAAAACAGACCTTATGTTGACAGGCTGAGAGCAATGGGACTCTTCAGCCTGGAAAAGTGCAGGCTCAGTGGCGATCTGGTGGCCACCTATAAGTTTGTCAGGCCACCTATAAGTTTATCAGGGGTGTTCATCAGGGTCTGGGGGAACGTCTGTTCACCAGAGTGTCCCAAGGGATGACAAGATCGAATGCTCACAAACTCTGCCACAACCAATTCAGGCTGGACATAAGAAAGAACTTCTTCACTGTCCGAGCCCCCAAGGTCTGGAATAGACTGCTGCCAGAGGCGGTTCAAGCACCCACTTTGAACGCCTTCAAGACACATTTAGATGCTTATCTTGCTGGGATCCTATCATCCCTGCTGACTTCCTGCCCCTGGGGCAAGGGCTGGACTTGATGATCCTCTGGGGTCCCTTCCAGCCCAAATATGTATGAAATCTATGAAATCTATTATTAGTCTATGAATCTATAATCTATGAAATCTATGAATCTATAGTCTATGAATCTATAATCTATATCTATAATCTATGAAATCTATCAGGTTACTCCAAAGAAATCTGGGATGATACAACAGAACTTTGTAGTAAAACGGAAAAGGCAGAGTATTAAGAGATATATGGGCATCTTTGAAAGATACCAAGACAGGCTGTTTGACTTACCTGAAGATCTCTTTCTAGCAGCAGCAAGTGATACCTATGCCAGGTAACAAAAGCAGGCCCTTGATGTGAGAAGTCTATAGCAGTGAATGGACGGCCAGGCCCTAGAACCAGAAGGCACAATCAGAACTTCATGTCAACTTGAAATTAGACAGAACACTTCACAGAATTACATTCCCAGTTTGAAGCTTGATTCCAAAAGAAACCTCACAATTTGCACTATTGGAAACAGATTCCAGCAGAAATTTAAGGATGGGAAACTCTTAATTTAGAAATTGCTGAAAATATTCTTCAAAATTCAAAGTCAGAATATTTTTTTACTTTGAAAAGCAACTAAAATTTGAATTAATTTCTTTCACGTATCTTCATATTGTCAGAAATCCCACCTGTTATCTAATATGTATGGTCTCCCAATGTATTCAATGAAAAAAATACTTCTGTGAGAAAAAATGAATATGTCCCATAATCAGATGCCAATTTTAAAGGTCACTTCTCTAACCACATTTTTGAAAAGCTGCATCTATTACCTCTGAGCAGTTTTTAGTTTTATTTTTCTCCCAACCTGACTGGCACAGCTGAATTGAAGGAGACAGCCAAAGTGACAATAGCTGATTGCACTGTTTGGCAAGAAGATACTCTTTGGAAAAGGGAGAGAAATTTGGTAGGTTTTTTTCCCCTTTTCATTAGGATAAACTATAGAAAGCTAATGACCTTGCCACTGTTTCCATCAGCAGTCTCTTGACAGATTCAGGAACAGAGCTGCCCACGCAATTTCAGCATCCATCAATGGATGCAGTTTTACCAAAAAAAAGATTGCCCCCAACCCCAATTAGGAGATGTGTATATGTTGCTATCAAACAGTTCTGGGATATCTATTTCAGCCTGTACATTCACCAGGCTGCTGTGTTTGGGTCCAAATACACCAGACCCATGTGTTTTGAGCTTCCCCAGTTCCAGTACGTGCCAACAATTTCTCTGGTTCCAGCCCCTCTGGCACACTTCCTTGGTACAAACTCTCAGATTCCCCTTTCATGGAAATGGGACCCTGTGGCTCAAGCCCCCTACAGCTGGTACTGATGCCAAAGTACTCCACGACCTTTTCATAACACCAGTATTGTGTGCATTTTACAGCTTACCTCCTTAGGGACATAAAGTAGTTGAAACAGAGGGGCACACAGCTTGTAAAGGGTTCCAAAACATAATGGGCCAAAGCCTATATCATGTACTGGGCATCTAAATGGACTTAGATACCAATGTACAATTCTATTCCACTTTGCTTGAGTCCCTGGAAATATATTAATGCATCTACTTTTGCAATTCATCAGCTTCTGACCCTTAAGACTGAGTCATATAAAAGCTGGAAGGAAGAGGACCTACACTTTCTGCATTACCTGTTTTTCAGGGACTCAAGCAGGATGGAAGTTAGATGCCTAATAAGTAAAATAGAATCTGGCCCTTCTAATTCTATATTAGGTGGTTTAAGCAATAAACAGATTTAGAAAAACTAATAAATACACCTGCCTCAGTTTGCTACTATTCTAGGGGGTGCTTTAATGCAATGTGCAGTAGCCTATTTTACTGCACATTAAATCATCACATAAAAAACCATTAAATGACACTAATATGCAGTGAAATAAGCTACTGCACATAAAGTGTCACCTAAAAGCCATCCAAAATTGTTACTGCACATTAAGGCAGCCCAAAGCACATTTGTTTAGTACCTCATGTTGGAAGTACTAAATTTAATGCACATTAGGAAAAGCACCTTAATGCGCATGTAGATGCGCCCTAAAATGCTCTTTGGGTTTAGGTCAGTGTCTTCTTTGGAGACTAGATCCTCCTGCACACAGCTTCTCCTCTAGAGCCTGTAGTACCTGTCTCTCTAAGCAGCCAGCTTCCTTCTGTTCTGTCCTAGCTCACATTTCTGCTCTCTCTCCTTCCCAACCCCTCACTACAGAACTAGTACAAAAGCCTCTTTAATAGCCTACAGTTCCCCCGTTGTCAAGTGCTCCCAGATCAGCCACATCAGGTGACCAAGGTTCCCTATCAGATGACCCATTTCTTAGTTAGTGCAGCCTTGAAAACCAGCTTGCCCCAGGGAGCAACCATCTCTTTATCCTAAAATTTAACAGACAGTCAGAGTTTAACCAAGCTGAGCACTGGCCCTGTGCCAGGTGCGAGAATTTCCTTTTAGCTTAAAAAGTTAAAAGGCAAAAGGTGGCAGAGAGGACAAACAGGCTCTCCTATTCAAATGGAGTTTGAGAGCTAAAAAAATGCATGCCTAGAGAGTCCCAGCACTAAACAGAATTAGGAAGTTACACATAGATTATTCAGCTTGCCACAGATGCCTGTTGTTCAAGACAGCAAGCACAGGGGGAAATGAAATGGGGCAACAGAGGAAGGAGAGGCAGTCGGGGTGGCAACTGACAGAGGGAAGGAGAGTGGCCCCTGCTGACCTACCTCCCTGGTGAAGAGGAGGGT
>NW_017729032.1:120674010-120674320 GCF_001723915.1 Gavialis gangeticus
CACATTCCTTTCTTCCAAAAACAAAATCTCTTATATGTGGCTATTTATTTTTAAAAAAGGCCAGCTCTCCTTTGCTCAGGGACTGCCCTACTAGTTTTGCCTCCTAATCCCATCTAGTGAGCATGGTAGACCATGACTCTGATCTCTGTGGGTACTTACAGACATTTGAGGAGGTTAGGAGGAGGTTAAATTAAGTTCAAAATGGTCATCTGATCTAAGGTAAGTCAGGATGGGATGGCTAGCAGAGGGGCTGGGGGAGGGTCAGGGCAAGCAGAGTCTGTGGGGGAATCAGTGAGGGAAGTGGAGTCTA
>NW_017729032.1:120679320-120684229 GCF_001723915.1 Gavialis gangeticus
CTTGAGTCTGTGGGGGAATCAGTGAGGGAAGTGGAGTCTACAGAGAGGATTGGGGGATTGCGGGGCTAGTGGGGTCCATGGAGGGGGTTGATAGGAACTGCGAGGGTTTGGCAGGATTGGGCGGCAAGTGGGGTCTGTCGGGGGGTTGGGAGGATCGGAGGCACTAGTAGATTCTACAGATTCCAGCATGGTAGCATCCAGGAGTAAAGGGGGGCTAGCAGGGTACACAGGAGGTGCTAAGGGGGATGGTGGGGTTCCCCTTTCCCCCCTCCCCAGGGTCAGGGGTTATTTAACTGCCCCCCTAGGCAAACCTACTCCCCCCAATCCTGCCTGCCGCTCCTCCCATCCTCATTTACTTCAATCAGCTCCAGGCACCTGTGAATGCTGGTAAAACTGGCACCAGGAGTGGCTTGTAGGATGGGGCACTTGGCAGGCCTGGAGGAAGCTAGTTGGTCTGCCAGGAGAGAGAAGCTGAGAGGCTAAAAATAACCCAGTACCAGGGGCTGTGCTGGGAACTGTACAGAACTTGAATTAGATCAGTCCCTCTGGACTCAGCCTAAGTTAGACTACTTCTGAGATGCAGTTAACTTAGACTGGGTTGGCCATTTTTAGACTGATCTAACCTTCCTGAACTTCTGTACAGTTCACACTTAAATCCCGAGTTAGGTCAACCTAAGTGTGAAGTCTGCACCTGGCCAATCTAAGTTAATTCAGGTGGCCATTTTTAATACAATCTAACCTTACCATAACCTCCCTGAACATCTGTACCTAGTCTATATAACCTCTACCCCTTCTATTGAAGCTGGCCCCAGTGGGGCCAAAAGGCATGCTGTGGCCAGAAGGTCTATTGCTCAGTGGGATAGTCACTGCCCCCAGAGAGAGGGGCCTTACTGGACCTGGTGCCTGCCCCTGTCCCTCTGTCAATTGTATCCAATGTCTATAAAATACCAAATGCAAAAAAAAGCATTGAGGACAGGAGCAGAAACCAGGCACACTCCTGCCCCGGCTAATGTTAGTCAGATAAGAGCCATTTACTTACCTTAAAGGGATTTGGATTTAGGCCCAGCTGTTTAATGCAATGACAATGCCCAAAAGTGATATTTCCCAGAATGTATAAACCATACAGCATCCCTGCATTAGAGTTACAGCACATATAACAGGCAATTCTCTCCCTGATCCCAGAAAAGAATAGCTTGCCCATCCAACCAGACCACACTAATATAGCCACAACATACATATCGTGAGACTTATCTCATTTCTAGTTGGCAGATACAAACATAACCAAGTGACACAGAAGGTACTTCTAAAGACAGTAACAGATTCAGGAATGCTGTTTATGCATTTTATATAACAACTCTAACGCAAAATGCATAAGCAGTCCCAGAGCAGAGGAAAAGAACCAGCATTTTCCCGTGCTAGTCATACAACCTCTTGCTTGCTGTTCTTCTGGTCCCATGATGAATGTATTCCTTTCTACACAATGGTGCAGCTTCAACAGGATGAAATCTCCATCCAACCTGGCTCCTAACCTGGTGGTTAGGGCTCTCCCCAAGGAGACAGGAGATGCGGGTCTGAATCCCAAAGGAAGTTTATAATGTAACAAAACAAAACAAAAAAACTGCACCCAGATCTCCTGAGTCCTCAGTTAGAACCATAACAATGAGACCATCCTTACTTCTGCTGTGATTTGAACACTTTTAATCATACTTATCTTTTTGTCAATAGTTACACTTCTACTCTTTTCTTTATTTTCTAGATCCCCTTGTAAAAGAAGGCACCAACCTAATAGGGTGTCCCTGACGGAGTAGTAATGAAGCCACACAAAATAATTATAAATACTACAATTTGCAACTTGTGGTTCAGTTCCATTGGACCCAAGCAGACTCAGCCAGTGTTGAGTAGCAATCACATAATCTGGGTGAATGGTATTCTTTGCACGGTCTAAAGCATCTAAGAACTGATCTCTCTCTTCTGCTGTCAAGGAATGGATGTTCTTCCGGACAACTAGTGGCTTCTTTTCATCACAGTTGGAGCCAGTCCAGCCAAACTTGCAGTTACCACAATTATAGCCAGCAAAGTTCCCTGTATTAAGAGAAAGCATGGGTTCATGAAATAGTGTAAATTAATCAGAACACAAATGAACTGCATAATTATTTCATTTGTTAGTCTTCCTTGCCTCCAGAGATTTCAGTTCTTGCAGTGTGCAGCAGCTGAGTAGATTGGCTGCTTTGCCAATTGCTAAACTAAAAGGATGGCTTATTTCCCAGAAACACAGCAGGGCCAAGAATCACATGAGGCTGCTTCTCATGGTAAAGGCTCGGATAAAAGGCTTGGTTCTGAAAGGTGCTAAAACCTTTGGGCCCTGATTGTCTAAAGTATTTACATGTCTGAGCAGCTTCACTGAAATCAAGATTAAGCACTTCAGCAAAAGATGTTATTGGGTGCTGCTCCTTCACTGGGCCTCCTGTACTCAGTAACTTCCAGGATCAAACACTAAACAGAGTTGTCTGACAGATACTCCTGCTCTTTAAATATATTTTAAAAAGCAGGAAACAAGCTCTTTCATTGTATTTAAGCATGGGATAAAGGCAAAAGCCTGAGAACTACAAGAGTCTGTGTCATGGTAAAAATGTATAAGCGGGATCCAACGTATAATCATAACCTCTAGGAACCACTGCAAGGATATCGATGTTGGCATACTAGAGTATCATTAAATGATGCTGTAATCCTATGTGGGAGTCAGAGAACTAACATTTTGGGGGGTATGGATGTTTACCTTTACCGTTAATTAACCATAAAGTCCAACACCATTAGGTAAATCTATGTTAAGTACTCTCTGAGCCAGCAACTTAGTCTCCAACATTACAAAATAACTCCAAAGACTTTGTATCAAGAGCCGCAGTAATCCCTATGCTTCAGTTTCAGCAAATTCATACTTTCTACAGCCAACTTACCTTATATCAAAGTTCAGTTTCTTCTACAGCCACTTCATCAGGTTATTTTTGCTAATCTTGTCAGACATTGGCTACAGTAAGTGACATGCTCTTATAACTATTTAACAATGGAATCTCTTTCTGTTCTTTCTAACCCAATCATCTTATGTACTTCAACAAGCTAATGTCAGAATACCTTTTTCTACTTAATTAACCAATAAGTTTCTCTTAAAAAATTGTAATGGAAATATAATATTATTTAGTTCAAAAGCTAAACTAAACTTTAGGTTTTGCACTCCAGAGTGGAAATTAAACACATGTTCACAATACACAAATTAGACATAGAAATGGAAGGAGAGGCAAGAGTAATTACTGATAAATATTACTTACAACTTTTCAGTGAACCTAAAGAATTGTATTACCCAACAACTGCAGTGACATGCCAGAAATCATTTGACTGCAGTTCTCATTTACAGTAATCACTTTTAGTGAGTTTTGAAAAATGTATGTCAGATGCTTCTCAATTACTGACACCTTGGAGTTTGTATAACTCAGATTAAAAACTAGCCCAGAGTTTCCAAATGAAGAATCCTTTCAATTTGAAGTTGATACCTCTATTAAAATAATGCCTTTTGGCATAATTAGCAATACATGCTAATTAACAGGTCCAGATGCTAATGCCTCCATTCAGAAATGTTACTTGCACCATGCTTTTTCTAATTCCAAACACACAGTGTATCCAAAGAATGAACTGCTTGACCACTGTTCATTCTGGTATAGTGGAACCAGTCCGGAATTGCAATCACTCCATTTCATTTTAAGAATTTACCCAAGTCAAGTCAAATCTTAGTTACAGTAGGAGCACTTAAATGAATGGAAAAAATTATGCCACAGATTCAGTGTCACCATCTGAAAAGAATGAATTACTTAGTGTTATTTTTCAGTTAGATTCATGCCAGGACATACTTTGCAGTTACCAGAATATTGAGTCAACCTTGTACAGAAAACAAGTTTTTGAAAGAAATGGGTTTACCACCACAATTCTCTTTAGGCACAGGAGGAAAGGCACTGGATCTCTCAGTTGCATTAATCAGAATCTAGTCTTCAATTAAAAAAGAACTAAGGCATTACATCTACTTAGGACTAGAAAGGGGAAAGAAAACTGTACAGTACAGTGCATCACTCCACTGAAAAGCTAAATTCAGAAAATCATTAAAGTAGCCTGAAGTTTTAAATGTGTCCTCAGTGGAAGTTATTTGATGTTCAGCATCAAGTTAAAATGAAGCTATTTATTGGGATATTTCACCAAAATCTTTAAGCTCTTTCTGAAAATCTTGGTTACCATTACTTTGAAAATGTTTCTCTGGTACCCCTAACTATGAGCTACACCAGTCAGTCCAATAAAATCAGACTCCTATTATGTGAAGTTACACACCAGCCATCTAACACAGGGGTGGGCAATGTTTTCTAGGGGCAGGCCAAAATGACCCAGCTTGGGCTACAAAGCTGCCACCACTATTTGCCCCTGCTGCTGCTTAGCTTCAGCATGGAACCATGTGCGAGAAACCCCCTGCTGCATCCAGCCCACAGGCCATATATTGCCTGACAAAGACAAACACAAAATATTGTCCAACATATATTTTAAAACATGGATGTTCAGAAACAGCCAGTATAAAGAATTAAAGGAAAAAATACACAAATATAAAGACTCACTTTGAAGAAACAATTAAATATGAATCCAGCTCCTGCATTACCACCAGGGATCCTGGTCTTCTCTGATTAAAAAAAAAACAATTTTTGAATTTTAGAAAGTAACCCAAAATCCATATTTTTCTGTGATTAAAATGAAATGTCACTAATATATATATTAGTGATGGTTACTTTTTAAAATCCAAAAATTGGAGGGGGGTTCAATCAGAGAAAACCAGGATCCCTGATGGTAATGCAGGAGTTGGATTAATTTTTCTATATATATA
>NW_017729032.1:120684517-120690199 GCF_001723915.1 Gavialis gangeticus
ATATATTAGTAACGTTTCATTTTAATCATGGAAAAATGTGGATTTTGGGTTACTTTTTTTTCATCCAAAAATTGGGCATTTATTAATCAGAGAAAACCAGGATACCTGATTATCACAGGCCTTTTAGCACTCCCTTGGGAAAGGACCTGAATTTGGTATCTGTGTGGCTACATCAGAATAAACTCCAGAGAAAAAGTCATCTCTTGGGTTGCAAATATTGCTCCCACTTCTGTGTTTTATCCCTGCAGTACTTACAGAATGGAAACTGAAGAGAAGAGGAAAAGTGTAAAAGGGACCTGAGATACAAGAAAACAAAATAAATAGCAGAATGAGAAATGAAAAGAGGAAAGCAAGATTTGAAGATGCATAGAAAAAAATAACCCAAAAGAACAAATGCTCTAGTCACATAGTTTAACCCCAACGCTGCAAACATCAGCACTAACAAAGGTATTCATGTGAAAAGTACTCATATCCTAATGAAGTCAAATCAAGCAAGTGGGACTAGTCTGAGTAATGCTGAGCCCTTGAAGAAATTTTTACAGAATTGGGGCTTTAGTAACCTAAGCTCTAGGAAAATGGGTTTCAATCAACTCAGTCCTTCAAAACCAAAAATCATAATGTAGGGGCATTATATACACACCTTTAAAATCCCACCTCACTGAGCATGTCTACACATGCATTAATGTGCTTTTCCTAATGCACACTAAATTTAGTACTTCTGGGCACTTTTACACTTTTACATATACTCTGGGGGTGAGAGGGGTAGTGCTTTAACTAGAGCGGCTTCAAGAGCCGTTCTAATTAAAGTGCCACCATGTCTTGTGTATCAGTGTCTCTGCACTTAAAAATGGCAGCAGCAATGCTTGTACTAAAGCTCATTTGATGAGCTTTAGATCAAGTGCCACCGCCGTCATTTGTTAAGTGCAGGGACCCACATACACAAGACAGAGGACACTGCTGGAGTGCAGCAATTGCCACAATTAATCAATTAATCAATTAATTGAGTCTGCTCTGATGCACTGGAATTCCAGCGTGCAGAGCAGCCTCCATGCTTGTGTATTGGCATCCTCCAATATGAGGTCCTAAATAAATGCATTTAGGTGATGCTTAATGTTCAGTAGCCTATTATATTGTGCATTAGCATATTAGCATAGTTTTTTATGCATCACTTTAACACACAGTAGAGTAGGCACATTAAAGTACACACATAGACGCACCCATTGTTTCATAAGAATACAGTTAGAACAGCCATTCTGTTTCAGAATTTGCACATATATCCTTTCACACTTACATAGAGCGTAGGTATCTCCCAGGGTGAAATGTAATTCAGCATGCTGGGTATGCCTACACATGTATTTACGCTGGCTTAAATATACTGCACAGAAAGTTACTGCACAGTCAGTGGGAAAAGGCCGGCATCTATACATGCAGGAATGAAAGTGCATTAACATTGTGTGTAGACTGGTTTAAGAAAAAGTTACTCCCAAGTCAGTCCACACACACAGTGTTACTGTGCAATAAGGCATATACACATATTTTACTGTGCTGTAACTAATCAGGCGTAAATTTGATACCTGTATGATGAAGGTATCAAATATATGCTCAAGTCAGTGTAAGTCACCGTATTTCCTGCACAGTACAGGTGTGCATGTGTAAACATGCACCTGTACTGAGCTATAATATTGGTTACTGCACAATAGATGTGCACGTGTAGATGCGCCTGCTGTGCACTAAGGCACTAATTAGTAAGTCCTGCATGCATAGAAACATATTTATGCACATGCTTAAAGGCTTTTTTGAATCAATGCCCAGGTGGAGATGTGTCACACTACATTTAGCTTATGAAGCAATGTGGGATTTTTCAAAATGAAAATGCTACTTTATATTTTCAAATCACTCTACAAACAAAATGCAATTGGATTTTTAATGTAGGTCTGGACAAAGGCCAAGAGAGAAGGGGAAAACAGATTTAGGCTGCTAGAACCTTTTAACTTTTAAGTGGAGCTGGTAGCAGAACCTTTTATTCAAGTAGTCCCTGGTATCCCACACTATAAAATAGCTGATTATAACTTTGTGAAACTTCAATCACTTGCACTGAAGTTTTTTCTATAATATTTCAGCCTCAGGCTGATTTTCTTTGGAATGTTTGAGCCAAAATCTGTTTATCCATTTTTAAGAATGAGAGTAGGTAAAAAATATATGTTTCTATGTCAACATCAGCCTTTTCTTTGAACAGTTCTAGAACCCACATGCTTTGACCTGAAATAAATCTGCCTTTTGCCCTCCCTCTAAAAAATCTGCTCAAATTCAGCAAGTGCAAAACCTTTGAGGGCAAAATAATGTAGGATGCACCGGCTCACTAAATGTTAGCCATTTAATCCCTATATCTATATATCTATATATTAGTGGTGTTTCATTTTAATCATGGGAAAAATGGATTTTGGGTTACTTTTTTAATTCAAAAATTGGGGATTTTATTTTCAGAGAAAACCAAGATCCCCAGAGATGAGGACCCATAAAGAGAGATCACGTGGCAGGGTACCCCAGGTGCGATAGGGGACGCTGGGACCAGCAACTGTGATGGCCCCAGCAGCCTTACCTGGGGTTTTGGTGACCTCCTGGGACTGGAGCAAGAGCAGAAAGCCTGGCCAGCAGCAGAGTGTAGCTCCAGCTGGCCAGGCTCTGGTTTTGAGTCGTGTGTGCTGCTACCGCATGCACCACCCCACTTTTTTCAGCAGGGGTTTTTTGACCCCAGGATCTCCCAGGGTTAAAAAAAAACAAAAAACCCACGCTCCAAAGTAGCAGCATTGGGAATGCCTGCATGTGCAGTGTGTGGCACTGCAGACAGGTCTGTGACAGCACATATTGCTTGTCCGCGCTCTTCTGGACACAGCCATTGACGTCAGTATACCATAGGACACTAAGGAGCTGAAGTTCACATAGTGTATTCATACCTAAGGATTCCTAGATCAGACCATACTACATAAGCAAACTAACACTGATCTTGAGGTTCTGTCTACACTGCTAATGCAGCTGTAACAAAGGCCTGTTTACATTACCATTTCTCTCCGTGAAGTTCTCTCTTCTGTCAGATTATTCTCTTTTTGCAAGATAGAAAGGACACTGTTATTTATAAGCACTACATTAATTCTCTAGCTGTAGCCAAAGCTTAAGCACACTTATTAAAGCATTATTAAGTGCTTTTGGCTTTGGCCCAATTATTACAGCAGGTCCATTTAGGACTGCAAAGTAGGACTAAATGAATTATGCTGAGGGACAGCTAGTATCAACCAGACACCAGGAAATCTTCAGCATGGTATGTATACTCTGTGGTACAGCTCTACTCTGGTAGTAATTAATATTCAGTTTGATATGTAATGATACAGTTCAATATGTACTCCATGCTATAGTCCTAGTAGTCACAAACGCTGTCCATCCTAACAAAATAGCAAGGCTGAAATATGAAGGTGAATATCCTTCTGGCTAGAACATAAATGAGGTTACTTGCTCACATACACAGGAGGAAAGAAAAGAGATAATCATGTTTTAACCCTGACTGGACTCTAAGGTCAGCACATATTCCCATCCTGTGAATATAGCACAATGGCCATGACAGTGGTGTACTGGAAATCTAGTTAAAGTTGAAGTCTTCCTGAACACTTTTCCCCAGTCAGGGACTTTCCTGCCTTTGCCCTTGTCTGGATCAGGGTTATCAGGGCTCTTCCCCCCTCTTCTCACCTGTGCATTGGCAGCTCCGGTTGAAGAACTTTAGGGGCCATCGTTCCCGATCATCCACGTTCCGTAGGGTGTAGGGGCCACTCCATGGCCTGGCATCTGCTTGCACCCCTGTGCACGATCCTCTGCCCTGGCGGGAGCCGCACACATTGCTTGGCTCTAGCCCCAAAGCTGGACAGCAGCGCTTGGCCCGCAGTGCCTCCACTGTCATACAAGCACGGGGAAACTGTGCCTCGGCCTGTGGGGGATAACAGCAGCTCAGGTAGCTCAGTACTGTCCATCTGAACCACTTTGCCCACTGCTGCAGGCAGGTCATTGCTTCTGGCCACAAGAAGCTTTCTCTGTGGTTGGCTCAGGCAGGGACTGCACAAGGTCAATGACAGGAACACAGGAGTTTCATTAACAGCCTCTCGACTCAGGGAGAACTGCAATTCTTCCTGGTTTCTTAGCACATCGGTGCCCTGACTGAAATATTTCCCTTTGCTGCTTCTTACGTTGGTATTTGCAGTGTTTAATTTAATCCTGGACTCTAATTGCCTTGAATATGGTTCAAAAGTCTTTGCTCTATAGTGCTTGCCAAGCAGCCAAGGCTTGAGGGGATTTATATAGAGGTTGGGAGAAGCCCTCATTAGAAGGATTAACACTGTACAAATCCTCGTGTTTAGCACATGACATTGAGGGTAAAAAAGAGACCAGTGAGAAGAAGGGAAATGAGTTCTGAAGAGTAGTGGCGTTCTGTCAAGAGGGTGAATGCCTTGGATTTATTTCTGTCTTGTCCATCTCGTGCTTTGTGAACCAGTTGGCATTACATGTAAGAAACGATAGATGGAGGGTTTGAGGGTTTGGGGAAAGCCCTGTCATGTTTTTTTTTAATTATCACCCTTAAACAAATTTAAAGTGGGAAAAAATCCTTCAGTTTTTAAATGTTCATTCACTGAAGGGTGACACTGTCACTGAGGCATCAGTTTGAAAAATCAGGGAAAGGTAAAAAACAAAGGCTTACCATACTCATGCCTTTAACAAACATAACAAAGCCACTAATGACACTCACATCAAGAGTTACGCCTGTTCATATAATGACTGAAGAGTAGCCAAGGCTTGCACGGTGATTCTTAAAGGTGAGCAGTCGAGAACAACTCAATTCTTCTATTCTCTTCACAGGCATGCTAAACCTTGCTTGTCCAACATACAGCCCGTGGGCCGCCATGCCGGAAGGGAAAAGGTTCCCAGACACAGCCTGCAGCGAGCAGTGCCCCACAGCAGGGCCCGGGCACACACACACTCCCTGGTGCCCAAACAACTTACCAGGCATCCTTGAAAGCAGGTGGAGGTGGCAGCACAGTGCCAGGGCTGGGGCTCGGTGGCGGAGCCACGCAGGGCCATGGCGGGAGTGGGGGGCAGTGCAGGCGCACACAGCCACTGGGGCAGTGAGGCAGTCAGCAGCAGAGTGGAGGGTGTCTTTCCCATACATCCCGGGGAGGCTGCGGCTGGGAGGATGAAGAGGAGCCCGGACTGGGGTTCCCACGCGTGGCAGCAGCTGTCCCTGCCCCGCTCCACTGTGTGCCCAGGTGAGCCGCAAGTCTCTCTCACAGCCTCTCAGTTGCACTGAGGAACTCCCACTCCCTCCTCCCTCCCCACGTGGCCACCCCCTGCAAGGCAACGAGTGACAGAGGCTGCAAAGCGTCATGCAGGTGTCTCCTGACACATCCCTCCACCTTTGATTAGTTTCCACTCTGGCTGATATCTTTTCCACAGTTGATCTGTCGACTTGCATTATGCTTCTTTCATTATGCATTATGCAAAAGTGTTTATTTTAGTCAAGTGTTTGGTGTTATTTCATTGTTGCTTTTATCTTATTTTTATTTTGGATTTTAAACCACATTTCCAGACCCATTTCATTGTCACTTCCTGCAACTTCATTGGTGTCAAAGGTCATGTGACATCACT
>NW_017729032.1:120695199-120696579 GCF_001723915.1 Gavialis gangeticus
ACCCCTGTGCTAAACTATATTTAATTTTAAGAAGACGAGCTCCTTCCTATTCCATTCCAGTTTTTATATTTAACTTTGCTAAATTATCACAGGAGATGTATAAAAAGAATGCATTTCCATATCACTTATTACCTACCTATTTTCATATTATTTCTATACATCTCCTGTGATAATTTAGCAAAGTTTAATACAAATCAGCAGTCATTTGAAATATTTAGGTAACTTTTCAATATTACCTACTGTAGAGAAGCTCTCCATTGTTTCATTCCATAAAACTCTTTAGGGGCCTTTTCTTCCCTATACCCACATGGAACGATGGGGAATATGTTCCTCAATATGTATTCTGCACTGTCTGTATAGGTCCTCTGTTTCACATTTCTCTCTTATACCTTTCCTGGCAGAGATCAACATATCAATAGTTGGATTATCTGAAATTCATCAAAGTTCAACTTTAATACCTGAGGGAGGGGGGTGGGGTTAGCCAGCATTAAAGGACTAAACAACATGAAAAAAAGGAAAAGGGTAGTTACTAAGAATGCCCTCCTGAAACTGGCAAACAAGGTTCTTTGAGTAAATCCAATATCTTCTATTAGACCAACTAAAATAGCAGGAAAAATGCTTCTTTCCAAGCTCTCAGGTACAAACACTCTTCATCAGAACTCCTGGAACTGGATAGTTCATAAAGGTCAAGGATTTGTCTCATTTCCCCAAATGGTATGTATAGATAATTAAGCAGCTACACACTTGCTGTAGTTTCTTCCTTTTCATTACCTATTACCAATATCCAAAGGCTCCACCTGTTTTTTCAAAGATGACAAGCAATTACCTCAGAAATCCTAGTACAATGGGTTCCTAGTCAGACACCCCATAGTAAGGATAAAGTATTCATCATTCTTATACCAGTATTAGTCACTCTAGTCTATGGCAAAGTTACCCCTCAAAAAGTGTGCCAGTAGTGTGTCCACTCCCATGCCCAGCTTCATGCTGGAGTACACTTTTCCTAGATGCAAATAGGTTTCCTCAACATGTAGAAGCTGAGGCCACTTGTATACATGACAGGGGTTTAGTCCCCTAAACTGAAATGGTGTTTTTTTAATTGTGATGATTAAAAATGGATGGGTCATATTCAACCTGGGGGGAGGTGGGTAGCGGAGTCCCCCAGGGCTCGGTCCTGGGGCCTGCGCTGTTCAATTTCTTCATCAGTGATCTGGATGATGGGGTGGAAAGTAAGCTGTTTAAATTCGCTGATGACACCAAAATCTGGGGGGAGGTGAGCACGCTAGCAGGGAGGGAGAGATTGCAGAGGGATCTGGATAGGTTACAGGGGTGGGCTAACAGGAACAGGATGCGTTTTAACACGGACAAGTGCAGGGTGCTGCA
>NW_017729032.1:120697463-120723031 GCF_001723915.1 Gavialis gangeticus
GTTAGGGCGGCTAGGAGCTGGAACCAACTTCCAAGGGAAGTGGTGCTGGCCCCTACCCTGGGGGTCTTTAAGAAGAGGCTGGATGCCTACCTGGCTGGGCTCATTTGAGTCCCGTTTCTCTTTTTGGGGTTTTTTGTTGTTCTCCCACCCTGGCGGGGGGTCGGGCTAGAAGATCTACTAGGTCCCTTCCGACCCTTAATCTATGAATCTATGAATCTATGAAAACCCACTGTTTCAATTTAGTAACTTTTGGCACTGCTATGGTGAGGGGCCCAATCCTTTTTTTTCACAGAGCCAGCCCACATCTCCCATGGCTGGGGGGTGAGCTGCTGGCAATCTATGAGCTGCCAGGAGCCCTGGTCCTTCTCTCTATGGCAGTGCCACCTGGGTAGGCTGACAGCAGGCGGGTACCACCCAGGTGGTGCTGCTGCCATGGAGGGAAGGCCCGGGCCCCGCACAGCTCAGAAGCCACCAGGAGCTTGCATGTTGGCTGTGAGAGAGACAGGCAGGCTACACAAAAAAAAAAAAAGGATTGGACCCCTTACCACACTTTTTCTTTCTCCTTAGCGGAGCCTGCCCAGGTGGGGTATTAGTTGCACAGGTGCTGCCCCAGCTCACAGGCAGCACCCACCGGCGCCAACCCTTCCCTGAGCCCACACTCTAGAAGCCCATTGGGTACTGCTTCCTACATGGGCTCGAGGAAAAGTTGGCTCTGGCAGGTGCTGCCTGCAAGCTGGGGCAGCACCTGCACAGTGAGCACCCTGCCTGGGTGACCCCAGTGGACACCACCACTGTGGAAGAAAGGACCAGGCCCTCCCACAACTCAGGGGCAAAATGGTCACGGTGGCAGCTCGCATGGGCAGGCTCCACTGAAAGAAAAAAAAAAGCAGTGAGGGACCTAATCCTTTTTTTTTTCCACGGAGCCTGCCTGCCTCTCTCATGGCCAGGAGGTGAGCTGCCAGCAGTCCCTGGGCTTTAGGGGGCCCTGGGCCTTCCCTCCACAGTGGCAGCACTCCCCAAAGCCACCCAGGCAGGCAGCCAGCAGGCAGGTGCTGCCTCAGCTTGCAGGCAGGACCCAACCTAATCCAACTGTTCCCTGGGCCTGAGCTGGGGCAGTTCCCACCCTCTTGCAGCCCAGCCAGGTGGGCTCAGGGGACACCACTGCTGTTCAAGGAAGCTCTGGAGCCCTCCATAGTTCAGGGGATGCTCAGCCCACCGGCAGCTCACCCCCCAGCCGCAGGAGAGGTAGGTAGTCTCCACAGGGAAAAAAAAGGATCAGGCCCCTCACTGCTTCTACCTTTAGCAGAAGGCTCTCCCACAGCAGGGGAGCAAACTGTCAAAGGCTGCAACTCACAAATAGCTACATTGCAAACCAAACTACATGTAGATGTGGTTTAGTTTGCAGTGTAGCAAACTCATTTAAATCTTTAAAAACCCTGGACATGTACAGCCTGATGCAATTAAACCGCAAAAATGGCCAAATTTCATTACGTGTACAAGTGCCCCAAGTGTCTTAGGCCACTGCCACACATTACACTAAAGATGTGCTTAACCAGTTAATCATGTCTTAAGCTTTAACCTGGCCACACATTAAAACAAGTAGTGACATTATAAAACAAGGAATAAGCCACAAAGTTATTCCATGAGAAATTTCTTGTGGAATAACTCTGTGGCTGGTTCCTAGCATACTATCAACATTAAGATAGTTGCGGGGCTCCCAGGCATGGGACCTTGCTACTCACTGGTACAGGAGAGCTCAGAATCATGATCCCAGGCTCCCCCTACACTGACAATAAGGCGTGATGGGATCTGATGATCAATCCCAAAACTGTCCTTCCAGCTATGCAATGTAGCATGCCAGGAAGTGTGATTGTGTGAATCACTCATTAGATCCCATCATGCCTTTACCTGCATCTCTGGCAGGAACCTTAATAGCACAGACTGCAGTCAACTAGTGCTGTAGACCTGGTCTTGTTTTCACTCATTACTCCAGAATAAATTAACTGTGGAATAAAATCTGAGATAAATTACCCTATAACAATCATGTCATATGACCACAACCCTGACTGGGGTTCCTAGGATCCATGGTAATACACATTATAAATCAAAACAAAATAGAAATAAGCTGTAAAAGGATCTGAAACAACTTTATAACACAAGTAGAAGTACAAAGAAAAAGTGCTGATTCTCTACTCCTCTTTCTCTCTCCTTCTTACTTCCATCAAATCATATCCTCTTAATGTTGATTAGATAGTTTTGAAACTTGTAGGAAATTCTCCCTCACAGGCACTGCATTGCAAAAAAATTACTAAAGTGATGATTTTTTTTTTAAATGTAGGGGAATTTATCCTGACTCTCCATCTCAAAACTTTTCAGTACAGTGTTGTGTCTTCCTTACAGCTAAGTGCTGTTCATCATGGGTCTTCAAAGCACTTTTCGAGTAACAGATTTGAGCATATGATTAACTTGAGGACCAACCACACCAGGACTGGAACAAATCATTTTAACCCAGCATCAAGGTCAAGAGTTCCTAATTACTGGGAGCAGATGATTCTATCTGGAATGTTAATTAACAGATTCATTTATTTTGACTTCATATTGCTCATCTCATATGCATGGTGCATTGCAAATTTTAAAACAATATTCAATACAAATCCTCTAACATTAATACAGAAATCCAACTGCCGAATAGATTCTATCTACACCCTAAATCAACATAGCGTTTCAAGCTCATAAACTTGTCCATGCTCCAAATGTCAGCAAATAAATACATGAGTAAATGTTGAGGCCTGCTCATGTATGGAAAATCACTGTCACGGATCATGTTCTTCCATAGTGGCACTTAACTTCTATGCATTTATGGTACACATTCAATTTTGCAAGCCAGCTGGACAGTGGCAATCAAGATTTTGGAGTAGATTCATTCACAGGGACGAAAACGGTCTGCCAAAGGCTAAAGTGAGATCAGCTCATTTTATGGCATGCATGATAAACACCAAGTCCAGGTCACACATATGAAAGATCATTTTTAACTACTGTCCCCTGCTGCTTTGTTTTATGCTGACTGACACATAACACACAGCCCATACTAACGTGAGATCTGTCTCTGTAATTGTGAGTAAAATTTAGCATAAATGAAACCTGAAGAAGCTCTTACTGATCAGAGATCCTAGTTTTCTGAGGGGGGAAAAAAGCAAAATTTTCCATTTAAAAACAAAAATCCATGTTTTTCCATAACCTTCTGAAAAAACAGTGATGTCCCACAGTGAGCAGCACAATTTCTGTTCTCTTTTCTTTTTGCAGCAGTTTTTTTCCCTGCCCTCATCACCCCACAACCACTGATTGGCTGAGAGGCAAAAACCACAGCAAAAATAAGAGAGCAGAAATGGCACCACACACCACAAAATGCCACTGCACTTTCAGTAGGTCACAAAAAGTGTGGATTCTACGATTTTCCATAGCAAATAGAAAACTAGGTTCCCTACCAATCAGCTTTCTGTCCCAGAACCACATCTGTTTCAAATCACAAGGTGTCGTATGTACACACAATCACTCAAAGAACCATGAACATAAAGCATATTTGTGATACAGTTTTTAGAGGAAAAGAAGAAAAATCATATTTTGCTGGGGGGAGCACAAGAGAGTTTTCTCTTTAGAGTTAATTTACATTATTTTTATAAGGGCATTTTAAATACTCATAACATTTCTGGAAGGTCAGGGAGAAGGATACAGCATGTGGGAAAGGGAAGGCAAAACATCACTGATCATAATTCATGCCACAGAATTCTTGAAGCAGAAATCCTCCTCTTAAGAAGCAAGTAGGCAGCAGGATCACGAGTTGTTTCTCAAAGACAGCATTGTTTTACATACTTCTTCCACCATATTCAATGACAGATTATTATTGAACTAGCACAGTAGTTCATGAAAGAAGTATTTCAATATTTGCTACTTTGGAGAGGCTTTTTGGCGAAGAAAAATATATGCCCTACAGGGTAATAGATAAATTGTTCCCAGTGGTGGCTCAAAATGAAGTGATAAAACCAGTTATCGTGTGATAGTATCTCCAAAAATGAAGAACTATTGAAATGAATCTAGACCACAGTATGAAGCTACATATAGCTAGTCAGAATAGTCAGAATCCCTGCTGAGCAGAACTCTGTTTCAAGATGAACAAAAGGGTGAGATCTAAGTAAAAGCAATTAATGTGACCAACAAAGAGATGCAGCTAATGAAAAATTGAAACATAGGGACAGTGTCCAAAATAGTTGAGCTTCAAAGCCTTTCATGGGGGTAGAGGTCAAGCGTGGTGATGGAGTTTATTCCATAGAAGAGCTAAGAGTAGACTTGACAGTAGCATTTACAAAAAGCAACAAAAAGAATCTATTGAGATAGCTGTTCTTAAATTATGTTCTCCAAGAATAATGGAGAGAGAGATATGATGAGGTGCAACCCTGGGTTGTTTTTAAAGCGGGAAGTATCCTTTTGATATCCCTAACATGTGAAATAGTAGTGAAAGAGAGCATCTAACCATGCTAGTAATGCTATAAAGGCTTACTGTACAATAAAACAGGATTTGCCCACCCAGGCCAGACCCTGTCCAGGAGCTTCCCCAGAGGCAGGACAGCTTCCAAACAGCCCCAAGCTACTCAGGAAAATCCCCAATCAGCCAGGACCAGGGGAGTTCCCCATCCCCTGTGGCCCCCTTGTGTTGGGCTGACGGGGAACAATTTTGCTCCCAGTCAGCATCTACACATGCACTACTGCACAGTATCTATTGCACAGTTAGTTTATTATCAGCATTTACTGAGCAGTAACTGAAATTACTGCGCAGTACGGGCATGTCTACACATGCATGCATGTACTGTGCAGTAAATATGCTGCTGTGCCTCTTAAGGCTGTAGCAGCCTGTGCTTTTACAGTTACACCACAGAACTGAGCTCTTTATTTATCATCCTTTTTCTTAAACTGCTCCTTCTCCCACAACAAATCCTATAGCTCTTGCTTCTGATTCTGAACTAAACTTTCATAATACTTTGCAACCTTCCAGAGATCCCACACCATTCCTGCTTTGTTCTTTCTTCTTAGTTACCTTTGGTTTGGTGGCATTAACCAAACCACTGAATGCTAGGCAAGCCTGCTGTAAGGCATCATGTCCCTGAAAGACATTCAGACTCCAGGGACAGGTACCTTTTTCTTAGACGCATTGTTCTGACAGGGTCCATTCTTCACCATTTTTCACTCTACGCTACTGGAAAGATTCTAGCCTGGGGTGGTCATTTTTGGCAACAGGTTGTGACCCTTGTTACCAAAAAGGACTAGCTACTATTATCAACAAATGTCTTGGGTTTCCCTTTCTCAAGGTCCAAAATCACCTACATCCACAGTCGGACCTCGGGAACTAATAAACAACCTACATCTACAGTCGTATCTAAAAGGCATACAGATGATCTACATCCACAGTCATCTGATGACCTACACCCACAGGCATGCTTTAATAAAAAACCTTGTGTCTAAAAGATTAACAGAGGACCTACATCCACAGTCATCTGATGACCTACATCCACAGCTGTGCCTTACTGAAAAACTTGTGTGCTATATCTCCTCAATTGCCATGGTCGGACCTGCATCCACAGTCCAAATGACCATGCCAAGTTGCAGGACCTACATCCAAACAGTATGAGAGGGACCTACATCAACAGTCCAAACACCCATTACCTGGTTACCTGCATTCTCCGCCAATTTGTTACATCCAGTGACGCTATTATAGATCTTATTACCAGGTATGGAGATTAAGATATGGTTGTTCATAACTATAAGCAAATTTATTAAACCCTAACAGTTACAATTCTAAATCAAAAAGCCAAAAATAACCTTAGCAGTTACAATTCTATTACTGTATCTTGTCAAAAGCAATACAACATGCTCACTACTCCAAGATTTAACAAACACTATGTCACTGGATGGCCAGTCTGTGAGGTCTTGTCTGGGGTTCCTGACTCCATCTGAGTTCTGAACTTTGGATTGGTGACTGGATCTTTCAGGAGTAGGTTCTAAAGAGTATGCTGTCTCACCTCTCTATATATGCCATATAGCTTACATTTCTTAATACATCAAATTAACTAAAGCCTTCCTCCTAATGCATATTAATAATCTTGCTTCTGTTTGCTAAATATGGTTACCTTTAACTGGAATTTTCTCTTTGGAGGAAATCTTTTCATTCTTAGGTGGGTTAAGTTTTCCTTTTACTGTTCCTCTTTTGCCCAGACTATATTTATTCAATTTAGTTAGCCAACTTCCTGATTTGTTTGAAGTCAGGGACAGTGTTTTTCCATCTGCTCCTTTTCACCAGATGCATGTCTTGACTACAATTCAAGCTAAGCATGCAGCTTAAGCTAAATGCAAAGGTCAAAACCCAGGTCTGAAGCCCTCTGGGTCTTAACAGTACAGACAGACAAAAAACCTGAGGCTAAATCAGTTCAAGCTTTGCAGGCTAGACTAAGCTGAGTAGATTGGACTTATAAGCAAGTGAACTGACGTTTACTTTTGATTCCAGAAATGCTAGTGTGCACTTCTCTACTGGTCTGGAGCAGACTGCTTGGGCCAAGGTTTGTCGGCCCAGCCTGCGAGTGGGGTAAAAAAGCATCCAGGGATGCTGGGGGACTGTGAGTTAACTTGAATCTGGAGGGAATCTGCAACAGAAGTTCAATAAACCAATTTAACCTAAATCAGCTAAGTCTGATACTAACTACATCCATCCAGGTTTATTTTAAATCAGTTTTGGCCATTTTGAAAGCAGTTTACATGTACTGAACTTCTGTTGTGTTACAGAGTGTGTTACTGTGAGCCCTGCAGCCCACATCTTGGGAATAGGGTGGCCATGATAGAGGACAGTCCAGTTGTCCTCGGTCCTCTATTGATATGAAACCCTTTATGCCTTTATGTGCCTTTCTCTTGAAGAGAAAAATAGAGGACATAAAGGCATCGGATTTTGTATCAATAAAGGACAGAGGACTGAGTACAGAAAACCAGAATGTCCTCTATGATGGCCACCCTACTTGGGAACAAGGGCAGGGGGAGCCTGGCATCATGATCCCAGGATCCCCCTGCACCAGCAATAAGGCGTGATGGGATCTAATGTGTGATCCACACAATCACATATATGGTATGGCAGGAGGCTATTCACAGTTATGGTGATAAACGTTTTTGTTTGGCACTTAATTGGAGCAAGGAGGAGGTCATTACGCTAGCATTTCAAGACAGTGTTTACCACAGTGAAGGGACAAAAGAAGGCGCTAACCATGTGTCTATGCAGAATAGCCACTTTACAAATGTTTCTTTTGCTTTTGCTTATTTTTGTAAATCGTTTTAATGAGGCTTTAGCTTCTCAGTGCCAAAGTAAGTGTTAAAATGAGATTTCTAAGTCACTCAAATGCTTTTGGAGGTGCTGCCCTCCATATGGTCATTTGAAAGAAAACAAGTAAACACCTCAGTATGATAGTCTTCAGGGGGGGTTAACACCATTTAATTGAGGTAGAGAGACACTTATTTAGATATCTTGATAATTATCTTAGACATCTTATATCATACCAAGATATCTTATTTAGGTATCTTGCCTATGGATATATGACACAGTGGGCACATATACACATGTGCTTAATGTCTTAAAGCCTTTCCACATGTTTTCTATATTGTTTCTTAAAATAAATACATTTTGTGTCTTAGCAGATCTGGCCTGAATGAATCTCTTCTCTTTGAGGAAATATTGACCATTAACTTCTGGGTGAATCTGTTCTTATCTGCCGCTAATCCTAAAAGAAGAAAATAGAGAAAAGGCAATTAACTATTCTACTGGCAATCTGACAGAGGAGAAGCACTTAGGGGATTTTTTTCACTGCACAGTTAACCTGCACCCTTTTTCAGCTACTAAGCTCTAAACCCCTTTGCAATCCAAACCTCTCAACTGAATTAAGTGAGTCTTTCAGCTCAGGCACAACCAGGGCTGTGGGTCAGAGACTGGGTTCTGCTTTCACCTCCAACTAATCGCCCCAGTGAAAACAGAAGCTAAATCACTCAAGTTCTGAGACTCCCCTGATGCCTTTCCAGGAACCCTGCCCAGGGTCACAAGAATTGCCCAGAAAGGGTCCACACTTCCTCTGACTCACATACAGCAGAAGTATCTGCATACTATCCAAGTATAAGTTTGTTCTGTTAACACTTCAGTGGCTTGTGATTCTACTGGATGAAACCATCTCCCAACATGGTACAAAAAATAGTTATCACCAGGGATCCTAGTTTTCTCTGACAAAAAAATCCCCAATTTTCAGATTTAAAAAAGTAACCCAACATCCACATTTTTCCGTGATTAAAATGAAACACCACTAATATAGTATATATATTCTAGTGAGGAATGGTTCTGCTCTGAGCAGGGGGTTGGACTAGAGGACCTCCTGATGTCCCTTCCAACCTTCACTTTCTAGGATTCTATGGTTATATGATCTATTCTGGTCCATGGGTTTGACCAATTTGTTATCTTCTTGCATATGCAAATTAGGAAGTTCCTTCCTATGCTAGCTTATACACTGAACTTTTACACGGGATTTTCTTATGGATTCCCACTGCATGGGCTCCTATTTACCTGGCAGTTCCAGAACTGGCACAGCAAGTTGTGTTTCATTTGACAAACCTCCTGCCCAAGATGTACAGAAAAAGTCTTTTCAAACAGCCCATTCAGTGCATACCAGTCATTCTTCAGGCATTCCCCTTCCTGCTTCCTGCTGGCTTGCCATTCCTTCTGGTACTTCAAAAGGAAAATCTGCCCTTATAGTAGCCATAAGTCCTTGAAAACTATTTTGTGGTCCATGATCAGCACTGGGAAGTTCCTGGTAAAAAAAAAACCTTTGTTTTTTTAAAACAGGGCTCAGAAACATATGCCCTGTGGGCTGGATGTGGCCTGCAGAGCCACTGGATGTGGACCACAGAGCTAAAAGTCTTTGCCTCTACCCGTGGCCATGCTAGAGCTGGATAGTAAGAAGCTATACCAGGGTTGGGCAGCTGGAAGTTGCACTCAATTTGTTGTTGCTTCTTCCCATCCCCTACTCCCTGGCTGCAGCACAGGCACAGCTTCCAGCAAGTGAGACCTGAGCTTGAGCTGGGCAGCTTCCAGATGCACCTGGGTGCAGTTGGGTGTGGTGGGGAGGGTTGAGGGGGAAGGGGCAAGGAAAACTGGCAGCAGTGCAGATACAGCTGGAAGCTGCCCTGGCACAGCTTCCCACTGTGTTGTATCAGGGAGCTGTGCCCATGCTGCAGCCATGGAGCAGAGGATAAGGAGAAGTGGCAGCAGCAGTGTGGGCACAGTTTCTAACTTCCCAGCCCCTTCAGCTTTAAACTGTGCTCATGTCCCAGTCAGGGAGTGGGGAGCTGGGAAAAATGACACTGGCACTGGTATAGGCCCCAGCACAGGTACAGGCAAACCCCACCTTGCTGCTGATGTACAATATCTTGTGTGCCTATATTCTGAGGTCCCTAGCAGACGGTACATTTATGATGTGATTAACATATTAGTTGTGCAATAAATAGTAATGTTGCCACATGTTCAGGCAATTAATGGCATGACAAACTGGGAAACAAGCCACAAAAATTTCATAGACATTAGGGCTTGAAGGGACCTCGGAAGATCATCGAGTCCAGCCCCCTCCCCAAAGAGCAGGAAGTCAGCTGGAGTCATAGGATCCCAGCAAGATAATATTACACATTATATGTGGAACCTTATTGCGGCTGTTTTCTATCATGCCTTAAATTGAACATGTGGTAGGGTAAACCCCCCCATGCACCCTAATGCCAGCTACATGGCTGGGCTTTAAGCTTACTAGCTGATGTGGAGTGGGGACATCCCCAATCCCCACTCATCCATGACATGGGTCTGCAGCACTGGCAGCTGGGGATGGAGGAGATTTAGGTTCCAGGGAGTTTTAGGTGCCCAAGTGTAGGGAGCACATCAATTTATGGTCTCCCTGTGTATCAGCAGGCTGATAGCAGCATTGCATAGAACTAAATGGGGCTACACAATGCAGTTTTCAGCTGATTGTGTCTGAGCCTATGCTTGGTCTATGTAGCAGTGCCAAGCTGCAAAACATGGCCAAGAAGAAAAAGGCATCAAAGCTTGTGCCTGAGTGACTAACTGCAAAATGTGGCTAAGCAGAAAAGGCCCCAAAAGGTTTTGCCTGAGTAACCATAACATAAGTCCTTGCAGGTGCTATAGCACTTTTTTGTCAGCAGAACAGAGAAAACCCTCCACCTCACTAGACACAATCAGAGCACAAGGCCTCAGTAAGGCCAAGGCAGCCTTTTAAGCCAGGGTTAGGATGGTATTATATCATGGGAAAGAAAGAGATAAGAGGTCCTCCCTATTTCTCCTGCTACTTTCTCAAGGATATAGATCCCAAATAATTGGAACTTTCTTGGCCCATAAGAAATCTAATTTAATTCAGTTCTGGAAGTTTCAGTCCAACAAAGACATTTAAATAAAATCAATCAGAGACCACTCATTAGAACATCAGAAGCAGTTATCTATAAAAAGCAGGCACAGACTAAAGGGGGTTGGGAACTTCTACATGACATCTGCCAGATTATCTGGAGGACCCCCTGTTGCTGGAGATCAAGACCCTGGCCAGCTTCTCTTCATGGCAGTCAAGATTCATCCCATAAGATTATGCTTATCCTCAGTTATTAATCTTGCTGTGTCAGTGGTTCAAGAAACATTACACATCAGTTGGAATGACCTGTTACCTATCAGCTCTGTGTCCCTGAGGGAACCCTGGCAACCAGCTTGCTGGACTTACAAAGGACTTTTTCTTTCCCTCTTCCCCTCACACCTTACCTAACCAGAACTAAGCAGAAGAAAAGTTTAATAGGCATCTCAGGCCATACGTCCCAGTATGGGAAGCCTATTTAAACTTGATTGACTAAAACTCAGTTGCCAGGTTAGGGAATGCTGAAGCAAGAGACTGAGTCAGCGGGGGTATGGGCAACACTTGAAGAATGGTTAAGGGTTCATCACAACGTCCAGCCCATTGGAGCCCCCGTTGGAGCCCTGACCACAAGTGCTGTCATACTTTTCCTGGGATGACTGGTAGAAGTCCTCCCCACAAAGCTTATGAACACTCCAAGTAATCCCCTTAAGTCACAACAGGTAATACACAAAACACTGATGCTGACTTCACAGTGCAAGCATAGCTAGGCCATCTGAGAAGAAATAATGTGGTATCCCTTCCAGTATATCTTCTATGTTCATAATAATTTCAAGTCAGTTCCTAGGTGTCTGGTTATGCCTTAAAACTTTATGTTTTTCCTGGTTGTTAATCAGTTTCTTGAGATGTTCCAAACCAGATAACCCCTTTTCACTGAAAAGGGTAATTCATTTAAATTGAAACTATTTATATAATAGGATTTTCCCTGTCAATTCAGCTTGGGACCTTCGTGATTTATACAATTAAAAGAATGCTTTGAAGAAGCTGGACTAAGATCATAAGAAAGCTGTAAAGCAGCAAACAGCGTGCTTCAAGAGGGAGAAATCTCTCTGACACCATCCGCTGTTGTTCTTAAGAAGCTGGGATAAACAGATCTTCTCTTTTGGTCTCCTGTTTAACCTTCAACGATCGTGCTAGGAACTTTGCCTATCAACAAACCACCCAAGTGCCTTGGAATGGTGAGATCCCAGCTCTTCCTCTCTCTCTCTCTCTCTCTTTCCCTTTTTCTCTCTAGGCATAGCTTTCTGAACCTGAATTTTATTAGTTAAGCCTGAGCTAGGTTTCCCCAAATACTCAACTGAACCAGGGTAATATTGTAATTGTTTTTGTTTGTTTTTCCTTCCATGACTATTATTACTAGTACCATCATAAATTTCATATACTTAGCAATAAAAAACTTTTATAGTTAAACTGGTGGTAACCGGGTGAATTTGTCCTTCTCTACTTCCCTTTCCTCACTTGTTCTGCAGCAATGCTTCTTTTACCTAAGCCAAAGATCCCGGTAAAGCCCCAAAACACTGTGGGGTTCGCTCATCAAGAGGCTGCCACTACTAAGACAGTTAGGGCAAAAGATTGGAATGTGCTGAGTTTGAGGCACATAAAGGGATCAGCTTGTTTAGGCTGATTGACCCAGTTTGGCTCAGACATGCCCTAATGAACTGAATGCTGGCCCATAAGGATGTCAGCTGGATACCCAGCCTGATTCACCTGTGTGCTTGGGTCTGACTGGGTTTTATTGTTGCCCTGATGAACTGATTCCTGGCATATGGGGGTGTCAGCCTGTACATGCTGATCAACTCGGCTGGGTCAGGCATGTCATGTTAATATGTATGTGTTTGTATGTATTTGATTGATTTGGTGGCTGGAGGAACCCAGCGCCATTGAAACTGAGTCCTACAAGATAGCTCCATTGTGGATGAGGACTTGCTGAAGGGAGAGCTACAGCTCTATATAGAAACACAAGTAGCACAAGCAGCATATTGATAGAATTACAGAGACCCCAGGAACATACCCCTAATAAATGAGCATGCCCCAAACTGAGGAACTAATCTGGTAACAGACCCAAGGGTCCAATTCCATTTTCCACCCACCCATCCCATTTAAAATTTCTTAACACCATCCCATCACGAGCTGCCAGCAAGTTGAAAGGGTGCCATGGGAAGCATGGCTTCCAGGACTGGTCCCCAAGACTGCACTTCACATGGCACCCTTTGAACATCTGGTGGGCTTGAATCCTGGCATCATGGACCAAGTTCCCAATGCTGGATTCCCCACCCACATTTCACAAGATTGGGATCTAACAATTTTTACTCAGATCCCCAAAATTGTGCATCATGCCATATTTATGTGGCAAGACAGGATTATAAGATTTTTTGGGATCCAAGTTAAAATTTCTTGTATCCCAATTGTACAATCAAATTAACATCTGCCAAGGGCCTGAGATAAAAATGCAAGGCCATCTACTGGTGAATAAACTGTCTACAGTGATCATGACATTGTCCTGTGTTGCTGACTCTCATAATATATAAAGTCCCATGATATTTGATGTACCATATATCTTAAAGTCCCAGCTCCTGAAACCATATGATAAGCTGAGAATCTTAGTTTTCACTGGGAAAAGGATATATTGGCATCATAGTTGCAAGCTTGAAAATATAACCACAGTCACTATGTGGGCTCAGAAATCAGAAGGCTAATAAACATTAGATTTAAAAAACCTTAAGCTTTTTGAGGCATAACTTCTTATTTTTAAATGAGTTGCGTTGGCAGTATTGCCTGTCTTACTGAGATATAACTTATGTATGCAAGAGACAGTCAGAAAATGTATCAATAGATTAAAAGAAAATATCTTTCTAAAAAGTTAACCCAATTCTCAGGCCCAAATACTGCATCTGATCCAATGAAAAGGAGAAATACTCCTGAGGGCAAAAATAAACTGCATCTGAAAAACAAGCATAGCAGTAAATAAAAGCACAGGAAGCATATAGTGGAGGAGGGAAAGTACAGGATGGTCATGAAAGCCTGAAGCACAAGAAGAAAAAGATCTGTGCCGAAAATGACTACACTTGTTAAACAGTTTGAACATGCCTGAGGAACTAGTCAATCATGACAGCTAGTTTAGTAAGTCAGAAATCCTAGTCAAAAGATATTTCCGAATAAAGCTAAGCAGGATTTCTCCTTCACCATTTATTTGTTGTGACCTGTTGCACTTTTTAAGGTGTAATAAAACTGCAAGAATTGCGCTAGTTGGTAACGATACCAACACCAGCGTACCAACACCTTTCCTAAATTATCCTCCAGAATATCAATTTACATTGTTTTAAAATAACGAATCCTCAGCTGCTACAGTAGAAAAGAAAACTTTCAAAAAGGGGAACCAAATCTCACAGCAGAGATTTTTAACTCAAACTGGACAATAGCTCTGAACTGTCAACTTCCTCATGGATCTAAAGAAAGTAATAACATAGATGCCTAAGGATAATTTCAACATCAGCATTAACCATTTAATTGTTTGTTAAAGGATATAAACAAGTAGTCAGGGGAAAAGAGATCTGCATAGTATGCTGTGACTATCCCCTTTTGACACTACAAGGAGGAGAAAACATTGCTTTATTTTCCTGTAATTAAGGAGATGAACATCCAGGGAATTTGACACAGGAGGATTAACAGGGTCACCCTATCCCCATCTAGAGAAAGCCAAACTAAAAAGTTCAGTATAGTTTATGGGTGTATTCAAACTCCAAAGAAGAGAAACCAAGGCCAGAGAAAACAATGGATCCAAGAGAGCATGTATCACTTGAATCGGCTGCACAATCAACTGTGAGTGGTGTGTCAATTTGGTAATGCATACTGGTGGAGCTTTCAGATTGATGTCTGAAGTATTAGTTGGCATGGTGTTTGCTCTGAAAAGTGCATGTGTTTGCACAATGGACTCCAAACCTGTCCAGGGCCTTCAGGCACTGCAGAACAAATAAGTAATAGCTATCTTTGTGTGAGTTTGGCCTCTGATAACTAAGTAAAGAGTACTAAAGGTTAATGTGGTAACTATGATAACATCTGCAGTACCATACAGTAATTGCTGCAGTGAGGAAAAGCTCCATTAGGAAGAGTCATTATTTGCCAGAGGATAATGAAATAGACACCCTATGGGAGTCAATGTGTAGCATGAATGATTTTAATATAGATTGTGATAATAGTAAAGTAGTAGATTTGTAACCATGTTATCCTTGTTATTGTATCCTATAAGTTTACTGAAAACTCCATTTTGTTTATTTTTGCTTGACATGAGTTGCTTGCTTGACATAAGTGAATGAGCCTTGTATAACCTTTTTATGTGTGAGTGTATGTGAAAGGGTGAATGGTGGGAGAATGGTCTAGAGACAGGAAAAGGAAGATTTAATTGTTTATGTAGGCAACAAGGCACTGAATGTGTAAGTTCCCAGTCAGTAAACTAATTAATGGATGGCTGAAGAATCCCTTTGAGGCCTAGGGCACAAAGGAGATAACCAGGAGAAGGAATGCAGCACATCATGCCAGATGGGCAGTAAGGACACTTCAAGGCTGAGATACCAACTTTTACGAACAAACTGACCTTGAGCTGAGATAAGAAGACGACGGAGGAGAAACAACTTTAACAACAGAAATTGGGCATGGAAAATCCCAAAGTGCTGAAAAAAGGATGCTAATCCCTATAAAAGAAAGACTCTGAAAATGCCAGGGCAGGTGAGCCTCTATCTCGACTGCTGCTTTCTTTGGAGCACAAATGCATCTGTTCACCTTGCTCCAGCTGCTATCTTCATCTTCTCTCAGCAGGCCTGGGCTGGCCACCCAGTGCTTCTACTAAGCAACTGCTGTTGGTAACTATAATATCTGAATGGAATGGTTGTTTTGTATATGCCTGTGTGTAATGATGTGTATGATGATTTGTGTGTGTCTGTATGAGTGCTGTGTCCGAACCTCTATGTCTACGTGCCTGTCTGGCCTCGAACATCCAGTCACGTGCTGCTCAGGCCCGGATGTTCAGTGGTGTTCTTCTGTCCGTCCCCTATGTTCCTCCAAGTGGATGTCACTCTCCAGTGTAGTCTTTCCCCAATCTTGTCTGCCATGACTTTGGATCTTGTTCCAGTGGTGGGTGTCCGACTACTGGGTGTCTCTCGACTATGGGACGTCTGTCTGGTGATCTTCTGCAAGGCTCCACCTCCCCTCTACCTCGCCCTTACACCTTGCCTTGATGGATTCCAGATGTCCTTCGGCCAGTTCTCCCAACAGTTGAGGCTCTGCGTACACTTGCAGAGATGGTCTCATCAGCCTGCCGGGCCTAACCCTACATCTACCCACAGCGCCTAACCTCTGCCTAGCCTTCCCGAAGACAGTAAACTCCCTTCAGGTTTAAACAACCCTCCGGTTCCAAACACCTTGCACCGCAACCCCTCCAATAGTGGGAAACGTAAAATACAAACAACAAAGAAATATAAAGATATTAAGAGAGACCCTCTGCCCCCTTGACACCTGCCCCCTTTGGCCTACCCACCAATGCCAGGCCCCAGGTACCCAAGGCCCCTAGCTGGCCCTAAACTGGCTCTGGGCTAGTCTGCAGGCTACTGCGTCCTCCTCTTCACTCTTCGCCCAGCCTGTGGATTCGCTGGACCCGCGGTGGTCCTTCTCCGTACGTCTCCCCCGTGTCCCCCGTCGGGGTGGCTCTATGCCCCTGGGGCCCATCTTCTGCAGCCCCTCACACTGCTTATGCCCTTCGTCCCCCACCTGGGGCACCTCCTCAAGCCCTCTGGAGCCCACAACGGTCCCACCTGGTCTGGCGTCTGGGTACCTACTGGCCCCTCCAGCTCCTCGGCAGTAATCCCTGGCGTCAAGCTTCTTCTGCTCTTCCCGGTCTTCAAAGCTGGGTCCCCAGTCTGAGTGAGGTGCTTCAAATCCCTCACTCCCTGCGCTGCCGCCGGCAGCGTCGTTCCCATGGCGGGCTTTGCTGCATCCTCCCATGCTGGGAGAGGCAGCTTCCCACCCTTTTTCCCCCCGTAGGGGCTCTGGGAGAAACTTACCTGCTGGTGTCCCTGAGAGTCTCTCCCCCTCTTCCTTGCTGGTGGTTCCTTTTATCTCCGCCGGCCAGCTTCTGCAGCTGACGTTATCAGCTGGCCGCAACTGTATAAAGACACGGCTGACGAGCCGCTCGGGTCCCGCCTCCATTTCTGGCTTTGCCATGGATCCTGCTGCAGATAAGAAGTTTTTAGTTTCTTTCTTTTTATTTTTATTTTCTTCTGAGGGTTCCTGACCCCGGGGCTCCCCCTTGGCTCTTTGGGGTCTTCCCCCGTGTTTCTCCCTGTGACAGTCTGATTCATGTAATCAATAAACGTGGCATTTTGCCTTATCCCCCTTTATAAGGTCTTGCTCTTGATTCAATATATTGAATTTAAAGTAACATTTTGGTGGAGAATCCGTGTGGGGGTAAATAAGAACATATGCTGCAGTTATTGGTTGATTCTGTTAATCATTTAATGACTTTTGGTTGTCTGTCTAAAGGTGTGACACCACCCAGTGGTAGATGTGCCAGGTATAGTGTTCTCAGGTTAGACCGACCACAACAGAGAAATAGAGGATTGCCTGTAGATAAGCAATTTGTTTGGTATGGAGCCCATTTTGTGGGTTATGGACTGCCTGTAGAAGGGTCCATTGTTTTGGCTTGGATTTTGTCTCGGGGCTTGATTATATCTGAAAACTAAAACTTTGGCGCATTGTACCGACTAGTATATTGGCTTTGAGAAATAATAAGTGGTAATTCAGCACAATAGGCAGGTACTGTCCTAGGAACTTAAGCTAAGAGCTAAGATGTATAAGAGGAAATCAGTTAAGAGTGAGGCAGATGTAAAAGATCCCCTGCCACATATACAGGATGTGAGCCTTTTAAAGCAAGTACTGCAGTGGTTTGGTCATAGCCTGTGGACTGAGCAGGCAGTAGCAGATGCCTGCACCACTGCAGATTTAGAAGATAAATTTTAAAACTATATGCAGATATATGATATACCACCACACTCCACAAAGATGAAAGCTGCCGCCATGTGGCTTTTATGGGAAGTTACTAAAAAATCTTTTCCTCTATCTGACTAACTGTCAGGAGACACTTGCGCTGAGAGACACACAGCTCACACAGACTACACGTGAATTAGACACCCTAAAAATAGCAGCAGGGGGAACACACTCACAGCTGCAAATCTTTTGTGATATTTTAAGCCAAGCCACGTTGGACAATAAAAACCTTGAGACAGTACCTGAAGAAAAGGCAAAACTAGAACAAGAGGTCCAATTCCTACAAGGAATGGTTAAGAAACTAACACTAGAGCAGACAGACACCGACAAATCACACTCAGTGTGAGGCCACAATCAAGCATCTGAGGTACAAATTGGGATTTGGAAACAGACAAGTCACTGCTGTCACCACTGGGGAGGTCCCAAAGGATACCCCAGATTTGGAACCAGAATTATTGAATGAAAATTAGGACACAGATGTGTGGGATAATTACCCACCCACAGTGGCTGCCATAGAGAGACGATCAGCCACTGAAACTAGAGGACTTGTGCCCGATGGACAGGCAGAAGGACCGATTACTGGTTCCCAAACTGCCACCAGTATTATTCCTTTGACAGCTACAGATTTACAGCATTAGCAACATTTTTAGGGCCCCTATCCAGAGCAACCTTCAATAAGCGGATAGTGCAAGCATGCCAGATGGCCCTTAAAGAGAACCGCTGGCGGAAGAAATGCAACGCATAATGTCAGCCTGCGCAAGCCCAGAACTCCAGGGTATTGTGTGGAGACTTAGCATGTTGACCCAGGTCCCCAGTATGCTTGGATATTTCAGATACCTGGGCAATGCTGTGGAGCGCCGCATTTATTAGCTCAAGCAACTACCCTAACACAAGAACCAGATGAGGACCCCAAAATATTTTTAACCCATTGCGGACTCATGCAGATAATGGCAGGAGTTGTCACTTGTGCTGCAGGGGATGGAGTCCTGGATGACATGATTTTTCCAGCAGAGAACCTACACGATTGTGCAGCAGCTATGCAGGCATTGTATGCAAATAAATTAGGTATCTGGGATAATGGACATCCAACCGTGCTAGCAGAATTGAGACACGAAATCCAGCAAATAACACTGCATGCAGTTCCTTTAAATGTAACCATCAAGAAGGAAAGGGCTCTGGCAGTGACAGCAATAGACCAGGTCACCTGTTCTAATGAGAGTGGTGGAAAGGGAGGCTGGGTCTCAGGACAAGGTAACGGGGGTAGAGGAAGAGGGAGAGGTAAACCAAAGGTAAAACCTTCAACCAAGAGCCACCGCACTGCCTGGCGTATCCTAATGGAACATGGCGCAGACAGAGAGAAGTGGGACAAAGCAGATCTGGTTTTAAAGGCATTTGAGTTGTTGCAGTCTAATTCTAAACAGCCAAAGGGACATAGTGTCATGAGTGTGCAACTAAACCCAACAGCACCCCCTTTTCCTCCACCTCCTCCTAGTGCATAATAGGGAGGTCTGCTGGACAAAGAACCGCCCAATGATGTAGGAGCCCAGTCATGGCAGTTCACTGGCAAAATTAAATGGGATCTGGGGGGGAGACCATACATTTATGTCCAGCAGGGACTGTGGAGGGTTTTAAAACCATGGGAAATTAAAACCAAGGGAATTTAAAACCATGGGAAATTTAATTCACACCACCAAGGTGTTAGAAACAATGATTCTCAGATCTGATTGGCTATCTGAAAATCAAATAATAATCAATTTTCCAAGAAGCATATTATGAACAGTGGAATCACTTCCCCTCCAATCTTGGCAGACAGACACAAGCACGATCATAACCAGAAAAGCCCATGTGATAGCCCTCCCTGCTGAACAAGCAAATGAGTGGAAAAATAAATTTCCTGCAGTGTGGACAAAGAAAAAGACTGATTGTAGTAAAATTAAAGCCTATGTGAAAATTGAGGGACAGTGTGTCCCAACCCTAAAACAATATCATCCAAAAGAGGCAGAAGCACAGTTAAAGAAAATAATCCATGATTTAGAGCAGGGGTGGGCAAAATGCAGCCCAGGGACCAGATGCGGCCCGCCAGGCCATTCTATCTGGCCCGTGGGGCCCCTAAAAAATTTAGAAAATTAATATTTATCTGCCCCTGGCTGCCTATCATGCAGCCATCCATGGCTTGCCAAAACTCAGTAAGTGGCCCTCCACCCAAAATAACTGCCCACCCCTGATTTAGAGACACAAGGGGTTGTTACAAAGACTAACTCCCCATTTAATTCTCCTGTATGCCCAGTATTGAAGGCAGATGGACACATTTGGAGATTAACTGTTCACTACAGGAGGAATAACAAGGGCACAGTGCCTATGGCGCCAATTGTAGCTAATATGACAGAGGTAATACAAATGGTGCAAGCCACCTCTAAGTATTTCTCTGTAATAGATTTGGCTAACTGTTTCTTTGCAATACCTCTCTATCCAGATTCCCAAGATAGATTTGCATTCACATTGAAAGATCAGCAGTTTACCTTCTATCAGATGCCCCAGGGATTTCACAATGCTCCTGCCATGCGTCACCATCATGTAGCGAGCATGCTGGATCAGCTGGATCTGCAAGATAAATCTCAAGCGTTTTCATATGTTGATGACATTCTGATCTTTGGGCTAACTGAGCAACAAGTTAAACAAGTAACCGAAAGGGTGCTAGCTCTTATTCACGAGACAGGATTTAAAGTAAACCTGGAGAAAGCTCAGCTGGTCCAAACATCTGTAAATTACTTGGGAATGGTAACTGGAAATGCTGGAAGACAAATAGATCAGAGAAGGGTTAAGGCACTCATAGATATGCCAGCCCCAATGGACACTCATGCCTTAAGGGTCTTATTAGGTGGATTTAATTTTTTGAGACTGCACATATATAAATATGCAGAAATCACATTTCCCTTATGGAAATTGCTAAAGAAAAAGAATCAGTGGGAATGGGGCCCAGAGCAGGAAAATGCTTTAACACTCTTAAAGCAGAAAGCATTAATGGTCCCAGCCCTCTGCTTCCCTGATGAAACTAAACCATTCACCATATGCTTGGCAGCCAACAATGTGGCATTAGCAGCTACTCTGCTGCAGAACAACAAGGAAAAGAAACTAGTACCAGTAGCGTATGAGTCATGAAAACTACAGGGGGCTGAATTAAATTTTGACCCCTGTGAAAGAGAGTGCTTAAGTGCCATGTGGGCAATTCAATCCTTTGAACCATTCACTAGGATTGCTCCTATAACCATTCAAAGCACACACACACTCCTCAAATATGTGTTATCTGGCAAACTTGTGGGGGGAAGGTTTCAAGCACCGGTATGGCACAAAGGACCCTCATTCTAGTTAACAGAGGAGTCACTGCTGAAACCATTTCAAAACCTGACATGTTAACCCATGCTTTAATTGAAAAAGGGGCAAAACATGATGCCCTGAGGTTACTCTGGAACAAACAATAGCCCTGATGGAAGCTCCCCCTCTCACAGAATTGGACACTCGAGGGTGAGAGAATCACATCTGGTTTATGGATGGAATTTCTATGGTGATTAAAGGCAAGCAATACACTAAGTATGCACCAACTAGTTTGGGGGAAGAAATAATCCAAGGATATCTTAAACAGGGCTCCGCTCAGCATGTGGAGCTACATGTTATCTATTAAGTCCTAAAGCAATATAGAGAAACATCCCAGAATATTTACATCTATGCAGACAATGATTTCTGTGTAAAAGGGATACAGTATTGGATGCATGACTAGAACAGGAATGAATGGCAGGGGGCAGATGGAAAAGAGATAGCATACCTGGCAGAATGGAAATGCATCTATGATTAGGTTCTCAAAAATCCTAACCAATTGAAAAACCAACATGTAAAGGCCCATACAAAAGGTATGGATCTTGAAGCAACGTGGAATTGGCGGGCAGATGGAATAGCCCGACAATATGAGACGACAGAAATATCAGTTCTCACTAGAAGTCAGGGAAAACATAAAATCCAACCTGATGCCACCAGCCTACCAGCAGACACCAACTCATTTCACACATAGGTCCCTGGAAAAATAAAGATACAATAGTTAATTAATGTAGCACATCAATTCATACACGAAGGGGTGGGAGGGACCCTAAAAAGACTGAAACAAGGAATGAGTGGGAAGGGATGAAAGATGATGTGAGAACTTGGGTTTCTAACTGCATTCAATGTGCTATGAATAAGGCTCGACCACCAAACCAAGCATCCTAATGCATCAAAGAAGAGTTGGACCCTGGAATGGGTTGCAAATAGATTTCATTGACAAACTCCCAAGAAGTAAGGTGGGATCTCTTAGTAATCACTGATTCCTTTTCAGGATGGGTAAAAGCTTTTCTAACTAAAAACAATAGTGCACACACAGTGGCCAAGAAACTTTTTAATGAAGTGGTGCGTAGATTCGGCACCCCGGAGATCATCAGTTCTGATAACAGGGGAGCCTTCGTGGGAGAGACTTTCACAATAATGCTGAAAGCTTTAGGAATCCCCCCAAAATTTCATATTCCATATCACCCACAATCTTCAGGACAAGTGGAACGAGTGGATCAGACTACCAAGAAGCTTTGAGAAAGGTATTTAACCAGGCTAGTAAAGATTGGCTTGACAGACTGCCACTAATTCTACCAGCAATTCACAGTAATGACAGATTGCAGATGGGGATTCAACCATATCAGGTATTATTCGGACATTTAATGACATTAATGATAGATCCCGAATGCATCGGAAAGCTCACCGAAACCCACAAAATCACACAATATGATTATTTTCAGTGGTTAAAGCAACTACAGGAAGACAAAAGTACCCTGCAATATAGAATAAATCAAGCCATCGAAAAGATGAGCTCGAGGACCCACTTAAAGGATGTATCATAGCTCCCATTATGGGAGGCAGGAGACCAAATTATGTACCTAAAATTAAGTAAAAAGGCTTTGGAGCCTAAATGGACTGGTCCTTATTCCATAGTGAAGCATTTTAGTCCTTTGGTCTATCGCTTCGAGAAAGATGGGCAATTCAAGTGGGTTCATGTCTCACAATTAAAGCTGTTTTCTTAATCAGTAATTTTTAACACTTTTCTTTTTCAGATGTGTTTCCACCGACCAACCACATGATGGCAGGACCTGAATGGTGGATACTCAGATTAAAAGTTCTTGCTGTTGGTGGTATGTTAATCTGTTTTTGTTGCTTATCAATGGAGGTATTCATTCATGCTTTCACATTAGCTGGCCTTAAAACTACCACACGGGGTCGGTCACCTGTTCTGCCAACCTTAAGGATGTTGTATGATGCTGGCGGCAGAATGGCAAATTTGGCTGCACAGCGAAGTGCCTCAGTGGCTGGATAACCCAGAATTGCCACTACCCCATAAAGATCCCAGAAAGTGCTCGACTGTTCCACTGCTATGGAAGGCAGACATTAAAGTCCAGATTCTGTTTAATCTATTAGACATCTAAGTGGATTTAAGTGTCTCAGTGTAATTCTATTCTTCCCTGCTTAAGTCCCTGAAAATGTATATTGGACCTACCTTTATAACAAGGTTGCCAACTGTCCATAAACAGCAGACAGCAACAAAAATGATTAGAAGCCTTGAAACCATGACTTACGAGGGCTGGCTGAAAAAACTGGTGTTATTAGATTTGGAGAAGAGGGATTTCAGAGCAGTCTTCAAATACCTGAAGGGTCTTCGATACCTGTCATGAAATTTACTGTCAGTAACTTTTAGCTGTAAAAATAAAAACAGGCTAAATATGCCTATCCATGAAGTCCATAAAAATGAGAAAACTAAGCAACTGTGAGCTTTATTGAATTTGTTGTTGTCAGAAAAAGTCCGGAGGCAAACACTGATGGACAGAGAGAGCTGAGCATCACCACTTGGTGCCCGAGCAGGAGCTCAGCACCATGCAGGGAGCATTCTCTCAGGGCTTTATAGCCAATGGGAGCCTCTGTGGCTTCATCTGCCTCCACCCTCAGCCGTGTGCTGCTGCTGCTACTTCCAGTTACCTGCCTGTAACATTGCTCAACTCACAGGTTGGCAGACAGTGGTCCTTCTTCGCGCATCCATGCTGGGACATGGGGGAGAAGGGCTGATCAGATGGTTATATTTACATTGTGTAAAACATATGTCAGTCAAAAACTTTGGTTGTCAATATATAACACTGTCTTGGGTTGGCAACCCTGCTAGATGCATAGTCATCCAACACTGAAGAATGTGGGTCCCACAGCCATTTTCATGGGTGGAGTGTGGTGTGACAGAATCTTACCCTAAATTCTCCCTCGAAAAGCTCTGAGCTCAGAAGAACTAAGGGCCCTATGTCAAGCTGAGATTTCCAGACCCCTGGATCTACTTTAGAGATCAGGGGAGCTTGAGGCTAAAAACAGAGGATGCATTTCAAGGTTTAATCTGGGGATAATTTTCCTAAATTTTGACTTGCATTAAAACATGCCAGGAACAATTATTCACACATCAGATGGAATAGCAGCTACCTCAAATTAACCTTGAGTGTCCCTGGGAGCAAAGTATTAATCTGAATACTATGCAGCAGAGGCCAATCCAAGATTTGGCAAAGAGGGTGGGGGAGCAGCCACCTACACTGCAGGGTTGGCTGTACCCCAGCTCTCAGCCTCCTTTTCCTTCCCCCCTCCCAACAACCCACCTGTGTGGGAAACCCATGCTTCAGGAGCCTTTGGGGACTTTTTAAAGTTCCCAGGGTAGGTAAGCATCCCCCGCTTCCCCTCCATGCTCAGAGGCATGCCTCCTCCCCTCCCTTTCATCCCCCCAGGTTGTGAAAAAATCTGTCCTCTGTTTTTAGCCTGAGTCCATATGATAAGCAGGGATCCTGGTTTTCTCTGATTAAAAAAATCCCCAATTTTCAGATTTAAAAAAGTAACCCCAAATCCACACTTTTCCATGATTAAAATGAAATGATTAGTGGTGTTTCATTTTAATAAAAAAATAAGGGGATTTGGGATTACTTTTTTTAATCAAAAAATTGGGGCTTTATTTTAAATCAGAGAAAACCAGGATCGTTGGTCACCACAGAAGGCCAGGAAACAGCCAGCAAGGCGAGGTGGCAGGACACCAGGATGAAGATGTGGCCATTAAATAAATAATAAATAAATAAATTTTATATATATATATATATATATATATATATATAAACGGTCACCTCTTCAATGGTCCCTCTGGGGTGCAGTCCTGTGCATGTCCCTTTCTGGGGTGTAGGCACCCCCTGCAAATACAAACATGCACGGCCTGACCATCTTCACCCAGGCACCACTCAGCCCCTGCAGATGCTGAGGGCAGGCCTTCAGTGCCCCTTCCTACGCTGACTGTGAAAGGGTGAGCACTGACTTGGCTGCTCCACCAGCAGCATTGGGGCGAAGGGAACAGTTCCCAGGCAAAAAATATATAAGTTCCCATATATATATGGTTCCCATAATGGGGTGTGTATGTGCGCGTGTGTGCTTGCGCGCTTATAGGAACTTATACATTTAATGGTGTATAATTTATGGCACAGCCCAAATGCTGAAGTCTCATTCCTTTTCTGATTCTTCGTAAGAAAAATCACCTTCATCTTACAATTGTATTACACCTGATAATGACTGGCTTGTTCATAGGTGATGCATACTCAGTCAGGGAATTTGTGTGTGGGTGTGTGTGTGTGTGTGTGTGTGCGCGCGCACACGCGCGCATGTGTGCATACATGTGTGTATAGGAACTTATACATGTAATGGTGTGTGTGTGTGTGTGCACGCGTGTGTGTGTGCAGGTGTATAAGAATTTACACATTTAATGGTGTGTATTTTTATGTGTATGTGCGTGCGCGCACGTGTGTGTATAGGAACTTATACATTTAATAGGGGGTGTATAGGAACATATATTTAATGATGTGTGTGTGTGTGTGTATATATATGTGTGTGTGTGTATATATATATATACACACACACACATATATATACACACAC
>NW_017729032.1:120723748-120725207 GCF_001723915.1 Gavialis gangeticus
CCTCCCCCCGGCCCCCGGCCGTGCCAGGGCGGGGGGCGGCAGCTCGGCTGCTCCGCCGGCCGCACGGTGCGAAGGCAACAGTTTGCCGGCAGAAATCAGAGGGAAAGGGGGAAAAAAAGGTTCTGCCGAAACCCGGGATCGAACCAGGGACCTTTAGATCTTCAGTCTAACGCTCTCCCAACTGAGCTATTTCGGCTGCGATGGCAATGTTTTCACTGACATCTAGAAAGTCTTCGAGTCACTGACCTTCGTGCAGCTATTTAATTTGGTTCCCGATTGCCCTTGTCTGTGTTAAGACACCCCCCAGCCCACATGCAGCTCCGCGACCGCATGGTATTAACACAACGTGTTAACTCAGGAGAGATTCACTGCTTCTCTATGATGAGCACGGCATCTGTTAGGTACCTGTTGCTATGCAGGGATTTTATAGGGGAGAATATTAAATATAAACGATATAATAAAAGCAGAATCATCTCCACTTTGTTGTGAGGGGATAATTTGAAATAAAACCACATAAAAGACCTTGGGTTAAAAAAAAAAGGGGGGGTATATAAAGCGTGTTACTGGCCAGTTCTCATTATTTTGAGATGGATGCAGAATGTATAAATGAAATGAAGCGGTAGATTTTATAACATTGTTTAATAGAAACTGGCTTGTTTACTGCAAAGAGTTAAAAAAAATACAGAAATTCCCAGCAAGTTTATTTGGGCAGACAGACTTCTGAAAAAAAAATGTTTATTTCCTGAAAAAAAATGTTTGTGGGGGTGTGCAGGCTAGGACGAGCTGATTGAGTTCATTGGCAATGAAATATAGACAGACCTAGGGAGACTTTTCTTTAATTAGGAATCAAGTGAGGCAGAGTTCATTTAGGTTATGTTGGGGCCTTGTAACTGTTTTTCCGACATTTGAGGTTTGGGAAGAACATAGGAAATAAAGGAACTTACCACCTTTTTTGCATGTGTATTGCTAGATAGATGAGATAAAAATCGTACTAATAGATTATTTTTTACTCCAACACTTTAGGTAGATAGATACATAGCTAGATGGATTGATGGATGATTGAGTATTGTAACTGGGGGGGGGGTGACAGGGGCAGCATCCCCAGGTACAGCCTTTGTAGGGGGTCACAAAAGTAGCTACTGCTGTAGTGGCAGCTGACTGAGCTGCCACAATTAGTGCAAGAGCTGGTGCTGCCCGGGGCACAGACCCACCACACTATGGCTCTGGTGAACTAATAGCTAGACAGATTTGCATTCATCACTTGATCTTATATAATAACTAGAAGATTGAAATCCCTCACTCCCATCATCTTTTGCATAGTAGCACTTCGTGAACAGCCATGAAGCTCTTTGGCTTGAACATCAATCTCTTCTCTCTGAATCAAGAGAAAGCCTTTGATTGAGCCAACCATGACCTCTTACTCCAGACTGCAGTAGTTTTTGGCTGGGCCCTTCTTCAC
>NW_017729032.1:120730207-120730470 GCF_001723915.1 Gavialis gangeticus
CATGTGTGTATAGGAACTTATACATGTAATGGTGTGTGTGTGTGTGTGCACGCGTGTGTGTGTGCAGGTGTATAAGAATTTACACATTTAATGGTGTGTATTTTTATGTGTATGTGCGTGCGCGCACGTGTGTGTATAGGAACTTATACATTTAATAGGGGGTGTATAGGAACATATATTTAATGATGTGTGTGTGTGTGTGTATATATATGTGTGTGTGTGTATATATATATATACACACACACACATATATATACACACAC
>NW_017729032.1:120735470-120768695 GCF_001723915.1 Gavialis gangeticus
TTCCCAGCAAGTTTATTTGGGCAGACAGACTTCTGAAAAAAAAATGTTTATTTCCTGAAAAAAAATGTTTGTGGGGGTGTGCAGGCTAGGACGAGCTGATTGAGTTCATTGGCAATGAAATATAGACAGACCTAGGGAGACTTTTCTTTAATTAGGAATCAAGTGAGGCAGAGTTCATTTAGGTTATGTTGGGGCCTTGTAACTGTTTTTCCGACATTTGAGGTTTGGGAAGAACATAGGAAATAAAGGAACTTACCACCTTTTTTGCATGTGTATTGCTAGATAGATGAGATAAAAATCGTACTAATAGATTATTTTTTACTCCAACACTTTAGGTAGATAGATACATAGCTAGATGGATTGATGGATGATTGAGTATTGTAACTGGGGGGGGGGTGACAGGGGCAGCATCCCCAGGTACAGCCTTTGTAGGGGGTCACAAAAGTAGCTACTGCTGTAGTGGCAGCTGACTGAGCTGCCACAATTAGTGCAAGAGCTGGTGCTGCCCGGGGCACAGACCCACCACACTATGGCTCTGGTGAACTAATAGCTAGACAGATTTGCATTCATCACTTGATCTTATATAATAACTAGAAGATTGAAATCCCTCACTCCCATCATCTTTTGCATAGTAGCACTTCGTGAACAGCCATGAAGCTCTTTGGCTTGAACATCAATCTCTTCTCTCTGAATCAAGAGAAAGCCTTTGATTGAGCCAACCATGACCTCTTACTCCAGACTGCAGTAGTTTTTGGCTGGGCCCTTCTTCACCTCCATCATTCAGCTCCTGTACTGGGACATCCTGAAGATGAATCAGGGCTGCCTGCATGCCCACTCTGAGCTGCCCTCTCTGAAATGTTGCATGCTCCAGCCCTCGGGCCATGGCTCTGTGTGCTGTGGTGATGCCTAACAGGCCTTCCTCTTCCATTGGCCTCAGCCACAGCCGTTGTCCCTGCTCAGTCAGTGACAGTGTATGCTAACAACACAGCTGGGTTTTTGAGCACTGGTGGTTTTTTCCCTGATTTAAAAAATCCCCAATTTTCAGATTTAAAAAAGTAACCCAATGTCCACATTAATTCACATCAAAATGAAACACCACTGATACATAGATTATATATAGCTATAATCTATATATAATCTATGTATCAGTGGTGTTTCACTTTGGTCACAGAAAAATGTGGGTTTTGGGTTACTACTTTAATCTGAAAATTGGGGGAGGGGGTATTAATCAGAGAAAACCAGGATCCCTGCCGGTGATGATATGCAGTCCCTGATACAGTGACATGCAATCAGTGCAGCTACAAGCTCACATCCTTGGCCTGTTTCAGGTGGGCCAAAAGCAATACACTTCTTCTGGGCACCTGGCCCAGGCTTCCATCCATCTGAGACTTCCAAGCTAAGTGTCAGCTATTTCCACCGAGGAATGTGTATCAGTCTGGGCCATCAAGGTGGGAGAGAACTAGAAGATGGCCAGCTGGTCCACAAAGGGTGATTATGAAAAGGGTGCTGGGAGTGGGGGATGTCAGTCTTTTGGTTATGATATAAGATGCCTATTTTGTTCATTTTTACGACAAAATGTATAATATAGCAAATTAATGCACATTTTAGTAAAGTTATGTTTGTTTTTGCTTTGATCTGAAACTGAATAATATATAGCTCTAGGCTCCTATCACATTAGAAGCACTTTCAGTTTCTTTTCACCTGGAGAAAAATATGTATTGTGTGGTATACAATGATGCACCACACTAGCTGCACTCCCCTTTTCAGAATCCTACATCCCCATGTTTCTCATAGAATTCCAGAGGGAATTACTTGGCAGAGACTCCCCTATTTGTATTTCTCTTCATGTTTAGGGAGGGAGAAAGACCAGCTTGTAAGAGATCACCTACTACCCACTTGTTTGGCTGATTCAGCTGTCAGAAACCACATTCTTTTTAATAGCAAGCAAGATGCCTGGAGATAAATGCCTTTGCTGGAGCTGCACATAAGAGAGGAAGGAAGATCCCAAGGAGGAACCTTGTGCATTGATGACTATTACATGGCATCTTACAGATGGAACATTACACTGAATATTTAAATATAAGATTAACTTTCTTTCACCAGGCTAAGCACTAAACCTGCAAGCAAGTTGTGCTATCCTTCTTATGGCCATACATACTCCTTTGTTTTTGCCCTCTTACTCCCTTTGTTCCACTTCCAATTAGTCTGTACATCCCGAAGGGAAGGATCCTGGCTAAGAGTTGTACTGGAAAATGCAAAGTAGATTTTGGAGCATCATTTATAAGATTTAATAGTATTTTCCTTACCAAGAATGAGGGACAAGAGAAAGAGTATGCATCCAAGAATGTCGGTCCCACAGGGATAAGTTGTGTTTACAGACATGCATTTTTTGGGACAGTAGACTTTTACTGAAGTGAGAGTCGGCAGAGATAGAAAGGTCTTTCTATGGCTACTGGCCACCAAAGTCTTCACCATCATGATTCTACTTCTAGAGCAGGCTAAAGGAAGCAGTCCATCTGCAACCATTCCCCAAACAGCTCAGAAGAGGAATATTTGATGACTTCTAACTAAATGCAAAGCTGATGCTTGGTTTAGTGCTAGAAAAGCTTTCTCAAGTTCTGCCACCTCTGGGAGTTCTGCAGCTGTCCACTGCTTTCCTTGACATACTGCAGATAGCAGCTTTAGGTATGAGATACTCTCAGAAGTGGAAATGTTGATGACATTTTCAGAACAAAAAAACATAGGTAAAAGATGTCATTTGGAAAGAGGCAAAAATTAAAACTCTATAATTTTATGTAGTGGAAAGGTATAGCAATAGCATTTAGGCTGTGCCATAAATTAACGTGTCACATTCCTTTTATGATTCTTCCTAAGAAAAATCACCTTCGTCTTACAATTTTATTGCACCTGATAATGACTGGCTTGTTCATAGGTGGTACATATTCAGCCAGGGAATTTCTTCTAGTGATCCAGCTGATGTAGGCATATTATTTGTAGCAGTTAAACTGTAAAACATGTGACCACATCCATAAAAGTTAAAAAGTATTTGCATTAACTTTCTCATCCATCACTGAGAGAACCCATGCTGCCAAAGGCCAACAACTAACCTTGGTTTTGCTACAAGCAGTGGCTCCTGGTAACTTTGGAGAATGGATATACAGAACTGATGAAGTAAATTCAGTTAGGCACAGTAGAGTTCAGAGTTTCTAGCACAGGATAAATAACTGGAATATTTTCATCAGAAAGTTTTAAGGGTTGTTTTTTGAAAAGTTGTGAGACTTAAAAGCATAAGCTACATTGCAAGTCACTCAAGCACCCCGAAAGCCCTTTTAGTTTCAGTAACATTACTAGCATAACTGATATGTTGCCATAGTCAGTAACAAGCCCCTATGTTTAGGGCACCTGTAAAATGTGGTAATGAGAAGAGCACAATTTATACAACACATCAAATCATCCCTACTTCCTGTCCTTATTTGAAGACAGTCACCTAATAGTCTGCTATTATGATAGTCTATTTTACCTTCCAAAGTACGTTTTTAAACATTTTACATTAGGAATGTTCCCATCTCCCCAACCTGACCTGATACTTCTGTTTAACAGAAATACGTTAAATTTTGAACACCTAAAAATCTCACTTTCAGGAGTAGCTACAGTGAGAACAAATAACATTTTGTACTACTTGACAAAGCATCTTAAAGTATCTTAACGCTCTAAAACTGTTGGCTGCTAAACAAAAGGATGAACTATTTCCATTTTTGAAATATAGTATCTAGGGACAGTTGGAAGCTGGAATAGTACCAGTAAATTGTGTGTTAAATAAAGCCATTTAATAGAACCAAAAATAAAATCTAGTCTTTAAAGTGCTGGATTATAAAATTGTACTAATAGATTATTTTAAAATGTCATCTATTTAGCAATACACATGCAAAAAGGTGACGAGCTGCTGGTACCCAGAGTCCTTTACATCCTATGCTCTTCCCAAAACATGAACACTGGAAAAATAGTTACAAGGTGATTCCCCAACACAACCTGAACTCTGCCTCTCTTGATTCGTAATCTAAGAGAAGTCTCCCTAGGTCTGTTTATACTTGATTTCCAGTTAACTCAATCATCTGACATGCTATTCTGGATGCCCCACAAACTTTTTTTCCCCCCAGGAAATAAACAGAAGTTTATTTTAGCCTGAGGCTAAATATTTCTCCTGTGCTAAATGTTTGTGAAAGGTCCAGACTAGTATTAAACTGCAAATGAATTCAATTTGAGCAAAAAACAAACAAAAAAATCAAGCATAGACACATTTTCTGGCACTTTGTCTTCACTATGAAAGAGGCGTGTTCTTAAAAATCAAAGTAAAAGCCTGAAGAAGAGTAATTGCTAATTGAAATCCTCATAAAAAAAATTAAAGTTCTAGGCAAGATGAGACAGTTTCTCAAGTTAAAAAACACTTTTTTGTAGCAAAGAGGTAGCCATGGAAACTTGCCTCTTCCCCTCAGCCTTTCTGTGTAATGTAAGCGTTAAAATTCAGAAGTAACTCTGCCCTTTATCAATGCTACTACATAGAATATTGTCAGTGCGTGAAAAGAAGTGCTGAACTTAGGGCCTGATGGGCACAAAGAAAATGGCTGGTTTAATAAGAAAGAAGATTAAAGTAGTTCACAGTGCTTTCTACTGGCAGCCTTTCAAGGGAAGAGTTAGGGATCTAGAATTACATTATGGTTTTTCCAACAGTGTAAATCAGCAGGAGTGTCAAATTAGCCTGGCCACAGCAACACAAACACAGTGTTACACTGTTTCTGGTTCACGACATGGTAGGTACAGATTCTCATTGTGTGTTTCAGCAGGACACTGCCTGATGTGGTAAGAATTATCATCGTACCCAAATCACATTTGCAAGGGTATGGGAATCTACTGAATTCACACGCAACATTTTCATTAATGAAGTTTCATTAATGAAAACTTTGAGTGTCATTTTTTTTGGAGTGGATATAGAAACAGAAGCATGCTTGGAAAAAAAAACTGTGGAGGGAAGATAGCTGTAAGAAAGTTTCCTCTTTGCTCTTCAGCTACTAGATACTGGGAATAGGGTGCTAAAAGGCATGGATTACATTCTTCAGCATTGGAGCTCTGTATAGCCAGTCCTCAAATCCTTCCTCCACATTGCAAATTAAAGGAGGGTCAACTAATTCTTCTCAGCTCTGTATTGTCTGTACCATGGACCAAGCTGGTCTTTAATGCCTTTTCCTCATTGCTGAGTATCTGTAGCACGCATATGATTCCTGTTTTTACCGCCACCTACAGCTCAGCATTGCATTTTGAAGTTTTGCCATCCTCAACATCTACCTAGTCAGGTAGCCCCTGGCTCCCATCATCTATCAGAAAAGTCTGTGCATGCCTTGGAAGGGGGGAAGGTAGGAAGTCCAAACAGAGATAGGAAGGTGGGGCTCCTTTTTTCCTCCACTGGGGCTTACAATATTTGCATCAAACACACTGGGTAGCAAGCCTGCAGCCTCTTGAAATATCTCCACAAGTATCCTCTTTAACTCCCACTCCTTGAGGTACTTTTAATTTTAAACAGCTCCTTAGCCTCAAGCCATGCAGAGTTCTCCCTGCACTGCATGTGAACAAATGTGGCTTTCTAGGCCCCCAAAAGACCAAAATATCTTGGCTGTTCTCCTGCTGCAGGTCTGTCACCTGTTCTTAAGTACCCCTCCCCCATTTTAGTTCTATATGCTGTGGCATGCACCAAGCTTTCACATCTACTTTAATTTCAAAGACGGATGCTCCTATGAAGGGGCAATTGTCCATCTGGCAGCAAAATTTAAATAAATAATCTGCAGGGAAATGGTGGAGTGCCATTGTTTTTGAACACAGAAATATAGTGTTTGTTGACACTAAAGTTAGCACTGGATTCCTGAGCTAACATGCCCATGGTATGAACATTTCTAGTCATGTCTCAAAAGCATTTTTCAGATTTTCAAGTCTTGAGGCAAAATAAGCTGCTTCTGAGAGCCAAAAGTAGACCTAGTGCAACTTTCCCCTGTATCAGCAGCTCCCCAACTACACCTCTCTCCTCCCCCATGTCTCCTTTGGAGGTGCTCCTACTGATCCTGGAGATAGCTGCAAGTAAGAAAATACTCCTAGCTCCTTAGAAAACTCTTCAGCATTAGATCAGTCAAAAGGGTCTCATGAACTCAAAGCAGAGCAGGTCACGGGTGGCCACCTTACACTGTTTTTTATAGCCCTCAACATGGATCAACCTCTAACTGGTACTAGACAGTCTGACAAACTCAAAAAATACAAAAGTGTATAAGCATCACAGATCTTCAGGAAATAAGTGATCACATCTTCAGTTACAATGGGCTCTAAATCATAGCACTTGCATCACTAAGTAGGTCAATACTGAAATACCTCAAACACCAAAAGTAAAATCCAACCTACAAAAGCATCGGTAAAGCCCTAGTATTGAACTAGTCCAGACGTTTCAATCAGAAATATAGCACAAACTGGAAGGAATACATGTCAAGGTAGATAGGTTTTAAATAGATCTTAAAACAAGCAGATTGTTGATGCAGTATTTCCTCTTAGTATATTCAGTTCAGAGGTCATGAACAACTTAGAGAAATGGGAATGTGCAGAAATTCTTGAACATATCTCAGCAGGAGACTGACTACATGACCTACTCAGGTACTTTCCAGCCTTATATTTAAGATTCTCAGAGTAGCGGTGATTACAGAGCCAAAGGATCTGGGATTGCATTGTAAAGGCTACTGCAGCTCTGTACTCTGCAGTCAACATGCAAAAATGAATGTACCATTACTATGAGAACTCTGGCTTATTTCATACACTGTTATACCAAAGCCATAAAAGTTGCTTATAAACCACATTTTCAGTTATTAACAAGTGATATCTCTATTTAGTCACACTTTTAGTTACTTCCAGAAATAATATCCTGTACTTAGTGTTTTCAAGTGTAGCTTCATGACAACTAAGACTTAAAAATGTTTTTTTACATTAACTATGCAAGGATAGGCACATAAGCGTGCCTAGATCAGGTTGTCCAACTTCTAAGCAATTGCTGTATCTCACCCATGTATCAGCACCATTCCCCCACACATCATATGCCAGACCCCCCCCCCACCTTTCACCCACACCATGTTCTGGCCTCAGCTCTCCAGATGAGTTCTCCCACCACACCACAGCAGCACTGCAGGCCTCCCTGGCAGGGCAAGCTCCACTGCCCTGCCCCCTGTGGCAGGGAATGGAAACTGGAGGGCAGAGGTGGAGCCCAGAGACCCACGTTGTTGTTGCAGGAACAACAGGGTGGAGCAACAGTAGAGGAGTGGGAGCCCAGAAGCTGCAAATTCTCCCCTCACCAGCTGCATACAGCTCACAGACCACCAGCTGGTGTAAGTGATTTTACTTTAAACAGAGACAGACAAGTTCCACAAAAATATTAGGTTCATAGTCAACTCTGAAAAATGTATTAGCTCTTTTCATAGAGTTTGAGTTGACATTGAATTGTACATGAATAGTGCACATATTTTTCCTTAATTGTAAACACAGTGAGCCTTACAGGAAAATGTTACTAACAGTGATAAGATAATGATCTATTCATGAAACAAGTTTATTTAGCTTTTATCCCTATGGCTAAAAGCAAGAATATTCTTCACTTACAGGCAGTTAAGAGCATTTGAAATACTGTAACAAATGAAGTATTGTATCAAACAACATTTCATTTCCTCTAAATGTTACAATTGTAAACATCAAGGAGAAAAGAATTCAGAGTGGTAAGTAGTAACAAAGCAAGACATGGCTGTGGCAAGATAATTTGAGGGATCTTAACAGACAGTTAAAAAAAAAAAATCAGTGAAAAATAAAAACCTTTTTCTGAAAGATAGGATAACAATATTCTCCCAATATTTTTGGATAACAGTACTCGCCCAAGAGAAATGAAAAACACTTTAATTTACAACTTTTAGCATAGACTATGAACTAGCATCAACAGAAGACAAATACTGCACTGGCAGGGAAATGGAACATTGACCATACAGGACCCCTTCTCCAACTGTTACAATTCAACATCTCTTTGTAGATTAAACACTTTCTTTACCAAGTCATTGAATACTTGACTAGAAATTTAAGCCATCATGTGATGGAAAAAGTTTATTACACATTATAAAAATGATCTACTGGTACATATAAAATTTCTGAACTAAAAAGTCATTTTCATTGAAAGTGAACAAAACAGTGTAACAACTGTATCAATTTAGTGTTATAAAAATCTTCATCCAGATGAATTCCTTATTTTAAAATTCCTATAAAAAAATTTAATATTGCACTGAAAGCTGAAGTTTAAATATATTAAAATTATAATAAAGAATCAAGTGTGAAAAAGTTCTTAAAATCCTTCTGATTTTTAGTTAAATTAAGCACAATTCTCCACATAGATGAAACTACTGTAGGTTTGTCACTTGATTGCAGGTTTAAGTTGACAAAATGGTCCCGAGGTAGAATTTTCTTTATGCTCTTCCTTCTACTCTATGAAGAATCAATATGCATAAAAGGTTGGGTCACAGGGAAGGGCTCCAAAGCCTTCTCCACATTTTTCCAGTTGTAAAAGTTCTCTCTGTACCATTCAACTAACGTAAAGGAAAAATAAAGACACATAGGTTAGAATAAAACAAATATACAAGTTTTCACATACACTAATTTTTTCTTCAGGTACAACACCACTAAGAGTTTAGGAACAAATTGTTTAGAATTTGTTTTCTGTGATAAGAGTAGTCAGATTATATTTGGACTCTTTGTAAAAATCCTTATGCAAAACATTATTCTACCTTATTGGAAGTGTCAAGTTAATTTTTTAGCTACCCATGAGATTATGCCACTATTTTCAGATTTTAAAAAGGAGAAAAGCTTCCCCTCCCCCCAATTGTTACCCTCCAATTAATCAATGGTATTAAAAGTGGTATACTTGTTTTCTTTATTCCTTCTTTCCAAGGCACTTTAGGTCTCCATCCTAAACTGTGCATTTTTTCTGACTTCATTGGATATCTTATGTCATTGGTAGGTCTTAAAAAAAAAGAAAAAAAAATATTCAAACAGAAAAAAAACTAGTTCAGTTAAAAGCATAACAATTTTGATAAATAGTCTGCACAGATTTTGGTCTATAGCAACTTCAAAACATCATATTAAAGAGTATTTAAAAAGACTAACAGAACCAAAACATTTTCCACTCTGACAAATTAGATTCACTATGCCACTATTCCAAAATAAGGCTATTTTACGCAACTATGACACTGCACATTTAGCTTGAAGACTCACTTGTACACTGCAATATGGATAGCATTTATATGAATGAGTCTCTTTTGGGCACCTGAGTATTGTGTAGTTAGAAATTACATGGGCAGAACCAATCATTGTGCATATATAAAACTTAGCACTCGCAATTGCAGAAGATATTAGAAATTTAAGCTTCCTAGTAACTTTAACCCCAATGGGCACATCCAGACAAGCATGGTTGTGTGGTATGTGGTGCTGCAAACACTTTTCCAGCACCACATACTGCACAGCCCACGCTGCAAGGGGGCACGGCCCAAGTGTGCGCTGCTCTGTTTTTGTTTTTTCTACAGATTTTTTTGAACCCTGGATGTCCAGGGGTCAAGAAAAACCTGCGGAAAAAAAAAACCAAGCAGTGCACACTTGGGCAGCATGCGCTGCTGAAAAGAGGATCTGGGCCACCCAGAACTATGTGGCACAAGGTGTGCCACTACTAACTGTCCCCGGAGAAGCAAACATCCACGCATGTCTGGACTCGCCCAGTGTTAAAGTTACTACTCTAGACAACATACATGGTACATCCAGATGAGCACAGTCATTTGTTTCCTTGGGGACAAGTAGTAATCGCACATCTTGTACTGCTGCTACTTGTCCCCAGGGAATGTCCATCCCACATGTGTGCTGGCATGCAGCAGGTTACCCCGGGTGGAATAGCAGAGGCCGGGGCCAGAAAGTGTGCTGGCCCCAACAGCCTAACCTGGGGTCCTGGGGGCCTCCCAAGGCTGCAGCCACAACAGGAAGCCTGGCTGGCAGCTGGACTGTGGCTCTGGCCAGCCAAGCCATGGTTTTGAGTGGCGCACACTGCTACCATGTGCACTGCCCGACTTTTCTTTGTTATAGATTTTTTTAAAAAAAAACCCATGCTGCAAAATAGCATATGCAGCATGTGGGGTCTGTGGTACCACATGCCTGCGCTTGTCTGGACATGGCCACAAAGTTCAAATTACATAATCCAAAGCTATCAAGATCCAGTAACAAGTATTTTACTTTTTATCTAGCATGCTGCTTACTAGCTTACAACTATACAAACACAGTCAATGTTGGTGAAGCAAGTAATAACCTATATTCTGAAAGTGTTCCTATTATTGACAACAGATAATTGGCGCTAAATAGAGTTTGACTGTACTCGTAGCCAAAGATGAAATTATACTAAAACACAGTGTCTATAGCATAGACCAAGTTTTTTCTTAGGCAAATTACTTCCAGACACAGTAAAGAAGTTGAATATTTAAATCAAACAGTATAAATTGTTATTTTTGCCACCAAAATTCTTTACTGAAATCTAAACTGCAGGGCTAGTTTTTTCACTCTTCCATCATATTTGTTTATAGTACGAGGCAATGCTCACATTTTACAGAAGATCTAGTTTTTGTAAGACAATACTATTTTTGCCAACTTTCTGGGGGGTTGTCTGGTCCCAAATTCTGTAAAAAAATCCCAGGCAAAATTATGCCAGGATTTATTGCACTTTATCTATAACAAAAAGTGTCAAATGCAGAACTAGAAGGTTACATGGGCCAAAATCCTGTGCTTCTGTAGCTGCCACAACATATTCAGATTGTAGTTATATCCTTTCTAATAAATTACAAGCTCTCATGGTTGCTAGAATGACCTTCCAAATTTGAACAGCGTAACTAATAAAACAACTGCCTTCTTAGATCTGTGGAAAGACTGAACCAGTGATCTGAGAGATGCAAAATGTATGGGTTCTGTTACTCTCACTGAGTTAAGAACTCTGAAGCCATTGTCAACATTAACTATTCTGTTGCTGATTGGTTTTAGATGGAGCAGGCTGGGACTAGAGCTTAAAGGAAGGCAGCAGTCATTGTGGAGGCAAGGGAATAGAAAGGAAAGGAAGAAAAAAATGTATAAAGAAGCAGTGGTTTAAAAGAGTATTTTCCATCCTAAGTAATACTGAATATGATAAGCAAGGATCCAGGTTTTCCGTTTCCCACAAAAAACAAAACAACCCCCCTCCCCCCCTAAAAACAAGAGAAAACCACAGATTTCCCGTTTTTATCTGCCACCACAACTGCCCCGTGCCATTTGCCCACAGTGCCACGTGTCACCAGCTGTGGCAAAGCAGCGCAGGGTGCAGCAGCTGCTGTGTGCAAACCCCCCACTCCTGTCTGGCAGGGCAGCATGTGTGTGGCCCACAGGGGGGCACCACTGCCCTTGCCCCCTCCCCTCCAACCCTGCTCCTGGGAGCGGGCACAGAGACACACCCTCCCTCCTCCATTCTAGATCTGGCTCCCCCAGCCCCTGCCATTATCCCCACCCCACCCCTTCTCCCCACACTTGCTGAATTGTGCCTGCGCCTCTGTGTCTGTCTGCGCTTCTGTGACAGCACCTGCATGCCTGCATGTGTGGGGCTGGGGGGTTGCTGTTGGGGGGAGTGAGGGGCACCAGCAGGCCTGGAGAGCCTTTAATTTTACTCACAGATTTTCAGGTTTTAAATCAGAGAATTTGCAATTTATTATCAGGGAAAACCAGGATCCCTGGTGATAAGGTATTAAGCAAGTTACAATTTAGAGTTAAGATCCATCATAAATGTCATAGTCTAATCTATATTGTTATCTGAACATTCTAATATTCATGCCCATTCTTGTATAGATTAAATTTAAATACCATGAAATTACACAAAAGGCCATCAGAAGAACCCAAAACCAAGTCTTTGCAATGTTATAAGAGGTCTTGTGTTTTAGAGACAAAACAAAAACACCACAAAACTTTAGGATAACATCCCCTTACTTGTAATTAACAGTCAGGGGTGAATCGACTAATTAGTACCTCACCTGTCTTTGACATAATCCACCCAGTGTTCCACTTCAGATTCTGTACTGGTCTTCTTTATCTGGAAGGCAGAAAAGAGCACATCATTTCCCATATTAAAAACTTGGCTACAATATACAATTAGTTCCAACTGTTATGCATAAGAATCAGTGTGCACTTAAAATACTAAAGATATAAATTTAACACTGGACACTGAAACCTACTACCAGGTATTATTTCATCTAAATTTCAAAAAAATTTTATTAGGCAAGGTTGATTAAGTCATTGTTCTAAACCAGTGGTTGTCAACCAGGGATACACATACCCTAGGGGTACTTAAAAAGCTCACAGGGGATACAGGAGGGCTCCCCCCACTGTGCATACCCTGGCAGAGGCCCAGGAGACACGTATCCCACCACCCCCACCCCCCAATCTGTGCAAAGAGTGAAGGCGGCTGCCACTACATGCTGGACTTTGCACTGCTCTTAGGGCAGCAGTGCACAACGCCACGTGCCTGCCACTGCTGGGCTGCATTGCACCCCCGCCAGCCAGTAGTGGGACGCATGTGGCGTTGCACTAGTCCTAGAGCAGCCGCAGCAGTTCACAAAGCCCAGTGTGCAGCGACACCAACTTCACCCTGCACACGGACTGCGGGGAGGCATGGGCCCCTCAGGCTTCCACCAGGGTGCGTGCAGCGGTGAGAGCCACCCCCCCGTCCCCGGATGAGCCTCCCAGGCTCTGATCACCCCATGACCTGGTCTGGCCGGGGCCCCATTTGCCGCAGCCCCTGCTTCACTTCTTCTCTCATAGCAGGGGCCTCACTTTCCCCCTCCCCTTTAGACTTACCTGCTGGGGGGCGGGGATGGGAGGGTGTACACATACACTCAAACCCCACAAATAATTTTAAGTTAAAGGGGTACTTGAGCTGAAGCTTTAAGACAGAAGGGGTACACTTGTTAAAAAAAGCTTGAAAATCCTTGTTCTAAACAGTCAGGATTATTACAGTTCCAATGACCATGCTTTCCCTGGCACCTCAACTACTTAATACAGTATAACCTCATAAATCCAGATATAAAAAATCTGGCACTTTTAAAAAATATGCTACATTGGGGAGTAGCAGAGGCCAGTTCTGGAGCAGCGCAAGGGGGAGCCTGCACACGGTGGCTGCCGCCACTATCCACCACCCTGTGCAGCCACTCCATGTGCAGACACTGCTCCAGGACTGGGCACCACTATCCCCCCTTCTCCATCCGTGACTGGCTGCTGCTCTGCTTTCAGAAATGTAGAATTTTTCAAGTTTCCAGCAGGTGCTTGGTCCCAAGCATGCCAGATTTATAAGGTTATACTGTACTTGAATTCTGTATAATTGGTCAGTTACAGTGGGCTTTATTAATTTTTTTGGCAATTCCACGTCCATGAGCAAAACAACTAACATCAAAAGTATTAGTCACTTGATGGCATTAGCCTATCTGAAGACCATGTCGAGATATAAATTTTTTTCAGTGCTCGGTGCCAGTATTTTTTGTGATGGGGACATCAGCGTGCTGTGGTCAGGAGAACTAAGTTAGCATGCAATAATGCAGAGACTGAATTCCTTCAGACTTACAGGTCATTTCTTCTATGTCGGGGTTACTGTATAGAATAGCTTACAGTGGTATTTTGCATATTGTGTACTACCTGTTCTGTAGATCAGCATGCTACTTTAAGGCTGCCAAAATCATGATTTTTCCCACCCCAAGCCCTAAGTTAAGTTAAATGTACCATATTTACTTGCACACCATATGCCCAGTCTCCAAAAATCAGCCCTCCAAAAGTATGATGCATGATTTAAGTGAGAAAGCCAATTTCTCCACCAAAACTGAATCACAGGGACACTGCAATGATTTGGAAAGGATGACAGCTCCAAGAACCAAGGAGGAAGGGATGCAGTGTAGTCTTCAGCATCAGTTTTAACCTTTTCACAGATGCCAAGAAAGTTACTGCCAATACAATAGTGACTGCAAGACAGTTAAACTGTAGTTTTTGACTGAGCAGCAACAGTTGGGATTCAGCTATGACCTCATTCAACCTTCCCAAAACAAGGTACACATGGTATGTAGGAAAATACAGTAATTAAAATCCCCTTTACTGTAAAAGGGATTTTACACACATATATGATCGTTAATTAATGACGACCCCCAAACCCCATTTACATGGTTTACTTACTAACTGTATTAATTCTTTAGCAAGTTGTGTAATGGACATCTCAAAATTGGTTCCAATGTTATAAATTTCACCTGGTTTCCCCTCCTTTAGAACAGTAAGGAATGCTTCTACTACATCAGTGGCATAAAGGAAATTTCTTTTTTGAAGCCCAGAACCATGAATGCAGCTAAACAGGAAAAAAAGATGTTCTGTCAGAGCTTTAACACAAAAGTATGTGATTATTCTATCAACATGGAGTTCAATGTGTTAAGTAGACACTCCATACGCAAGATGTTTTTTTCTTGAAAGAAAATTGTTTAATTTTTAAAAATGTTGAGAAGTTCCACATTAAAAATTTAACTAAAAATCCAAAGTTAGCCTTATTCAGCTAAGCATTTAGATTCATTTTTTTTTTCAAATGATCATTTAAGGTATACTGAATGGACTGCAATTTTAATTAAAACTTGTCCATCACATACACACTGCAAAAAACCCAGAAAAAAAAATTTCAAAAATTAAGTTACATACCATTTCCTGTTCTGTTGCAACAATGATATAAACTTTGGAATAACCTGAAACAGTAAAAAACAAAATAAAAAAGTTTACTCTAGGTAATTAAAACAAAAAAACCCAAACAAACAAACCTAGACAAGATTAAAAGGGGGCCAAACACTCAAGTAAGGCCACAAAGGATAAACATATGCAAGCAAGCATGGTTAGACAATATCACTTAAATCAGGGATGCCCAATTCATTTAGCCTTATATGCCAGATAGGGAGCATAGGGCTCCTCACAGGCCAGACCCAGACCACTATTTCTGGCTGTGAGGGCTGGCACTGCTGTCTTGGTGCTAGCAGCCAAGGAGTTAATGCTGCCATCACTCAACCAGCAGAGCCATGGCAGCCAGAGCTGCAGCTTTAGTACAGCTATCATCTCAGGGGGTGAACATCATCAATTTTAGCTGCCATCAGTGACTGAAAACTACATTCTCTAGCAGTGTTCACTCCTGCACACTTGCCATGCTGATGCTAACAGGGCTGGACAGCAGCAGTGTTAACTCCCTGGCTGCTGGTAACTGTGGTAAAAAACTCTAAGGGGCAGATGACCCAGCTTCATGGGCTGAATCCAGCCCACAGGCCATATGCTAAACATCCCTGACTCAGATGTTTCTGAGCAGGATAAAGCCCAGCAACCTGTAACAAAGTTAAATCATAAAGCCACAAATAGTCATTACAGGTTTTGCCATTTAAATGAAACACATGTGTCAAAGAAACAGGAGTGAAAAACTCTGAGGGTATTAAGTTGTAGGTTAAAGATTTCCATGCTGTGTGCGTGTTAAATTTATAAGTTAATCCAACTACAAAGATTCATTAAGAATATTCCAGAGAACTTGAAAATGCTTGGTGAGGTATTAAATTTGTTGTTCCTTCCCTCCCCACCCCACTTGGCAGTATGTTGAGGCAATACAGCTATACACTTAAACCAATTCTAACTCGATAAGTCAATGAATTTAGAGCTTAGTTTTCTTTATTGTTTTTATTTGAGTTACCAATGATTCCTCCAATTCTTTCCTAGATGCCAAAAATCAGAAACAGTGAGAAAGGCACAATCTCACCAGAATGCTGCTAGTTTCACCAAAGGTTTATTATGTTTCACTGCTTTTGTTCTATTTCAATTCCCAATTACACCAGGGTGCTTGGCATAATTACTATGAAAGGAAATCCCTTCCTCTAGTATCATATTACAACTACTTTCCTGGGCAAATGCAAGCAAGAGTACATTTATATTTTCTCAACACAAATACCAACTGCTTCAGGTCCCATCCATTTATTTTTGTTTTCACTGATGATGCCTTAGTCCTTTTACATGCAAGAGTATGGGCCCCTTAACTAACAAGGTAAGCAAGGATGTGAATTTATCACAGAATAGCTGACATGCTATAACTACCAACATGCAAACTCTTACCACGTACTAAAGGTGAGGTAGAAAAATAAGTAACTTTTCATTTAGCAAGGGATAAGAGCATGTATATGGGCAGTCAGGACCAGGGATCCAGATTTTTTAAAAAAATCCCCAATTTCCAGTTAAACAAAAGTAACCCAAAATCCAAATTTTTCTGCAATTTAAATCAAAACATCACAATCTCTCAGAGAGAGATTTTAGTAGTGTTTGATTTTAATCATGAAAAAATGTGCAATTTGAAAATTCGGGATTTTTTTTTTTTTTAAGCAGAGAAAACCAGCACCCCTGGTCATGATGACAGATGCTCTGTCATTCATGCCTTAAGTTACCTCAGTAAATTGCTAGAGAGGTAATTAGCCATGTTACACTGAATTTAGGCAGAAGGCAGGTTGGCAGTTTATAAACTAACTCATTCAGAGAACCCTGAGCTTTTCTGGGTTCATGCCTCTCTGAATGAGTTAATCTATAAAGGGATCACCCTGTCCCGCCTCCTGCAAATTAAGGAAGCTCATACTGCTTTAAAGCAAGCAAACAAACAAAAAACATTAATCATGCTGCCATATCAAAGAACAAAGAAATTAAAATGGTTATTAACAACAATTTTTGTAGCATTCTAGTAGGTACAAGTTTATTACCTTTGAAAACTAGTAACATTGTTAAAAAATAACACTTGTAACAATATCCCCATAGAAATTTGAAAAGTACTACCAAATATGTTGTTGGAATTCAGAAATCTCGTTTTTCTGCATCACCTATGTAAGTCATTCACCCAAAACAGACTTTGCTATCTCAGGGTGACCACAAATTATTTTTCTTTGGAATACAGTATATTCTGATTGTGAGGAAATAGCATGGTATAATAGTCATTGAAAATTCATTTGTATAATGAGTTAGCACTCAGAATAAAGCACATATGTAACTTACTTTTTCTGGATACTGATGAGGTCCATAAACATTGCTGCTTCGTGTAATAACAACTGGAAACTTTAGAAAAAATTAAGGATATAATTAAACAAGCCTCATTTGGACAGTTGTAACTAACAAGGTTGTTGGACCCAAATTACCCTAGCTTCTTTAGTAGTCAAACTTCAGTGATTTACGCATGGATAATGCCTATTCAAAAGTCTGCAAATACTTCATGAACATTAAATGAAAGCTTAAAGACACAGCCACCAGATAGGCAAGTACCTACTACTTTACTGTTTGGGTTCTATCTGTGAAAAACAGTAAGTTTCCTATTCCCAAATTTCATTTATATTACTTTCTAAAGTACATTATAACCATGTACACCTAAACAGCTAAAAAGTATATCTATCAATACTTTATTTCTAGTTTTGTGGGTTTTGTTTTGTTTTTTTTAAGAAAAGTCTATTCTATTCCTCCTCATGCCAAAGAAGCCACTGCAAAAATCAAGTAATGGCCTACAAATGCTAAGGTAGAAACAAAATGCTCTTTAAAAATTAAACTGCTATGACAATCATCTGACTAGCAACTAAAAGAAAATAAAGGAATACTAGGCAGCTAGAAACAGAGTTAATGCTATTTGAGGAAGTCCCAATTTATCTCAGTAAAAACCTGGGACAATAAAGGAGCAACACAACCATTTACACACACATCTTCCAAGCTTCAGTGATGCTCAAACTAAAAACAGACAACAGGTTTAACATGGTGTTGATTAAGCTGGGATGTGACTGGCACAGCCTAGCAGGCTTGTTCTTGGAATGATTGGCAATTAACTTGAATGAGGAGCTATTAACTCACAAAGGTACAACACATTCTCCTGGGAAAAAGGTATTAGCATATTTTAATTGTGCATACTTAACAGGTACTTAAAGCAGTGGTATGTCTGTAGGATCCTGGAAAAAAGACTTCACCCCTTCAACTTTCCCACCCCAAAATTGTCTGTTTATACCTAGGGTACCTTAACATTTTCAGATCTTCATTTTTTTAATGTATTAGGTTTGTTTGTTTTTTTACATTTAGCATCAACTAGTTTCCTAGTTTAAATACCATATTAACTCAATCCCAAAATGACATTTTTGCCCCAATTTAACATCAGGAAGAAAGGCCCTTATCTTAGATTCAAATGCAAGGTAGCAATGCCACTGCTGCAGCTCTGGCCCAAACCGCCAGAGCCACAGCTGCTGCCTGACCTCTCATTGCCTCCACAATCCCTGCCTCTCCCCTTGTCAACCTCAGGCCCCTGCCCCCCCTCAGCCTTCCCTGCCCATGCCCCCTTGCCCCCCCAGCAGCTTTTGGCCGCTGCCCCATTTTCCCTCCCCACAACCTTAGGACCACATTAGTGATACAGGGCCATGTTCCATGCCCCAGGCCACAGCACAAAGAAAGCTTGCCAGTATGGAGTAAACCAGGGGTGGGGGTTCAAGCCTTTGGGGGGGCAGAAACAGCACTGGGGGAAGTGAGGGGGGAGAGAAATCAGGGCCGCCAAGGCAGCTAGAAGTAGGTGGGGGGGCTGGGGCGGACAGGCTCCAGGTTAAGCAGCCTGTCTGCCCCTCCACATCACCTCTACACTGCCTGTCCCCCACTGCTCCCCCCACTCCCTCCCCAACTCCTTGACTGTCACCGCTGGCTGGGAGCACCGCCACTGCCTTCCCCAGCAGAGTGGAAAATGGGATGGGACACATTTAAGACGATCTTCCAATAATTAAATTCTATAGGTGCAAAATTCTAAGAAATTTACACATTTCCCCATGTACGGAATTTAATTATTGGGGGGGTGTCATCTTAAAAATTCAGTCACCTAGAAGTCAGGTAAATACACTAGTTCTTTTTGACTGAACTGACAAGAAAAGAAAAATATAACAATATTGAAATCCATAGCTGAGTGAGAGAGAGAGAGAGATTGAGAGAACTGTATAAATACCGGGGGGGGAAGGGGTGCACTTTTAGTAATAAGACAGGTAACACTTTAAGTAATAAATAGAGACCTGGTTTTCTCCAATAAAAAAAAAAAATGGCCAATTTTTGGATTTAAAAAAGTAACCCAAAATCCACATTTTTCCTTGATTAAAATGAAACCCCACTAATATATAGAGGGTGGTTATTAAGTCCTTGTGCAACTTTAAACTTTAATAACTTTGGATATACACATGATAGAAGCAAACTGTAAATGGCTATTGAAAGCATAATTCATTAAGTTTTTTAGTATAGTACAAACTATGCACAGGGTAAGGATCACAACTGCAATTCATGAAATCACTCAGCAGCAACTGGAAAATGTTTTCTATGAGTTGGAAAATTGGATTGAATGATTTATCATGAAAGATGGCACTTATGCTGCAGTTTAGAAATTTGAGCTGTATTGTGTTAAAATGTAATGAATTATGCTTTCAATCACCGTTTACAGTTTGTTTCTATCATGTGTACATCCAAAGTTATTAAAGTTTAAAATTGTACAAGGACTTTATAAACACCCTGTATATAGTGCTGTTTCATTTTAAATCATGGAAAAATGTGGATTTGGGGTTCCTCAATCTGAAAATTCGGAAGTTTTTTTGGGTTTTTTTTAAATCAGAGAAAGCCATGATCCCTGGTAATAAGATAGGCATACAGTGCATACACAAAGTTGCAAATCCAGGAATAGGTGGCACTGTGTCTACACTGTGGTTAATACATTTTCTTTTGATACTCTTAAGACAAATAGGCTAGTACAAAAAAAACTTTATAGCTCCTGAAGCATGCATAAGCTTACCTGGTATCTTTCCCAGTAAGACTGAACAAAGCATTCTGCAGCTGCTTTGGATGAGGCATACGGATTTGTTGGTCGTTTGGGTGAGGATTCATCGAACTCCTAAAATAAATCAATATGAATGATAACGTGCTTTAGGCAGTATCTTTTATCCAAAAGAATCCCAGAATGCTAGACAGGCTTCATAATGATGTCATAGTCTGAACGTTTTCTTTCAAACACAGGGAACAGAACACATTAGATGTTCAACAGTACTGGAGGTGAAGATAGCATCATAAAAGCAAGAGAAAAAAAAGAGAAACAGGCTTCATGACTACCAATAGCAGAAATAGGCAACAATGCCATGGCTAAACTAACCTCCTTACATCCATTAAAGGTCCTTGACAGATCACACCCTATTTCCACCTTGTGCAAACCACCATCTCCATAGGAAGTGCATTAGCAACACAGAGACATTAACTGCACGCACCTCTTAACACTACTTGAATGTTAGACAAAATCCTTAAGTCCCAGTCCTTCAGACCTTCGCTGCACGAACAGTGAGGTCTGTTCACACAGTGCACTATGGAGGATGGGCACCTTTGAGAGAAGAATACTGCCCAGAGAATCAACATTATGTGACTCCCAGGATGAAAGACCTTTGAAAAATCCCAAGAACAACTGCATCAAATCTTCTGAATAAACTATTGAACAAAATCATATAATCTGACATGTTCTGGCTGTAAATCTTATAAGTTAGATTATTAAAATAATAAAATATTGGCTATCAATGATATTAATATCAAAACCAATAGCTCTTTTTCTTATAAATACAGAGTACCTTAAATATTCATAAATTAATTATGAAAACTGTTTCCTGATATTTCATGAAGCAATAATTACAAAACAGTATCTGTTATTGTTGCACACCTGTGTCTTACTGGTCCAACTCACCATCATTCAATTCTGGCTGGTGAAAGTTTCTGAATCCTTTTGCTATTTGGACTTCATGAGAGGACTTCATTTGATGACAAAGTTTAAATTAATCGTTTAAAAACAGTTCAGATACTTAATTGCATTTTGCAGCTAGTACCTATACCTCATAACTGGCACACTAACATGCCTGATTGTAAATTTAATACCTCAAGTGGGTTGCTCAGATTATAAAACCAACTCTGGTAAGAATACATTCTAGAGAAACTTGCTTTTAAATAAAATGTTACCCTATGAAGTTTTTTCTTTAGGCTTTGTAACCACAGAATAGAACGGAAAAAATTAAAATTACATAATGTAAAACAAACCAAGAACAATTTTACCACTGCTAATAATTCTCCCACACATTTTTATTAAGTTACTTGGCCTGGAGCTCCATTTCGCTCATATTCCCATTGACCAAAAGTGCAACGCTACTGCCAAATCCAAGTTCAGGGCCCGATCTGCATACTGATTACCCTCTACCACACCCCTCCACTCTTGATGAAGTGTGTGGGGGTTGTGGGGGAAGGAGGGAGTAGGGGAAAGATCAGGCTACAAAACCCACAAAATTGTAGTTGGTAGCTCTCCAAAGCAAGGCTTCATCAATTCTGGCCCTGTTCCAAAAGGATCAAAAGATGAATTGGCTTACTGTTTTTTGGGCACCTGCTACAAATTAACAAGCCAGAGCCAATTCTTCTCCCCACCACCCGAAACAGACAGATACTAGGAACTGCAGAAAAGGGACGACAGCTTTATCTAATCTGGTTCAGTCATCAGTTAGCTACTTCTCACACAGCCAAGATAGGTACTGGAAACTCTGCCTCATGGTGATCAGCAAGATATAAGCAGTCAGCTAATCTCTTACTCTATGATTTCTTACTGAAGCAGCACTCTGTTCTTTATACTTCACATAATAGATGACTGACACTGCAGAACCAGTCCTGGCTCATTTCATTTCCCAAGCTGCTATACACAGCAGACCTCAAGAGAACAAATCCACAGGAAGGCAAAGGCTCAAGGGCAGAGAAAGTGCACCCAAAATAAAATCATCTGAGTTTGTCTATTTAGTCTCAGAATGCAGAGATGCAACTAATTCTTATCTTGATAATCTACAGACACAATCCAACTCTTGGTAGTGGAGGTGATCTGATGCTATCTGCTACAGCAATGGCATTCATGCAACTTATCTTGAGAAAACATCAACCTTCTCAGGCAAAACACACAAATCATTCTGCCACATCTTTTCATCTTAATAGCCTTGCACATGGTCACCAGAACCATGCCCAACCATACTCTGAACTGTATGATCTTTCAAAAAGAGCAAACAACCCCTGTTCTCATTCCTGGATGGCTGTGATACGTATCCTAACAAAGTGCTAATCCAAAATGACAATCCTCTAACTATGCTCTTATAGATACAAAGGTTGACTATATAAGAGTTAATACCTGAGCCTACAGTATCCATTCCTGTAAGGAACAGAATTTCTTCACTCTTTCTGCACTAAAATGGCTGCAGTTGAAATTGTACAATATTCCCTGGTGGTTAGCAGTAGTTGTTCACAGATGGGAAGCCATAATATTTTCCCTAAAATAGTTACTTTTTGTACTGATGAACTAATCATTTCAAATCATGCCTGAAGTGTGCCAGATATTTTAAGTATATGACAAACCAATTTCCTGCTACAAAGAGCTTACAATCCAAGTTGACAGACAGACAAGAAAAAGTGAACACAATTTTTTTGTTTTCTTTTGATAAGGACAAACTCAAACAACTCCTGGAACAGAATTTATAGCAGTACATTCATTCCATATTGCTTGTAAGATTAGGCAAACAATTTTTTTAAAAAAAAATCAGTTGCTTCACACACTTCATGTATGATTCACTATACCAATCACAAACAGTCAATAAGAGGCTTAATACTAAATTAAGCATTAGTAACAAAAATCAGTGCCTGTTTACAAGCCAAGACACCTTCAGAAATCAGGCCTGCATTATTTTCAAAAAGCTGGGGTAAATTAATCTTAAAAACCTGTTTTGTTTAAACTCTTTTAAAAATTATTTATATAAAAGGAGAGGTAAAAAACCCCAAAAATGTTGAAGCACTTCCCTGCTTACCTCATCATTGCTACCTCCATACACTTCATCTGTACTGACATAAACAAACTTCTCCACACTGGCTTCATATGCAGCAGTGACCAGAACGTGAGTACCATAAACATTCACATATCTGAATTCCAGAGCATGCCAAAATGAAAGATCTAAATTTTCAGAAATGAAAGAGAACTCATTCTGTTATAATCTTAACAGGGAAGAAAATAGGGGAAATAACACAAGAAGATATTAATAGCAAACCACTTCATGACACAGCCAGGATTAGAGCTTTTGATGTTCTTTTAACTTATTTGATGTGTTTAATTAAACAAATGTCTCAATGCAAGTATAATATATCATACATTTGTTCCACAGCACAAAGTGTTTTTTCTTGATAATAAACAGTTTTCCTTGATAATCAGGGATCCTGGTTTTCTCCGATTTAAAAAAATCCCCAATTTTCAGTTAAACCAAAAACAAAAAAACAAACCCCCACAAGTAAAACAAACAGAACCTGAAATCTACATTTTTCCATGACTAAAATGAAACACCACTAATATATGTGGTGTGTCAGCTTGATCACAGAAAAAAAAAAAATGTAGATTTTGGGTTACCTTTTTTTTTTTAAACTGAAAAAAAAAAAAAAAAAATCAGGGATTTTTTTTTTTTTAAATCAGAGTAAACCAGGATCCCTGTTGATAGTTAAACAGTAAGAAGAACTAAAGCCAAGATAAAGTAGAGTATCTACACTTGCATTTACATTACTACAAGTTAACTTAAGTTAAAAATGGCACTTGAATTGTTATACAAATACACATCAATACAGCAGTCACCTGCAGTACAATATCAAAACATTAAACTATTATTAGATAAGATACTATGCAATCAGATGAAAAAGGTTACATTAAAGTCCTCATGCATGCAAATTTCTAGTTTCAAACCATTTACAGGTGATATCTTCAGAAAAATCTTTACTGGAACAAAGTGTAAGTACACCCCAAAAGGCAAAACTACATTAATATAGAAAAATTAAAGTCTTATTTTTAAAGGGGAAGTTGGGGCAGAATAGACTAGGATGCAAATTTAAAGCACAACTGCTATTCTATATTAACTCTATGCGGACACCTTGAAGTTGCTTGAAATTCTTCTGTTTAGATTGCTAGGAGTAGCTAGGATCAAGGAAGCTAAAGGCAACGGAGTATCTCGTGGACTTCTGTTGACAATTTCTATTAAATAAAGTAAATATAGAATTACATTAGGACCCAAATTTGGGGGAGCGGGGGTTTGTTTGTTGGTTTAAAATATTTCCTCTCTCAATGCTATTCTCTTTTACCTTGTCTCCAAGCATAAACTGCAAGAATAATTGTTAAAAACTTCAGGAAAGTATGTTAAAAACTGGAAGCTCATTTTTACAAACCAGGACCTAAACTCCTAAAACTGTTTTCTAGATACATGTATGGCTATTCCAGGGCAATTGCACATAAGCTCCTGAACAGATTTGTTAACAATTTAAAAACAAAAATGTAGTTAAACACACAGTTTGATAAAGTTCAAAAAGATATAAAACAGGTGATGGCCAGGTAGTAGTACAATATCCTTAGGTGTCAAATTTGTTTTAAGCAATACTCCCTAGTTGAGACTTCCCACATCTGTAGTCTTACCTTGAGGCATTGTTTTATGACAAACAGTAAACCCCTAAAAACAGGTGTATAATGGAAATACCAACAGACCTTGAATCATAGCAGTGCTACTTTGAACTGCTATAAACAGAATACTATGGTTCTTTAATGTAATATGAAGGGGGGAAACAATGAAAACAGACAACATGAATAGGTTACTTATTTCAAGCAACACGCATCTAGTACATTTATCACTGTAACAACATGCAATAATGCTCACCTACATGCGTTTGTGCTGCAAAATGTAGGACTATATCAATTTTCTCACTTTCAAAAAGCTGTTTTATAAAATGGGGTTCACAGATGTCACCCTAAAGAAGAAAAAAGTTAGATTGAAACAAAGCTATCAGTAGAAGTCAGCTTTCAATACTAGAGCAGCAGCCCTCCAGTGTACCAAGTTTTGTATACCATTTTACTATTGCAGATATTGTTTATTATATTGCCTTGACTGTGACTTCATGCAAAACTATATACTTTGACTGTTTATACACTACAAGATGAACCGTTTTAAAAATTAAATTCTAATTTTAAAAGCATACAGCATTCATTTACACAAGTGGGGCTATTTTCATGAATAAAATCACCAGCAATATTAGTAAGAGCTTTGTAATCTCACTCAAAGCTTTAAACAAAAACAACCTCCCCCCCCCCACAAACATCCAAAAAGCCACCCACACATGTCATTTGGGACTTCCATCTATCGTAGCAAAATTATTTTCCTCCCCAGATTTATAGGCCTGTTAGAAAGTTAAGCTACAGCTGTAAAACTTCAACTGGAAGCTTCCTTTTTCTAAAAGACAAATACATATTTTTTTTTAAGACTGTGCAGAAAATAAAAAGAGTAGAGATATAACTAATGACCTGTCAAGTATCATGCTCTTTATTCCCTCTAGAAAAAAACTGGTTGATGCTGTTCTGTGGTATTAATAGCAAGTACCATGAGTACTAAAACAAGTCACAGTGCCATGTTTTAACAACAACCGCCTTCTGGAGAGAACATGTTTGGCAGCTGACAGAAGGATTGCTCTACATTCTGGAAGAGTTTCAATTATGGATCTAACAACTGTCAATATTAATTTTTAAGTTACACAAAGAATAACTATAAACTGGCAACTGCCAATACCCCTCTTATGCTCATTACAGACACGACCAACAATTACAACCTTGCAGCTGAAAAGGGTAAGCTGAAATATCAAGATAATATAAAATATTATAGAAAACAAATTTTAAAAGGTTTGTCATACCATCTTCATGAAGCCAGAATGCATGTAGTAACTTAAAAAATAAAGAAAATAAAATAAAAAATAATTAAAATAATAATAATTAAAAAAAAATATCAAAGAATATCTAAATGGAAAAGAAAGCCAGGTAACAAAAAATTAAGGTGGCCGATACAAACCAAAACATTAAGGCAGTATCTATGCTGATCCTTTCCTGACCCCAGAGGTCCCGCCATTGAGAAAGAGGAAAGGAGAGAGAGATAGCATGACCACATGTAGGTTCAAGAACCTGAACATATCCCACAGAGGGAAGGGGATACTCAAGTCTACTCTAAGCCCCTCAATGCAACTCTGAACCCATCTTCACTGCCTAACTCAGAGGCTCTCAACCTTTTGTAAATTTAAGGCACCTCATCATTAAAAAATAAATACATGCATACATAAATGTTATCTGCTGTGATGCCAGTGGAGAACCACTATTGTGGTGCCCCTGTTTACCATATATCACGGTGTAAAAGTTGAGGTTTGAACTCAAGAAAATTTACCCTTAAATTTCCACCTCAACTTATACACCATGTCAACGCTTCAGCCAGACACTACGCTAACACCCTACCAATTGGGCAGCACACAGCCCGGGTGGCACTGCCACCACAGAGGGAAGGACTAGGCCACCTTTGCAGCTCAGGGGCTGCCTGGCCAGGTGGCAGCTCACTCCCCAGAAACAGGATAGATGGGCAGGCTCCACCAAAAGCAGTATCGGACCCCTCACCGCTTCTGTCTTCAGCAGGCTGCTGCAGCCCACAGGACACCTGGTGCCACACAGGAAGGGGCTGCCTTGCTCCACAGGCAGTGTGGGGGGCAGGGTGGCGTAGGAAAGTGGCAGGGTGCACTGGCAGTGGCAAAAGGTGGTGGGGATGGCATGGGAGGCACTGGAAGCCTGGGCAGCACCCAGACCTACCTGACACCCCCAACCTCCTCACCAGCCACTGCCCGACATCCCATGCTGCCCATGGAACGAGGCAGCCCCTTCCTGGGCAGCACCAGGCATCCTGTGGGCTGCAGGAGCCTGCTGAAGGCAGAAGCAGTGAGACCCGATCCTGTTTTTGGCGGAGCCTGCCCATCCTCCCATCCCTCCCCTGTGCCTGGGAGACAAGCTGACAAGCCAGGGAGCTGCCAGTTCTTCCCTGTATGGCAACAGCACCCCCTGGCCAGGTGCTGCCCAAGCTCAGAGGCACCCAACCCAACACTTAGACAAGCCCACTCAGACTTCCAGTGCCTCACATGCCATCCCTACCGCCGGCTCACCCAGGCACCCTCCTACCACCTGGCCCACCCCCCCTCCAGCAGGGCAGGACCGACTTATACACAGGATCTACAAAAATCCTAACTTTTTTGAGAAGAACTATGGAGACGACTTATACAATGTGACAACTTGTACACCATAGAATATGGTAGTTCAGTCGACTGAAATTGGAGTGCTACTACCACAACGAGGTGTCCTAGGTGCCTCTGTTTCCAGGAGGAGTGTGGAGGTGGGGAGGGGAAGGTAAGGGGGTGAGACAAACCAGGAAGAGCAGCAACAAGTGGATGTGCCTGTTTTTATTAACTGAGGCATGCGGGGCCATTCTGTCTGTACACCATGCTGGCCATACCTTCACTGCAGCACTCCTGAAAGAGTCTTGCATCACCCAGTTGAGAGTTACTGACCTAAATGCTGCTCTCTGCTGTGCCTCAATAGGAGTGAGTGGAAGAAGTATCCTTAGTTCCTCAGTAGTGAGCCTCTGGTTGGGAAGGAAGTACGGACATGGACAATGATCAAAAAGCAAGAAAAAAAAATCATGGATACGCATATCTGCATTTTAAATAAAGTGGATCTGAGAAGTGCGTCTTTGTAGTCTGTGCACTACGAAGGGGCAGGGAAAGTGTCAGAGTTAACTGAATTTTGAACTAAATAATCCAGAGCGACCTCTAAAATAACAGGATAAAAGTGAATCTAAAGCAAGAGTCTCCATTACATGCATTTAAAATGTACTTGCATTTCAGGATTTATACTGCTCATTAAAGAATGAAACTCAAGTTACCACTAAAAATGTCATCATCATCTCTAACATTCATAGTAAAGCTACTCATAAGCTTTTGCCTACACTGCAAATAAAATATCTAAGGTTTTGAATACTATGTGCATAAATAGTGACACCTAGTGGCTCTAAAAATAGAAAATGAATTGGAAATTATTTATTCTGAACTGTAGTTTAGGCTCTCATAAGGGCAAAAGAAGTAGTACAGATACATCAGTATTTTGTATAACTACATAGCCAGAGGTTTTAGTTTAACATCCATCAGAAGCAAATTAAGTTGACTTCTCTCTCTCCTCCCCATTCTCAACTGTGCTCAGAATTTAAACCAATAAATGCTTTTTGAACAGCATTACTACTACTCTGCCTCCATTACTGAAAGTTACCATATTGTTTTGAAAGTCAACACTATCCACTTTCATTTTTTTCAGTATTCAGTGTCTACCTGACAACAGTAGGAGAACAGGTATAAAACAATCTGCTCACTACTGTTTTTCTAAAGCAATGGTTCTCAACATTTCTGGACTCAAGGCATGCCTCCACAAGTTTTTTGAATTGAACAGCACCCAATTTCTAAAACTAATTTATTACAGTACCTACTTCCTACAATCGGGGCTGGACAGTAGGGATAGGGCATCATTGGCAAAGACAAGCCTGAACCTGGTTTATCCGCATATCTCTTCACACCTCCAGGAACCCTTCAAAAGGATCTGGTGGCACCCTACAGTGCACCAGCTCCTGACTGAAAACCACAAGTCCAAAAGAAAAGCAGAGCGTATTTAGCATATTTGGTAACGCTAGTCATCTTCAGTGAGAAATGCTAAATTAGATACCAAAACATTGCCAAATACAGCAGCTTTGAACCTCACAATACACCCACAGCACAAAACACCTGATGTAGATACCTATTTTATCATGTTCTTGTTTTCACATCCTTAAGTTGCAGCATCAGCTCAATTATTTTTGCAGTAACCTTTTTCATTTATAAAATGTTTTCCTCCTTCAATGTTGCAGGGTTGTTGGTCATAGCCATGTTGTTCTAAGGACCTCGGCAGACAGGATATCAATTCTTCCCAAAGAACCTTGCCTTCCTCGTTCAACGTACTTTTAAACATCAGTTAAATTCAAACATCACATTACCCTTGTGAAGTGCACAGTGCAATATTTCCCCCTTTTATACAAATACTGAAAGGGAGACAAGTGTCAACTAACATGCTCACCACACAGAAGGAAGAAGAGTTAGGGCTCATGAGAATTCAACACCTGGTTCTCAATTCTGTATTCAAATCATACTCTGGTTTCAATCATAACATGGTGTGTTGAACACACATGCCAACAAAAACTTCACCGGAAATTAATGGAAGGTTTCATAAAAACACAACACAATAAAAGTTTCACAGGTACTTCCTCTACAAATACATATAAAGAAATGTTATGCTTTTCTGATTTCTCTTACACTCTCCATAATAATAGGATTTACCAAGGGAAGCAGCTCCTCAATACATTATTTCCACCCTTTTTCTGTTAAAATGTTTCTAAGTGTGGCATAATCTTCTAATTAACATTATCTACAAGAGCTCCTCCCCCATGGCACAGCCTTGCATCCACACAGAATCTCTTTTTCCAGGTTTATAAGTACCGTATGCTGCTTAAATTAACCTTCTTTAGGTTGGAAAAACACAGTCAATTTGGAAAGCTGTACTGGCATATATACAGACATATCCTTATTTTAAACTAATTATGTTGTTTCTGGCAGTCCTCCCACTGCTACCCTACACTGCAATGCTTCATAAATAGACCCAGTCATGCAATTGCCCTCTAGCTCATTAAAGTTATTTTGATCAGATTTCGCATCTTTGTTTAAATGCTGGCATAAGCCTAGGAAAATAAATAATGTGGTTTCAGTGATCCAGAGACTACTTTTGTGAATGTGCTCAGCTTTTTTGCAGGGGAGAAATGGGACATCTGAGTTTACTCGAGTTCTGGACAACAGCACTAAACCAGGATATGAGACCCAAATATAATTCCCTCCTCTGCCTGGGCACATTTGGTTGTACATCTTCCACCTCCTGGTAGAGCACCTTAGGCAGTAGGCTCCTAGTATATTTTGGTTTAGGATACTGGAGCAGGCACTAGAGCCCAGGGATCCAGATCCTACACTTATACCCACACACACCCACACACCAGCGCAGGAAAAAAAAATCTATTTAAATCTTTTATACAAAAGTAGAACAGCTCCCTCAGGACTGAAAAAGACCCATCTCAAAATATAGCCACTTAGTTAAGACAGCCACCTGAAATTAGCCTAAATACAATCTTTGTCTCAAATTTAAGCATGCACTGAGATTAGAACTCCTTCTCATTCTTCTGTTCTCTAAGCCTTGTAGTTAAAACACTTGGCCTGGAGACAACACTCATCACCAGGGATCCTTTTTTTTCCTGATAAAAAAAATCCCCAATTTTCAGATCTAAAAAAGTAACCCAAAATCCACCCCTTTCCATGATCAAAATGAACCACCACAATATATACACATAATACACACATATATAGTGATGTTTCATTTTGATCATGGAAAAGGGTCGATTTGGGGTTACATTTTCTTAGATCTAAAAATTGGGAATTTTTTTTTAAATCAGAGAAAAGGATCCCTGCTGGTCACCAGTTTTCCAGTCAGGAAGAAATTTTACCTCAGGGTCAGACTGATACAGACTACAAGTGGGTAGGGTTGCCTTCCTTTATAGTAGGGGGTGTGGCTCTGTTCCTTGGATCTCTGAAGTGTTTTTTAACCACTCCTGTAGCAGCAGTTGTCTCCCTGCTTTATCTGTGGCAAGTCTGGGTGCCATGCCTTGAGGCTGTGTGACAAATTTGACTATATCTGTCACACATATTAGTAATATGTTAGACAAGGATTTGTATAGGATAGTTTGGACAGGGATGATCTTGTCTCAAGCAGTGGGGTGGACTAGATAACTTCCAAAGGTCCCTTTCAGCCCTACTTTTCTACGATTCTATATTAACATGAACAGCATCAACAGGAAAAACTAAGTACTCTTACCTAGATTATGAGTGACAGCTGAACCTGGATATTTTGTAAATTTAGGGTAAGGGTTTGCAAACCAACCAGCAGCATTTACAGCTTCTAGAAGCTGTGTTGTCTTCAAGAAGCTGCGTGGAAAACTGCACCCTTTGAAATAAAAGTCAGAGCAAAGAGCCACACTGAAAATCTGGCTACCCACTGAAAATTAAATGGGTTGCAAACTATGTGGATACCAGGGACCTGGATTCTATTGCATCGTCCAGGGCTGGTGGTTATTGCACACTACAGGGAGATGAAATAAAAACCTCTCAGGCAAAGAATGAACTTGGGTGTCTCAATTTTTTTGAGAGTACTCGAACCTTTGAGCTATTGTGTAAAGAGGGAGCACTAACATCTATTCTTTGTTTTGAGAGCTTAGCCTTTCATCATCTTTGTTTTTCTTACAAATATGCAAAATGAGAAGTTTGGCTTCGTGTCAAATAAAATAAAATGAAAAAGTTCATGTTTTTGTTTTACCAAGAAAACCAAGAAACTTAACACGTTCAACACAGACAACTGTGATTGTTCTATTTCTCTGTGCCAAAGCAAAGCATCGATTAGCACAGTCCAGCACACACACACTTATTACCTCATCTAGATGCCCCAGATTTCTATGGCTTCTGGATAAGTACCTTGTGCTTCTCCCTTAATCCTCTCTCTCTCCCCTCTCTTCCCTGTTTTGATTCTCTGTCTCTCCCCCTTTTCTGAACAGGGAGGTAGTCAGAGGACAGCATCACGAGCATTTTTTAAAGATAAAAAACCAAAAATGCTGTATTTTAAGCATGTCATTTATACTGGCATAAAGCAAAACAGAAAAGCAATAGGAAGAGTACTTTGATCAGTACCCTGAATTTAACTAGACTTATGCCAACTGACAATTTGTCCAAATAAGCTAGAAACATTTCAAAATATATACACTATAAAATATTCACAGCTATGTCTAATCAGACTCCTAACACTATTAACCCTTTGGGTTTAAGCCAAGTATTGCAAAAGTCTAATCTCACACTGACTTTCTAGCAACCTGCAGTTGCTAATAGAATCTGAAGCAATGCACGCTGCAAAATATGACAGCTTTCCAAAAGCCACCTGCATGGGTAACACAGCTCCCCATTTTACTCCTGCACAAGTTATCAGAGAAATCACTGTGGTAAATAGCAGTTCTACACATCTCTCAAGTCTGCTTATTGCATATTTAACAAAATATTTTTCAGTCTCTGGAGTACAGGAAGTTCTCAACTTACAACATTTTGCACTTACGTTTCTAAATTGACACCGTTTCAACTTTCTGACATCACTTCCAACTTTACAATGCTGGATCTGAAGTGACGCAATGACAGCGAACAAGCCACTGTCACCCATTTTCATGAAGAACATCTGTCCAAACTTTCTTGGATACTTTCTTTAAGAAAGCAGACAAGACTCCAGAAAAACCTGCAGCCAAGACTCCTGAGAAGAATCCAACCAAGAGCCCCTCAAAAAGTCCAGCAAAGTCACCTCAAAGAAGTCCTTCCAAATCAATGATTGCTATTTACAATACAAATATATTAACATAACTATATTATTCATCTATACTTGATTGAATACAAAATTCTGGATTATTTTTGGTGAAAACAGGGTACTGGGCCTTGGTTCAGGAACTAATCCCCCATTTATAACATTGTTTCCTATGGGAAAATTGGTTCCGACTTACATTTCGACTTAAGACACTGTTTTCAGGAACCAGTTGTGTTGTATATCTGAGGACTGCTTGTACATGCTTTGAAGTAACATTTTCCAACATAAAGACACCCTGCAGAATGCACATGCAAGTCACCCACCTGCTCCCCACATGAAAGTGGTACAGGGATCTATGCAAGAAAATAGCATGGTGGAAACAGCTTCCCATTCTAAACCTGAAAATCAAAGGCAACATGCTATCCCAGTTGATCAGAATTGAAGCAGTAACTTGAATCTGCCATGTTAGCACCTGTCAAGCCACAGCCAAAAGATCACCGTATCAGTTTCTTAACATTTGGGAATAAATATTTCTTGACTTCCGAAGTGGATTAAAAATATATATATTTAAATATATAATTTTTCCTTTTTAAAAATAAACCATCTTAAAAGGAAATCTGAATTTAATACAGTGAAGGCTAAGGTATAAATTTACTATCGTCTAT
>NW_017729032.1:120768706-120770234 GCF_001723915.1 Gavialis gangeticus
CATTTATAACATTGTTTCCTATGGGAAAATTGGTTCCGACTTACATTTCGACTTAAGACACTGTTTTCAGGAACCAGTTGTGTTGTATATCTGAGGACTGCTTGTACATGCTTTGAAGTAACATTTTCCAACATAAAGACACCCTGCAGAATGCACATGCAAGTCACCCACCTGCTCCCCACATGAAAGTGGTACAGGGATCTATGCAAGAAAATAGCATGGTGGAAACAGCTTCCCATTCTAAACCTGAAAATCAAAGGCAACATGCTATCCCAGTTGATCAGAATTGAAGCAGTAACTTGAATCTGCCATGTTAGCACCTGTCAAGCCACAGCCAAAAGATCACCGTATCAGTTTCTTAACATTTGGGAATAAATATTTCTTGACTTCCGAAGTGGATTAAAAATATATATATTTAAATATATAATTTTTCCTTTTTAAAAATAAACCATCTTAAAAGGAAATCTGAATTTAATACAGTGAAGGCTAAGGTATAAATTTACTATCGTCTATTACAATAATTTAAATAAAAATACGGTGATTCAACAAGTCTATTCTAAAAACTCACAAGTTACAGGCTGTTTTTTTTTCTTAGACAAGAGTAAGTGGGGGAAACATATAACTCAAAGTCAAGCTTTTAAAACATGGGACAACGTATTAGGGGCTTGACCCTGAAAGCTAAGGATCATTATAGATGATAGAACCTAATGCTACAAATGTAGCAAAGTTAAGAAAGGTAATGAAGCAAACTTGAAACTTAAAAAATTGATGCAGCGCCCATAAGATAAATCTTTCAGCTCAAGATTTAAGTACTCCAGGAATAAAGGAATGCTATTGAAATTGCAAAATACTTTCCGTAACAACAAATTTGCTTCAGCTTCACTGAAGCAAGCTGGGGAATGCAAGCTAATTCTTCCCCAATATGTACAATGGAATTCAGTGGTTGACTGCTTTGAGCTCATAAGAACTGGCTTATTCTGATGCCCACCTGTGAAGAGTAGTCCAGTCAATACTGGACTACAAAGAAATGTATAAGATATGCTGAATACACTAAAACCTACTTTATTTATTTACTCAAATACAAGACAAGGTTTCCCCATTCTGCCGCCGCTCCCCTCCCCAATCAGTACTGGAAAAAAATGCCCCTCAGTTTATACTTGTATACAATGAAACCTCATTCAAGTCACTGTCTATTATAAAACTGCTGCTAAAAGCAGCACGTGGTCAGGCATGGAAACCAACTATGAAGTTGATCATGCAGCCAAAACTGACCACAACTATAAAATGTATGTCCATATTGGGCAAACTGATGGGAACCTTTTTTTCTTCTGTGCAATACTTAAAAAAAAACAAACTGGGAAATTGGATGGGAATATACCACAAGGATAGGTTGGTAGAGCACATCTGAATAAGTGTAGATTTGCCCGTTAAGCACAGTCTCCCTCTGCAGGCGAGTCTCTCAAATCATAGTGAGCCACTACAGTAAATACATCTCTACTTCCTCCTCACTGCCACAACTGAGCTGCAC
>NW_017729032.1:120770245-120773274 GCF_001723915.1 Gavialis gangeticus
CTTTCTTTCCCATTTTCAGTTATTCCTATTATTTCACAAGCCTTAAATGTCTGGCAAACATCACCAAACATTCGTCCATATACAAATGACTATATGTACATTTATTTCAAGGTCAGTATTTTCAAATTTGTCACTCACTTTCGTGTGAAAATGGAAAAAATTTCAAAATAACCTAGGTAAAAAAAATGACTCTCTCATTTTACAGACCATTAGGGAGAATAGGTTTTAACAGTACAGAGGGTGGGGAGGAGACCGCAGGGGGAAGACACTGGGGAGTGGGGCAAAGGGCAAGCGGGCTACTTGATCCTACTGATTTATTTTCCTTTTTGTAGCAGTAGGAAGGAAACAAATTTGACACAAACCTTCACGAATTAGCTTCTATAGCTGGAAAATTATAACAAATTAATAATTTTTCCAGATATAGAATCTAACTATTGAGGGGTTGTCTGATATTCAGAATCATCTTGTGTTCAAGTAAATACAATATTTCCACAGCCCTGGACAAACTGCAGAAAGACTGCTGCTCTTGACATTTGGAAAAATTTCAAGAAACATTAAAACAAGGAATACCCAACAGCAAAATTAAATTCAAGGAAGTAAATAAGCAGATAGATCAAGCACTTACTCTACTGCCTTTTCTTGTCTATATTTTTAACACAGTACCAGAGTAAATGCCCATCTGCCAAAGAGGAAATCAGTGCTATGACATGAGCATCTACTTAATCACTACAGATCCTGGTTTTCTCCGATTAAAAAAAAAAAAAACCCCAAATTTTCAGAGATTAGCCCCCCCCCCCCACAAAAAAACCTAAATTCACATTTCTCCCAATTAAATTGAAACACCACTAATACATATGTGGCATTTCATTTTAAATCAGGGAACAATGTGGATTTTGTTGCATTTTTTTAATCCAAAAATTTGGGATTTTTTTTAAAAATCAGAGAAAACCAGGATCCCTCCTAATCACCCATCAGTCATGCCAACCATAATAAACTTCAAGGCTCGAGATAATCTATTCAAACGGTACATGTTTGCTGAGGATGTTTTAAACAAAAGCCACACCAGTGAACTGACAGAAGTCACTAGCAGAGTACCTGGAACCAGAGTTTGTTGAAGTGCTAAACCAACTTTTACCAACAGTAGCCTCTTCTGTATGTGCAGAAAAAAAATATTTTCTTCAGTTGGACAGGTTCATTCAAAGCAGAAAAAAAAGAAAAAAAAAAAAAATCAACTGGGAGTTGAAAAAGCAGGAAAGTTTGTTTTTTTCCTTCCGCTCTATTATTAAAAAAAGTGGACTATTATATTTATGTATTCTAAAAACTTGAAAACAGTAAAAATTTTCAAAACAACCCAAGTAAAAAAAAAAGACGACTCATTTTAAAAACCATTAGGCAAGTAGGAACTTAAGATCAAGCAACTTTTACCATGGCATTTTAGAAAATTTTGACCCAAGTGACCTGAAATCATTCATTTAATTCACTAACCAAAGGTCATACTCCTAACACTATAACAGTTAAAACTAATATTTAATTAACTACTTGTAAATGTGCACCATGCTTTGTTAAAAAAGTTTCTGTATCCAAAACATTACAGGTTTTGTTTAATAAATTTGAAGTGCTGTTTTTGTGCACAATTAAATTCAAACTGCCATCTTAATGCAGTTTGATATACATATGAGCAAAAAGTTAATCCTCTACTGAATAAGACAGATATATTTCATTATTTTATGCCATATTAAAAATGGCAGGATTTCTAACAATCCAAACATATTAAGCCATTTATTTTTCATAGTTTCATAGTAGTTAGGGTCAGGAGGGACCTGAACTGATCATCTAGCCACAGGCAGGAAAGAATGCTGGGTTCGCAAGACCCCAGACAGGTGATCATCCAACCTCCTCTTGAATTTGCCCGAGGTAGGGGTGAGGACCACTTCCGTGGGAAGTTGGTTCCAGATTTTGGCCACCTAACTGTAAAATATTGCCTTCTGATCTCTAACCTAAACCTATTCTCCATCAGCTTATTACCACTGATCCTCGTCACCCCAGGTGGCGCTGCGGAGAAAAGGGCTCTACCTATTTGCTGCTGATCTCCTCTGATGAGTTTGTAGGCAGCCACCAGGTCCCCCCTCAGCCTCCTCTTGCTGAGGCTGAACAGGTTCAAGTCCCTCAGTCTCTCCTCGTAGGACATGTCCTGCTGCCCTCTCACCAAGTGGGTGGCCCTCCTCCGAACCCTCTCCAGGCTGGCCACATCTCTTTTGAAGTGCGGCGCCCAGTACTGGACACAGTACTCCAACTGCGGCCTGACCAATGTCGCGTAGAGGGGGAGTATCACCTCTCTGGACCAGCTTGAGATGCATCTTTGGATGTATGACAAGGCTGGCCTTGCTGGCTGCAGTCTGGCATTGGCGGCTCATGTTCCTCTTGGAGTCAATAATGACTCCAAGCTCCCTTTCTGCCTCTGTGCTTCCAAGAAGGGAACTCCCCAGCCTGTATGTATGCTGTGGATTCCTTCTCCCAAGGTGCAGCACCCTGCATTTATCTACGCTGAACCCCCATCCTATTCTCATCTGCCCCACATCTTAGTGTCATCAGCAAACATGGACAGCCTGCTTTCCACCCCCTCATCCAAGTCACTGATGAAGATATTAAACAGTGCGGGCCCGAGGACCAAGCCCTGGGGTACCCCACTGCTCACATCTCGCCCGGGTGACTACAACCCATGCACCACTACACTCTGGGTGCGCCCCATCAGCCAATTTTTTACCTATCCAACTGTGTAGGCATCAATGCCACACTCGTTTAATTTATTGATGATGGGGTGACAGACAGTGTCAAAGGCCTTAAAATCTAGAAAGAGTACGTCCACGGTGACACCGTCATCCAAGGATTTAGTTACTTGGTCATAAAGGGCAATCAGGTTGGTCAGGCAGGACCTGCCTTTGATGAACCCATGCTGATTGCCCCTGAGCATGATCTCCCCTGCTGGCCCCCCAACAGATGTGCTCCTTGATGATTTTTTCCAAGATCTT
>NW_017729032.1:120778274-120791206 GCF_001723915.1 Gavialis gangeticus
CAAATATGTATCTAGTTTGTATGCATAGGAAACACACATACCAAATCTACTGTAGAAATTGTAAATCAATTAATTGTAAATCAACATTTAATTGTTGTATCAACCAATAAAAATATAATTAAAAAAAACAACAACAAAAAATACAATGGGAAAGTTAATTTAAAAAAAAAAAAATCAATGATTTAATCAAGCTTTTGCTCTACCAATTTAAATCAACTTGATTTAAAATTAAATCAACTCTCCTGACTTCAGAACTACATTTTAGCAAACAGCCAAGAAAACAGTGGTGCCAAAGCTTCCTGTAACAGGCTACAAAAGAAGCAGAAGAGTAAAAAGATATAAAAAGAGGAAGATGAACATAATAGGGAAGCAAGCCACTCTGCTGGAGTATTCAATACCCAAATCTAGACACGGACTGCATCCTGTGGAGCAATGGTTCTCAACTTTTTTTGTACCAAGACCCATTGATGTAAACATCAATGGCCAGTCCCAACCCAGTGCCCCTCACTCATGACCTGCTGCCTTCAGGACCCAGCCCCCAGTGTGTAGAGCAAGGGCTGGGCATGGGTGGGGCCCAAGCACCCCTCGCAGGCTGGAGCTCTCCCACCATACAGGGGAAAAGCCAGTTACCCATGTTTTCCTCCTTTAAAAGGAAAATCCATATTTTTAAGTTGGTTGATCCATTTTCAAAGTTTGTTCGCAACCCCTTTTATGTATTCTTGTGACCCACTTTTGGTTCGCAACCCATGGGGTGAGAAACACTGTTATGGAGGACATAAATGGATGTTCAGTATGTCACTCTCCAACCAACACAAGCAGTCTGCTCCTATGCTATTCCAACCTAAACATTTCTGTGACTTCAAAGTTTGTATTATGATAACTCTCACACTGATAAAAGATTTAAATACATCTGAAAAATTCTTTTGTGGTACAACTCCCTCTTCCTCCCACACACAATATTCATTCCTAATGAAACCACTGCACAAAGCATAAGCATTCTATACAGCCATTTTTCAACAATGCAACATGGCCTCAAAGTAAGCATACAACAGATATGCAACTATGGTTCCCTAACAAAATTGGAATTTTTGTAGAGGCATTTTTGGGTGTTCACAGTCTTCATAAAGTCTCTCCTCAACCCCAGGTAAAACTCTTATTCTGGTGTTTTACCGCTGCAGTTCCACAGCGAGCTTTACATGTCACTAGGAAAGTGGCTCTCTGCAGGTCCCATTATCATTCACCAGATAGTAATAATCAGTCATGAACACAAGTGACACCTTCCTGAGTAAAAACCATGTTAGAAAAGTTATTCTACAAACGCAGAAAAGAGGAAGTACATTACCAATTAAATCTTAGCTGTACAGAAATTAAAATGTGAAATAAAACTTAAACATCTACCAAAGTCTATCATACCTGAATAAACTTATAGTTGTGTTTCTGGGAAATAGCTTCAAGATTCTTCAAACTTGCACAATAGTCCAGCTTCATTAAAAAAAAAGAAAGAAAAACTTACCACGATGACTTGTTTTCTTGAAACATGGCATGTCAGAAGCTACTTATTTACCAAGTAAATATTAAATTACCTTGAAGTGCACCAAATCTAGATTTTAATAATTTCAAACCAATGTAATTTTTTTCCACATAACAAGGCCATCATGCTATGGCATGGCTCACTTGTTCATTTGTTCCCTTTTATTTTTTTCTTTAGCAAAATGAAAACAAAATGAACAAACATGCAAACAGCTGAAAAGGCATTCCCCCAAAACCTCCACAAATCTTACCTTATCTAGATTTATAATCAAGTAATGTGGATATTTTTCCACTAGAGAGACAACCACGTGAGAGGCACTGTAAGTTAAAAAAAAAAAGAAAATACAAATTTTACAACTACACCTATAGCTTGGGATACTAAGCAGAAAGCAGGCTGGCACCTCCTGAAGCTTTTCTCATGGATATTTTAGACTTTCACTCTCAGCTTGTAAATGTTGCTACTTCAGTGGTTCTTTTCTGTCTGACCCCAGCAGCCTTTCCTGCCCAAGTGCAGGGGGACTAGACCCGATAATCTTGTGAGGTCCCTTCCAGCCCCTAATATCTAAGAATATATGAATATACCAGGGGTGCTCAACCCCCAACCCGGGCCAAATGTGGGGGAAAAGGGGCCACTGAGGGAAGTCCTGGGATGCAGCCTGGAGTCAGAGTCCTGGAAAGGAGCCACCAGGGCTGCCCCACAGGTAGAAAAAGAACTGCCACCCCTCCCCACTGCCAAAACCCCAAACCCTGCAGGATGGGTTGGGGTCAGGGTCAGGCCATGTCCCCTTCCCTACCTGCAGATTGGGGCTTGGCAGCATCCCCTTCCCTGAGCAGCTGGTTTGGGGCGTGCCCCCTTCCCTTCCCCCTGCCCCACGACCAGGCTATGCCCCCATCTCTCCACCCAGCCAGGCTGGGACCAGCCCCTTCGTCCTGTGGGACCGGTCGTAGTTGCCCCCCATTAACAAACCGACGCGCTGCTCGTCCCCTCCAAACGTTACAGCCCCAGCCGCAGCCGGACAAGAGGTCCCCGGCCTCGCTCGCACACGCACACCACTGACATGAAGCCGGCGCCGCCTGTCACCAGCAGCCTCTTCTCGAAGGCTGGACACGGCCCCACAGCCCCCGACATCCTCCACACTTTACGGCAGACCGCCGCCAGCTAGGCCCTTTCCTCATCGCTTTACGGCAGCCTGCCCCTTCCCACGACACTTTACAGCACCGCTCTTTCGTCGGGGCACATGATCGCTCCGCCAGCATGCCCCAGTCCTCCTGTTTTGCGAGGCGGGGTCCGCCCCTTTCCCTATCCCCTGCTTGGTAGCGTGAGGCCACGGCCCGAGCAACCTTCACCATCTCCACCGCCCGCCCTTCGCCTGTATCAGGAAACAAGCCTCGCCCCTTTCCACAGCAGCCATGATGCACCTATGACCCACGCGGCACCGCTTTACAGCCCAGCCTAACGATAGACACGTCACAGCAGCTTAGAGCCAGGATACCCGGGTCGTGGGGGGCGGGGGCTTCCGCTAGCCCCGCCCCTACCCGCTAAGAACGGCTCCCATTGGCGCCCCAGCCCCAGGCGGCACGGGCTGGGGACAGGGCTTATTCTTCAAGCGGCCGCGGGGCCGGAATGAGGCGGCGGGTACTCTTGTGGCTTGCGTTGTGCGTAGTCGTCTACGGGAAGACGCTGCGGGGCGGCTTCTCCAGCGCCGCCGCAAGGGCCCAGCCGGGCCGCCCCGCCGCGCGCTTCCAGTTCCGCGGTAGGTGCCCGCAGGCCGTTACGGCCTTCGGGACGCGTGGCGGGGCTGGCTCCGCCCCCTGGCCGGCGAGGGAGGGAGGGCGGGGAGGCGCCCTGACCTGGAGGCAGCAACGTCTCTAGGTCTGAAATATGAAATTATCGCATTGGAAGCGCAAAGGATCGCTTTTTCCTCAAAACCTGGCGTGCACCGAAAAAAAAAATATAAGCATGCAAATAAGTTTTTCTCCTTATTTACTTTCTATTGCTCACTAAGTCGCTAGTGAGTGAGGATCGGGTCAGCAAAGGTGAAGTGTTTCTTTATTTCATGGCAAGCAGTCATCATAAGCAAGGATCCTGGTTTTTTTCTGATTTAAAAAAAAAAATCCCCAATTTTCAGATTTAAAAAAATCCCCCCAAATCCACACCTTTCCATGATTGAAATAAAATTCCCCTAATATATAAACATCTATATATTAGCGGCGTTTCATTTTAATCATGGGAAAATGTGGATTTGGGGTTACTTTTTTATCTAAGAAATGGGGATTTTCTTTTATCAGAGAAGAGTAGGATCTCTGGTCATAAGAAAGCACAGGCAGCTGAACCCAAAAGTCTGTTAAGCCTCCTTGACAGTGATTAGTGATTTGGTTTTGCACATGCTGTGTCAATTAACTGCTTCAAATTACCATATGTTTTGAACACTTAGTATTATTGTACGTCGTTCAAGGGTTGAAATTATTGTACGGATACGGTAATTATGGTACACCTGGCAATGCTGCCTGGAGGATCCTCAGACATACGTAAGGTGCCAAAAGGAAACAAGGTTGTAGAGCAGCAATACTAGCTGACAGCCTGGAAGAGTCGATTGAGTGCCTTACATGCAGATAGTTAACAGCTGTAGCCACTTTAAGCACACCCCTACTGCACACAGAGCTGTGAGACCCTATTTCTTGCTGTGCCTGTTGGAAAACCTTGGTGAAAAGTGCCTGTTTGACCCAAGCCAAGTAGGCTTTGCCACTCCAACGATGGCTGAAGAAGAGTTGCCTCTGTATTTACAGACTATGGCAGACTGATGAGCAATGGTCCCTTGGTCTGTAGCACTGCAGCGCCCAACATCGTCCCCGCTTTGTAGTAACCAGCCACCAACTCGCTCCTTTCTCTTTTTATGGCACTGCTTCCTCTGCCTCCCCTCCCACATTTCCCCTGTTTCCCCCCATGCACTTAGGTGCACACATGCACCACAAACTTTGGCGGGCTCAAGCTGACTGCTCAAAGCACTGTACACCACTGCTGCTTCCCTGATGCTATTGAAGTCTACCACCACCACCAGAACGCTGCCACAGCCCCACAGTGGGACTCCTTAGTGGTTGCCCCAAGGATGGATCCCACCAGTGTGGCGGCAGCAGTGGGCCTGGAGGTAGCATGGGGTTCAGGGGCAGCAGTGGATCAGGGGATGAGGCTTTTGTAGCAGTGGGAGTCTGGGTGCAACAGCAGATCTGGAGATGGGGGTCGGGTCCAACAGAATTTTGGGGGTAACTGGTAGTGAGTTTGGCTCAGTACAAATAGCCATGACCAGTGAAGCAAAAGGTCCCCACGTTTTTGGCAGCTTGTGCCCCCAGCTGGTGGCCCAACAGGCCAGATTGAGAAATTGGGTTGGATCTAATCTGCGGGGTGTAAGATTGAGGCTCCACCTTACTTCATAAGGTTTTCTAACAACAGCAGCTCCTGGGAAAGATGAAGACTTCAGTAGAAAATGATGAAAAGGGACTTAATATACTGCTCACTTAAATGACTGTGTACTATCACTTGCAATATCTTCCTAGATAATTTTCCTTCTTTGCATAATCCAAGCATAGTTGATTTTGTTTTTTAAATATTAAGGTGACCATGCTGTTCTGTGTATCAGAATCAACAATGTTGCCGCAGCTGTGGGAAAAGAAGCCAAACTTCACCTGTTTCGAGCAGAGGAATGGCTGGACCTACAGGACCAGGAGCACAGCTGTACAGAAAAATTCTCTAAAGCTCAGCTGACAAGTGAGTTTGTCTTTGTAACCTCTGAACTCTGGCTTATGACTATATATACTTAGCACTAAGCTTTTGTCTTTTTTTGGAGTCAGTAAGACTTTTGTAACAAAAGTTAAGCAAATCACAACTTTGACTTTAAATAGTATTCAAGAAATTACAAGCTGAAATTTACTTATTGCAAATTATCACTTTGAAGTACTTTTTTCAAATTATGTTTTGAAAAAGTTTATCAAGGACTGCTGGGACACTAAACAGTCCTTGATAAACTAAATACTGAAATGTTTTAATACAGGCAATCTTATATTGAGTCTGGTTCTGGTTGAAAAGAGTGCTTATATTTGGGTGAAATTTTCCATGCTTGGATTCAACCCAGATGTTGTTCCCACCTCAAATATAAGGAAAAATCTATTTGCAAATATTTATGTGAAAAGATTGTTATGGAGTTTGCAAAATATCACCCAGTTAGGCTTTATACGTGAAAAGCTTCATTTCAAACAAATATGCAAAATGAGGTCAGTCAAATGAATGTGTGGGAGTGTCTACACATTCTTTAATGCACCATAATTATGGTACATTGACAGGTATTAACTTATTGATCTGTTATTGGCGCTACTGTGCATTAGTGTAGATGAATGTTTTTAGTGATGCTAATGTGCATTAGACTAAATCTATTGCGCATTAGCATGGGTTTTGCCCACCACACTAATGCGCAGTAGAATTAGTCTGTGCATTATGCGTATCTGGTAGATGTGCTCAGTTTGAGTTAAGCATGGCTCTAATGTGTGTATGTGTGTTATCCCTGGAATAGGAGAAAATAGGTTTAAAAAAACAATCATAATGGATTCCAATGTATGTAAATTTATAAGAAGGACCATACATTATGTTACGTAGGCATACATAAGCTACCTCTGAATCCATTGAAGCACCAACTACTCTGTCTAGTACTCAAGTTAGCTCAACTTTAACTGAGCATGCCACTGCATTGTCCTGTGTAAACATACTCTGAAGCAAAATGCGTACTCTTTTGTAAGGTAAGAATATGTTGCATCACAATAAGCTAGCTTTGCTGCTGGGGGAAAAAAACCTTTTTTTTTTTTACTTCCTCATGCCAGAGTTTTATCATTTTTCATTTCTTTCTGTAAGTTTCATCTCTTAAATCAAAAGTAAATTGTGCATACTCATTTTACAGTGTTTGTTGATCTCAATATCCTTTCATTATTTAAGTCTGCAATTAGCTATTCATCACTGAATCTTTAGTTCAAGGGTTGTTACTATTTGAGCTGATAATTATACCAGCATAGAATATGCATGCTATGTTGTTGTCTTTTGTTTCTAGAAGAATAACTTAGTTTTGTCAAGAGGCTTCTTTCTCCCAGCCTTGTGGAAAATGTATTGTTCAATGACAGGAAAACAAAAATAAAAGGCTAGAGTCACTTTCATGGAAGCATAAATCTGTCAGTCTTTGTACAAAACATTGAAGATCCTCTTAAAATTCAGTTTCAAAGATGTGTTAATCAAGATAATGCTTAATTTGTGTATTGATCTGAGTGCAAACACAAATGGTAGAACAGCTAAACAATAAAGCATTCAATAGTTCTGATTAGTTATGTAACTGAAAGATAGAGATACTAAGAGCATATTTTTGTGCCATTTATTGATTGTGACTTCAGAAATCCTAAATAAAAGAAGCATAAAGCATTCTTTATCAAATTAAATAGATATTAGGGTCTTTATTCATCAGTATCTGACTTACATAATGCATCTTTCTTTTCATGTGTTCCCTCTGTGCAACCAGGAAACCACAATCTGTGAAGTAACTAAGGTTTCTGACATGCTGTTGGAATAGAATTATAACACAATCTGGTCATGATGTTGCTCCTAAGACTATTGTATGCCAAAAAAACTGTTGTCCCATTATCCTTATTTCTTATCTCTGGTGGTTTTGTGGCATGTGACATAAGAATTATTCATGCTTAGAATATAAGACAAATTACCTTTGTTAGAGCCCCCCCCCATGTTTGTTTTCATGCGGTATACTACTCCTGCTGGTATCTGATGCAAATTATTTCAGAGGGACACACATTTTCATTGAATGCAAAGAGTACTCTAAGCTGAAAGACGGCAAAGTGTCTGAATCCAGCTCTTGATGAACTAATGCCTTGAAGAAAATGGAAACAGTCCTTTTAAATTCACGCTCACTTAATATTTTTATTTTATTTTAGATGTTAGATGAAGAATTAGACCAGTTGTTGTCAACCAGGGGTACGTGTACTCCTAGGGGTACTTAAAAAAGTCATAGGGAGCACAGAGGGGCTCCTGCCGCTGCGTGCACCCCAGCAGAGGCCATGCGGGCGCGCGCCTCCCTGATCTGTGCATGGGACAGTGGCGGCTGCCGCTCTGCAGTGGGTGTAGTGCGCTGCTGCAGCTGCCCCAGGAGTGGTGCAATGCCACATGCCCGCTGCCACTGAGCTACGCCACTCCCCCTGCCTGCCCAGTGGCGGGACACACGTTGCATCTCACCGCTCCCAGGACAACTACAGCAGCACATAAAGCCCAGCTCACAGTGGCAGCTGCCTCTGCCCTGCTGATAGACTGGGGAGGAGCATGTGCCCCCTGGGCCTCTACTGGGGTGCACACAGTGGCAGGAGCCCCTCGCACCCCTGTATGACCTGCCTGGGCTCCGATTGTCCCATGACAGGGCCAGCCGGGGCCCCGTTCGCCCCTGCCTCTGTCTGTGCCCCACTCCTTCCCTCATTGTAGGGGCCTCAATCTGCACCCCCCACGGCCCTTTCCCTCCCCCACAAACTTACCTGCTGGGGGGGCAGGTGGGATATGCATGCACATGTGTGCATGTGCTCAGCCCCCCGCAAAATAATTTTAATATGAAGGGATATACTTGTTAAAAAAAAGGTTGAAAACCCCTGAATTAGACATTTCTAAATTGCTTGTCTCCAAAATATTCTTGAGCTCTGAGTGACAGATTTTTTTATCTCACTTAAGAATTTTTGTAATGTACAGGTTTGCTATCGTCTTGCTTAGCCTACTCTTTGCTTTCTATGAAAATTAGTCCGTTGGTCTTTTCTGTCACATTCATTGTTTTATAAGCTCTTTTCTCTCTTCCCATTCAGCCATGCTCTTTATAACCTGTTTCAGAATCTGCCCTGAATTGTTCTCATTTTGTCAACTTTTCATTGCTAATTTGTCTCCATAAAACTTCTGAAAACAGTTGCTTGTTGCAGCTGAGGGACTTTTTTAAGATAGCTTCTCTCAAATTGCTTAAATACAAAACAAGAACTTTGTATTTCAGCAGTGCTCTACAGCAGGGCCGTCCAACTTACTCAGTTCTGTGGGGCTGCTCTCAGACTGAACAACTCGCCTCGTGACAGGGCAGCAGGGAAACCAGAGGGTGGATGTTGCTGCTCCCCCCTTCCTCTCTGTCTTCCCCTGCTGCTGCTTTGAATTGCCAGCAGTGATCAAAATCTCCAAATTTAGTAGGGTACAAATGGCAGTGACATTCACCCCTGGATTCTGGAGCCATATGAACATAGTAGGCCTAGGAGCCTTTGAGCCGCCACTTGAATGGTTCTTGAGCTGTGCGATCATAGTGGCTCTGGTCACCACTTGAACAGCACTGATCTAGAAAAGTGTCAGACTGCAGAAATAATAGGCAAAACTTTAAAAAAAGCCATGCAGGATATGGAGGCTGTTTAGAAGCAACTGAATGCTGAAAATACTGTCTCTAAATGGAGCTCGGGTTATCTTCAGTATTAGCTACGCAAGGTAAATCCCTGTTAGGAGACAAATTTAGTTTATTTACCTAACATTTCTCTTATGACTTATATGGATATTTATATAGTATTTATAAAATGCTCTTGTTTCTTCTGTTTCTACCTTCTTTGCTCCCTCTTAATATTGCATCCACATCTTTTTCCATCAACATTCCAAAGGCAATAAACCCATAGATAAAAAGGTTGCTTTCATATAATGTTTTAGGAGGAGGCATATTAGTGAACCTTTTTAAGTAGCTTAAAAATCCCAGCTAGTGGCTCAAGGATTGAGCTGGTATTATGTATTTGTAATGTCTTGTTTTACATTATAGTACTCTATGCATTTAAATGCTCATTTTTCTCATGATTACCATATTTTTTTCTCATGTTTCTACTCCTTGTTTTTTAAAAGGTACCATGAAGGAAAAAGGATCTTAAGTTGGGTATGGATCTGAATAGTAACAGCTAGTGAATAGAGTCTGCTCCTGAGTGTGCTGCCAGCCCCGTGCACCAGATGGGTCCCACAGACTGATCCAGCATACTGGGTCTGGGACCAGGTGTCAGGCCCAATTTAGCACAACAGTCCCAGGGCTGTGTAGCTTGAGAGCACCACAGATTCAGCACTGAACTCCAATTCCAGGGCCAGCACATGGTCCTAGACCCAGTGCACATCAGCTCTGGGTCTGCATGTTGGGTCATATTCAATGTGCTGGGTCTGGCTATGAACCAACTCTGTGCATCAGCTTGACCGAGTATACAGATGGAAGGGCAGGGGGGAGGGGAGGGGTGTTCCACACAGTAGGAGGGAGGGGAGAGCATTAGCAGAGGTTATTGACATCAGTCCCCTCCCCACCCACACACATGCACCAGATTTCCAGACCCATGGGGATTCTTTTTGCTCACGTACAATGCATACCCCAGTTTTCCCCAGCTGGTTTTGAGGCTGAAAGAAGTGGGTTATACACAAGAAAAATGTGTTCTTTTAAAGGTATAAAAATCACCTGCATCACGCCTCCCAAATGGTCTTGTAATGACTGACACAGCTGCCACCACTCTTATCAGAAGTAACTGTTCAAGACCAAATGGAGTTTCCAGTCTCTAATGCATCTGGTTTGGTATAATTTGAGAAGAGCCACACTTTTTTGAGAAGAGCCACACTTTTAGAAATGGGTTCAATTGCTAGATCTATGCTTGCAGGTCATGTGATGTTTATGGTTTATCTACCTGGGAAAGATATTACAAAACAAGCTAGAGTATAATTTTAAAGAGATAATATCGATACTATATTCACTTCCATGGCAACGTTCTTGTTTCATACTGAGTACTGTATTTACTTGATTCTAAGACAAGGCGGGTTTGTTTAACAGTGGAAGGAAGCCCCTTCTGTTAACTATGTATGAGGGTGCTGAGGGGCCAGCAGCTGCTGTGGCTCAGGCTCTAGTCCCCACCTAGGGTAGAGGTGACAGCCACAGCTGCTACCTAGCTCGCCCCTCCCCCACCTGGGCCACCCGCTGCCTTTTCTTCCTATCCCCCTTCCACCTGCCCCTCCCCATTCTCCCCCACCAGATCCCTGCCTTGAGCCGGCAGGCTCCATACACTTTGCAGCCTGGGGTGCTGAGTGGGAGCTATGCTCAGTGCCACAGGTAAGAATGGGTACAGAGCCTGCCAGTATAGAGCAGAGGCTGGAGAAGAAGCAGGGGACCCAACGCTTGCAGCGACAGAAGTGGTAGAGGGGCCAGGCACAAGTAGGGAGCAAGTTGCTTGACCTCCCTCCACCACCTGCTTCCCCACTGCCTGCCCCCCATACCAGTGGGAGGATTGAATGAAAAATAATTAGATTCTATACACGGAAAATTATAAACGTGTAAATGTTCCATGTATAAAATCTAATTATTGGGGGGGTTGTTTTTAGATTAGAATAAATACAGTATTTGCAAAGCATCTGACAAAGTAGGTTGTAGTGTATGAAAGTTCATCCCTCTCTGAACACGTTAATCTGTCAGGTTACTGATTAACCTCCCTTTACTTTCTTTGTGGGGTTTGACCTGGTTCACTTCCAAAGGTGCTCTTACTGTGAAATAAGAATGTTCAAATGAGAAGTTCAGACCAAATAGCTATTCCTGTTGAGGAGCCCCGAATGAAATTCTCTGTCGAGGAGGAGGAGTATGGGGTGTGCCAAATAGAATGGCAGTCTACTGGATTCTTAGCATTTGCAGTCCTTTGTCTGTTGACAGTGTAGTGATAAGAGCTGTCTCATACCCTGTGATTAGAGAAGCTGAAAGACTGGTTATGAGCATGTGTTCTCTCTAATCCTCTCCCACAATTGTGCCAAGTTTAAAATAAAGATAAGTACTGAGTTCAGTGTCCTCTGTAGAGTGTTATGACTGCATTTTGATACAGACTATTCACTTTTCTATATACTTGAGAAAGCATAAAAATAAAAGTTATGGTCTTATGAGTTGAATGTGTACATTATCTAAGATGATTTAATTTCTATAAGTTATTTGTGATGCATTCAGTGCTAATTTCATTTTCTTTCTTTTCAAAGTGTCTATGAACCACACAGAGCAAAATATGACAGTGTCCCAGATTCCATATCCAGAAACATGGTATGTGTTTTATGTAGACAAGTTTACCTGCGAGGAGAATTATGAAAATTCTGAATCCGAGGATGTTCAGTTTGAAATGGTGTTACTAAACCCAGATGCAGAAGGGAATCCATTAGATCACTTTAGCGCAGGGGAATCTGGTAAGATTTTTTTTTCTCAAAGCTAGATGTATAAGTTAAGGGTCTGATCATCAAGTGAGTTGGTACTTACTATGCTTGAAAAAAGTGTGAAATTGGAAGTGTGGCCTATGGAATTATTCACCATTAGATTTATATTTTTCTCAAAAGGAAGGAATTCCAGTGAATATTCCTAACATGACAATCTCTTCCAGTTCTGCATTGCAGTTATACAAATCTGGTCTTATCAAAGAAATAAGTTATGAATTGTAACATCAAACAGTTCCCCTGTTATTTTCTTGAAAAGATTGGCCTCTACTATAGTAGACTCATGTTTTATGTTGTTACAACACAAATTAATCATATTTTAATCAAGTATGAGCTATTAGAGAAAGTAAACAAATGATCTGTATAACACAGGTGGATTGATTTAAACCAAGCTGATTTGATTTAAATTGGCAAGCCAAAATCCTGATTTAAATTATTGGGTTTTTTTTTCACCTACTTCCCTATTATATGTGCTCTCGCGCTCTCTCTCGCTCTCTCAAAGGTGCATTTTCATTGGTTGATTTAACAATTAACATTGATTTATGACCAAATACAGTTTTCCAGTAGATTTGGTACATGTGTTTCCTAGATACGTATTTTAAAAATATATAGCTTGGCACATACCTAGATAGCTAGAAATCCTATATATTGGTACACTATAAAATGGTGAAATCCATATTTCTTGTTTGCTAAATGATAAACTTTCTGCTTCTATTTGTATCAAGCTGCTTTAAGTTGCCAACTTAAATTTAATTAAACACATAAAACCAGCACTTCCCGGTGATAGAAGAATGTCTTTAAAATATTTCCAAATAGGGTCTTTTTTGCAACCTGCAGCAGCAACAGTTTTTTTCCTCCAGTTCCCAGGTATTGAAATCATGGCTAGTCTACACTCCACCAAATCATGTTTTGTTCCGTACACTGTCTTAAGCCCAGCATTAGTCCTTGTACTTCTGGGGCAGGAACCACCAGGGCCCAGTGTATTGTTTCTTCTATTCCTCTCTGTTTCTGTTCCAACAAAGGAAAATAAATCCTCACTAGAGACATACAACCCAATTTAGAGGGCTGGTTTTGGGGACAAAGGTGCACATGGTAAGAAAGTAACTAC
>NW_017729032.1:120796206-120805995 GCF_001723915.1 Gavialis gangeticus
CCGTACACTGTCTTAAGCCCAGCATTAGTCCTTGTACTTCTGGGGCAGGAACCACCAGGGCCCAGTGTATTGTTTCTTCTATTCCTCTCTGTTTCTGTTCCAACAAAGGAAAATAAATCCTCACTAGAGACATACAACCCAATTTAGAAAGCTGGTTTTGGGGACAAAGGTGCACATGGTAAGAAAGTAACTACATTAATACAGGAAAAGAGCATGAGAGGGAGCCTGACACTAAGTTAGTGGTATGTGGTTGGGAGAGCTGAGTCCTGGATTTCAGTCCCTGCTCTTAGTGCTGTTTACATATTGCATCCAATGTCCATTTCATGTAAAACTAAGTCCTGCAGAGTTAAAGTGCCTCAAGGATTAGGTGATAGCTTGACAGGATTTTCAGGATTCTAACTTTGGCCTTAGATGGAACTTAGGTGCCAAAGTCCAGATTATGGATATAGCCCTACATTACTTTTACAGGCAGAAGACTTGTGGCTGAAAACTGATCTGAACAAAAGGCATATTATATTTGGAGCTGAATCATTCTCTGCATATTAGACACTTGGGTATGATCCCCTTTCACTCTTCTTGAGTTCCTGAAATTTCATTAATACTTCTACTTTTGTAACATGATATCATGTTAGTTTAAAGCTAAGTCAAAAAAGCAGTGAGGTAGAAGAGGAGGAAGAGAACCCACCCATTTATTATATCAGTTTTTCAGGGGTTCTTTTACAGACTTTTTCTCATCTTATAAACATTGTATCCTAAATAGTTTAGGGTGATTATGATAATGTTTTGATGAAGACTAAATGGACAAAGTCTTCTATTTCATGTTGAGAAGTATCCCACTTTGTGAAAAGTCAGTTTATGGTAGGCTACCCATAGATTAGGTAGATACTCACTGCAAGCCAGGGTGGCAAATCTTGTCCAAAATACAGATTTTCTCTAGACAAAAAAAAAAGTCTGAATAAAGGAAAGAGATGGATGGGCTAAATAGGGTAAGCAGAAAGGTGAATTTAAAAAAAATTGAAGTGACGGCCTGCTAAGTAGCTTTGTAACTTTGGTCTTTTCTAAGACCATAAAGGGCATAGACACATGACAAGATCCCAGATTTTTACTGCACAATAAATTTGTTTCCCTGTAAGGAGTGGATGCATGACCAGCTACTTAAGCAGTAGGCAGTATTACAACATCTGGTCACTAGGTGGCAAGGGAATCTGTTTGTAAGGATCAAATGACTACCTTAAGTTAAACTGACAAGGGGAGTCAATAGGTGACCGGTATATCAATATATAGTTACTCCTTGCTTTTTGAAGAGTACATTGTCATTGCCTAGAGGGTATGGGAAAATGTATACATGGCACAGTTTCAAAAGGGGAGAGGAAACCACTGCTCTGGACCAAGCAGCAGCTGTTATTCTGTAAGTTACCTATGTACCAGCCTATAGCAATACCAGTGTAGCAAAACAGATCCAACTTTAACCCATCTGGGGTAAAGTTATGGTGACTTCCACAATTTGTATTGCTATAGGCCCCTGCACAGAGTTTAACAGTTGCAGCAGCAGCAGCTCTTCCCCACCCCACCCCCCTTTTAACAGTTGTGTCTGGTATATGCTTGTCTATGTCCAGAATGGAATTTTTGCACCAGTGCATCATGTCTCCTCCAGTTTTACTAGGGAATAAACACATTGTGCACCCAAAGTCTACAGACCTCTGCCATTCCATTCCATGCATGTTCAAGTTAAATGCTTTGAGTTGTAGTTACTAGCTGCAGTGGTGAGCGTTCATATTTCATCCAACACTGATAACCTTTCTGTAGTTAATGTATTATGATGGAGCAGCCAACCCGTGGCACAGGCAGCCACTGTGTAGTGCACAGCAGGTTGGGGCAGAGGCAGGCAGAACAGCAGCGGATAGCAAGTAGTGCATCAGATTAGGGAGGGCAGGGAACAGAAGGCATAGCAGAGGAAGGAGATAAGGGTGGCACACAGGAAAGGCATAAGGCTTAATTTGTGGCACTCCTGCCAAAAATGTAGGCCTCTGCTAATATGTGTATGCTCTCTCTTCTGCACTAGTTGGAATTTGTCTGACAATTTTCTCTTGGAGAATACATTGTTCAAAACTGAACCATTTCCATAGAATATTTATTTTTTTCAATAAAGGCCTAAGAGAAAGCAAGCTATCTGGTTTCCTGCAAGTTTGCCTGCTCCAGTTTCCAGTCTTCTTTATCCCGTTGCATCTTGCCTGGTGGGATGATGTGGAGCCAAAAATATGGAAGTCCTAAAGCTGCTGGTTCCCAGTCTCAGTTTCATGATAGAGTTGCCCGGTCTGTAGGGCAGTCATCCAGAGTAGTGTCCTGTAGCCAGGAACCAGGGCTTCGTTTTTCACCAAGTTTCATCCTTTGTTCTGTTTTTCATTCCAAATTTGGAATAAAGCAGGATTTCAGAACACTTGAGTCTTCCTTGAAATGGAATTACTTTTCTTTGCACAGCTTTAACTTTTCCATACCTAAAAGCTGTCTCCTTAGTACAGGTGCTATCTAAACTAACCATGCTTCATTTTATGTGGTATGAGAGTGACACCCAGTGGATACATAGATCCCCTTTTGCATTTATTGGATATGGATTTCTCTCCTCTCATCTCCTAACCTATCTTTGAAGACTAATTGTTTGTCTGAACCATTTCTTGGAGATATTTCTAATTGCTGATATCAGTTGGAACTGTTGCCTGATTTTTCAAGGAAATATTTTCTATAGAGGCGCAATGATGTATCGGTCGCATATCAAGTCAGCACCGATAACAGGAAAATTAACATTATTGGCAATCAGCCTTTTTTGGCCGATAATGTCACCGGTAAGTGCCATGTGCATGTACACAGCCACAGCATGCATGCAGCCAGGAATGCAGCCAGGGCAGTGGATAGAACCCACGCCCCAGATTTGTGCATGGGGCAAGGATGGGCTGCAAGCTCGAGGCCAGGGGCAGCGCAGCCTCTTCCTGGCGGGGGGGGCTGGGCCCGGGCTGGGCTCGCAGGGGCAGGGCAGGATCAGCTGAGTGGGGGTGGGCAGTGGTGTCAACACTTGGAGGGGTAGCTGCAGGAGAGCTACAGGGAATTTTAAGATGGCAGGACTGCTCTCCAAGCTGCTTGGCTGCATTCCTATAAATCGGATATCCGATTGGTATCGGCTGACATGACTGGTTAATAATCAGCTATTTGTATCGGCCAAGAAATTCTTTATTGGTGTACCCCTAATCGTCTATATAAGGTATGTCAGTAGTTACAATAACGCTGTACATGACATTTTTAGAGAAATTGAGCACAGAATCTCTCTTGCATTCAGAAAAGGACTATTTTGATTTAAGACTAGGCTTTCAGGTCAAATAATCAGCCATCTGGGAAAACTAGCACACAGATTCTTCCTTTGTTCTTAGTATATGGAAAAGATAAAAGAATGTGTTTTGAGTACTAGTTCAGCTTTACAATCGCTTTTTGGTCAGTAATTACCAAGACCATGTTGCTTAATATTGATTGTCCTAGTGATTTGATTTGCATTGCATTGCGTTGCATTATATTATGTATACTCACCAAACCTGCATTATTAAGTAAACCTCATTTCTTCTCTTTATAGGGTTACATGAATTTTTTTCCATACTTATTCTAGTCTACTTTGTAGCTGCTTGTATATACACTCAATCACTATGGCAGACTGTTAAGAAAAGTGGACCTATGCATGCTGCGTTAAAGGTACTGTCAACTGCGTTACTGTTACAGGCTGGTTCAGCTTTAGCCAACTATCTGCATTTCTCAAGGTAACTATACTTACTTTTTTTTTCTCTTTTAAAATGAAGAATAAAATATATTTAACTGTAAAAATCAGTTAACTATTCAAATCAATTATGAATTGTGACAACTTGTGGGGAAGGCTAGTTAAAACATTGTGTGTTTTTCACTTACTGTTAACAAAAACAGTCAGATTTAAGACTGAGTAACTTTAACAAATATAGTCTCCTGTGTGTGGTGGTGGTGATGTTGTTTCTCCTTATAGTTACTCTAAAGATGGAATTGGAGCACCTCTTATGGGAAGTTTGGCAGAATGTGAGTATGCTTAATACAACTTAATCTTGCCAACATTTTATTTTGATTGATGTGGAGCCTTTTAAATAGTGCTAACGTTTAGGGTCAGATTCTTATCTCCGCTATAAATCATCAGATTTTAAACCCTGTACAATGCTCCTCTGGAACGAATGGCTTTTCCTGGTTATTTTAAGAGTTAATTAACTAAGAAATGGTTTACAGCTCTAGACAATTTAATTTTGTTAGACCCAATCCTATAAACAGATAGATGCATACATTTACATTCAGGTATTGCCATTTAAGACTAGAGCTATAACTTGGATAAAATGGATAAATTTTTCGAAATGCTGAAGTATTTTTTGCTTGATCAGAGCTTTAATAGGCTAATAGGATCTGTAATACTAAGGTATTTTAAAAATAATTCTAGATATACAATTTAGTTTAATTAAATATAATTTAATGAAAAAATGAAGGAGTACAAGTCACAATATCTCAAGGTAGAGCTATAACAAGAATTATCGTATTAAGACTTGGTATTAACAAAGCAGCCTTCTTGACTTCATAGGATGGTAGGAAAGTATGACTGAAAGGGATCTCATGCCCTCATCTAGTCCAATCCACTGCTTGTGGCAGGATCATCCCAAGCCAAGTGTGTTTCTAGCCTGCTCTTGAAAGTTCCCAGGAATGAAAATTCCACAACCTCTTTAGGTGGTAACCTGTTCCAATGCTTAACCATCCTCATAAGAAATTCCTCCTAATTTCTAACCTAAATTTCCTCAGCTGCCATGTGAGGTTGTTGTTCCCATTTCTGTTCCCTACAGCAACAGAGAAAAAGCTGTCTCCATCCTCTTTATTTCATAGCATATTTGAAGACCTTTTTCAAATCTTCCCTCAGTTTTCCCTTTCCTAGACTGAACAGCCCTGCTCCTTTCAACCTTTCTGCATAAGTTATGTTTTCAGTTTCTAATAATTTTTATCACTCTATTCTGGTCTCTTTCCAATCTGTCCTCATCTTTCTTAAAGTGTTGGGCTTTACTCCATGTCTTACTGGAACTAAACCCCACAGAGCATCTTGTGCCATGATACACTGCTTTAAGCTAACCTGACACTGTTTTTTGTTCTTTTTTAAGTTCTGGTTAGAAATACAAAGGGATTCCTTCCCAGCTAATAAATTCCTTTTCAACCATTTGGAAACTGTCCGTGAAAATGGCATTTCAGTGCTAAGGTAGCAGGTTAAGTACCATACCATGTTTATTCAATTCTGGTTTGAAGTTTTTTTCCCCCATTTAATGTGGGGCTGGAAGAAAGGCCCTTGTCTTGTAATTGAGACAGTAGGGAGGCAAGCAGCTCCCCTGGTCCCAGCTCTGGCCCTGACTCAACCCAGAGTGAAGACCGGAGCTACCATTGGTATCTACCCAACCCAGCATCCTTAGGGGCAGAGGCTGTGGAGGTAAGGACAGTGTTGTTGGGGAAGAGGAGGAAGGGCAGGGGAGGAGGGTAGAGGCAGTGGGGTTACAGGCACAAGGGAGGCAAGTAGTGCGGAAAGCAGGGGTCAGGCCTTCCCTCCTCCTCCCCACCCCTGCCACTGCTTTTCCCACTGCAGCAGTGGAGGTGGGGGATGCATTTAAGACAACCTTCTGATAATTAGATTCCATACATGGAAAATTATAACAAGTTTAGGGTTGTCTTGGATTTAGCTAAATATGGTAACTTAGATAGCAAAGTACCTCCCACAAATTCAGTCTTGCCATTTTGGCCTCCCCTTCAAAAAGAAAAATAAAACTAGATGTTCTTTGGAATTCTCTTTTGGTATTCCTCCACAGACTATTATCCTATTCCTATTTCATTGTCCTACACTGATATATTTTACCCAGTTGTTAAATCATTTGCGTATACTTGTATGTCAAAATGGAGAGCTTGCCAAAAGATTACTCAACGCTTACCTAGATGAGGTAAATATCATAGAATAGAAGGACCAGAAGGGACCTATAAGATCATCAAATATAGAAGATGACAGTGAAATACAGACAAGAGCCTCTGAGTGACCCCAGCTACCTGTCTAGTTTGGAAGAGGCCGAGTGATTTAAGCTGAACTGTGGTTCCTGTATCTTTTGGAGTTGCTCACTATTCTCTGGCTAGCTATCACTGGACATCTTGAAGCCATTTTTAGACTAGGACTACTAGTGTGACTGTTTACTACTGGTAGTAAAGATTGCATTCTGGACCTGGGGGAGGAAAATATACATGCCATCCATATTGATTGATAACGTAGGTTTACTGTAAGGTAAACAAAGGTCTTAAATATTGGGATTAAATGCTGTAGTAAAACTTAAATATAGACACCAGGTAAAGTTGTTCCCATAATCTTATCATCAGTACCCTTAAATTTTGCCTGGATAAACATTTGTTATTAGGTTGAGGAAATGTCTGTAAATAAATTTTTACTCATTAAATAGTAGGAACAGCAATACAAAAACAAGTGATGTTTGATTCTGGGTTTTTTTGCATTTGCTTGATTTTACTTTTAAGTGTGATTTATACGAACATTTTTACCTCTAAACGTGGTGGTCGTTTTCTTCCCAGTCATTATATAAAATTTTTGTATGTAGTCCTGAACACTTTCATATGCCAGCAGCAAACAGTATCCATAAATTCCATAAAAACTTGCAGTTGGCATTAACAGCCTCTTGATGGCACTTGGCACTGCAGTAAAAGACATTAATTCTTTGTTTCTGAAATACTGAAACCTCACAACATTTCCATCAACCACATGACTAAACCTTCTCTCTGACCTACAGAAGTGAAGTTAGATGAGTGATATGAGCCTATCCTTAACTCCTTTGAATACTAGAGTTAGGCATTTTTTTAAGTTGGCAGATATTTATGTGAAGAGTATTGTCTTTCAAATGAAGACTATTGTATGTTAATCTGTTAATTCAAGGGATATTTTATTCTTTGTTCCCATTATTTTTAGTGTAATAGCTTAATTCAAGATATTTTGGCTTTAAAAGCATAGCTTCCAAAGACAAAAGAATCTAGAAAGGATAGATTTTTGTGGGGAAGGGAGACAGAGAGAGAAAAAGTGATGCAATTAAGTGTAGATTGCAGAGGAAAGCACATCTGCACAGGAGAATCAGAGCTGCTGATTAAGAAAGTGCATGTGCTGGTTCTCAATGCTTGGGACCCAAGTAGAATAAAAAAGTGGACATACGACTCACAGTAAAATATATTTAAATATTCAAAAATTAAACCAGTTGAGCAAGAATTATTGTTCCAAATCAGGGATGTCAAAGACCTGGGCTTTGGGGCTCCTGGAAGGGTCCATATTTCAGGAGTATGATCCACTGCCAAAATCTGGGGTTCAGGTGATGTTTTGGGTGTGGTGGAATGAGTAACAGCTTTCTTCATTCTGTGGTTTGCTGATGCTGTTTGCTGCTGCCAAAGGTGGGTTTGGATCCAGAACACACACCTCCTCATTGTTTGGATTTATCCCATGGCATCAAGGGAACTCAACACCCCTGCTCCAAATAAAATGTGGGCCAGAGTTTAGTCTCAAACTAGTCTTAAGAAACCATAGAGTGCGTCTCTTAACTGGTTGCTCTTAAATCTAAGTCAAATGTTAAGTATCCTCCTACCCCGTTCACCACCTGGTCGGACCATCTGTATGCAGTGACTGTTAAGTGATTCTGCATGAACACAATAGTCTGAGTGCATGAAGCTCATAGTAGAATTGTAACCTTAATAAGAAAATTGTTAGTTCACAATTTTTTTAAATAAAAGCTGATAGAAAAATTATCCACAACGTGTATTACAGTACTAAGTAAACTCAAAATTTATATAAAACCAGATCCTCTTCCATCTGTTAGGTGCCTACATGCACCCTATTCCACTCTTTGTGTCCCTGGAAAACTGATAATATAAAAGTTGGACTTTCCTCACTGCTTTTTTTGTCACTTAGTCTTAAGACCAAAATCCTAATATGTTACAAAAGTAAATGTGTTAATGGATATTCAGGGACTCAAACAGGATGAAATGAGGACTGCCCTTTGCTCAAGTTCACTTTAGACACCTAATAGATTAGAATAAAATGTGGCACATAATGAGAAAATTACAGTGAGAAGTGTCTAAATTGTAGTTAAATGTGTGGCTAACCACACAACTTCTATTTTCTCTTTTTTAATTAGAAAAAGAAATTACTTCTCTCTTGTTGTGACTATGTTAACTCTTTTTCATTCCCAATAGTGTGCGATGTAGTCTCTCAGATACAAATGTTATACCTGTTGTTGAGTTTATGTATGGGTTGGACAGTAGGCAGAATGAAGAAATCTCAAAGCAGACCCCTTCAGTGGGATTCAACTCCAACCTCTACTGGCATTGCTGTAGTTGTTGTTGTTATGCAGGTTAGTATTTTATATTTCTTATTATATGTGTATGGACTATAATAGTAGCATTTAAGCAGTTGTTCTTAGGAGCAGCTGGGAGTTCATTGTCCTGCCTGTTGAACCAAATATCATTAAAGCCAATGGGATTATTCCTAGAGGTACGCTGATATATCGGTCCATATTGGATCGGCACCGATTAAAAGAAAATTGACATTATCGGCAATTGGCTTTTTTTTGACTGGTGTAGCCTGTTGTGTCACCAATAAGTGCTGTGTACGTGTGCCCAGCCTCAGAATGCATGTGTCCAGGAATGCAGCCAGGCAGTGTGGAGAGCAGCATCTGGCCGGTAAGTCTCTGGGGAGAGAAAGGGGCATGGGGAGGGAAGGAGCATGGTGGGGCAGATTAAGGCCCCTACGGTGAAGGAGAGAGTGGGGCAGGGGCAGGTGCTATCCAGCCAGTGTGAGGCATGGGACAGAGCCATGGGCAACTTGTCTGGGGCCCAGGATGGGGAGGGGGGCCAGTTCCTGGCCACTATGCTCACCCCTAGGGCAGGCATGGGGAGGCCTGTGCCCCCCTGGATTTTTGCACTGGGCAAGTATGAGCTGCCTGCTGTAGGCTCAGGGCCAGGGACTATACTGGCCTCTTCCTGGTGTGGGGCTGAGCTGGGGCTGTGCTCAGAGGGGGCAGGCAGTGGCACTGGGAGCGGGGCTATGGGATGGGCAACAGCCACCCCAAAAGTCCCCATAGCCCCCTGCCCACCCCGAGTGCAGGCCTGGGCCGGCCAGCCACCCCACTGGGAAGAAGCTTGCACAGCCTCTGGCCTCAAGCCCGCAAACCTGAGCAGCCTGTCCTCACCCCACGCACAAATCTGGGGGACATATGCCTCCCATTCCTCCCCAGGGGTGTGTGCAGCAGTGGGGAGCTGGCCCCCCTTCCCCCCCCCGTGCCCCCCAGACAATCTGCCCCTGGGGGCCTCAGTCTGCCCCAACAAGCCCCTTTCCTCCCCACACTCCTCCCCCCAACAGACTTACCTGCCAGATGCTGCTCTCTAAGCTACCTGGCTGCATATCAGATTGGTATCAGCCAATATGGCTGGTTAATAATCGGCAATCGGTACTGGCCAAAAAAATCTTTATTGGTGCACTGTTAATTATTCCTGTGTGTTTCAGTCTGCTTTAGAGCAGTCTGGGTCTTTAAAAAGGACTTAAGTGGAATGTAAGTGCCAAGTAAAAAAAAAAATTAGTCTAAAAGTCTTCACTCAGATGCCTCTTAATTGTGGTTGAACCAAAACTCCCTTGGCCTCTGAGTTTGTAACCTTTAAAATTCTTTATGTGTACAATGTATA
>NW_017729032.1:120810995-120840811 GCF_001723915.1 Gavialis gangeticus
GCTGGGTAATAATCGGCAATCGGTACTGGCCAAAAAAATCTTTATTGGTGCACTGTTAATTATTCCTGTGTGTTTCAGTCTGCTTTAGAGCAGTCTGGGTCTTTAAAAAGGACTTAAGTGGAATGTAAGTGCCAAGTAAAAAAAAAAATTAGTCTAAAAGTCTTCACTCAGATGCCTCTTAATTGTGGTTGAACCAAAACTCCCTTGGCCTCTGAGTTTGTAACCTTTAAAATTCTTTATGTGTACAATGTATAGAATTACCTACATTCTGAGAAGTTCAGGGTCTGTAAACCTAAGCTTGGCTGAGATTCAGAAACCAGGTGTTCCTCAACCTATCCTATTCAAGAAACTGAATCAATTTTTGTTGTCAGAGCATACTAACACAATTGGGCCATGCACAAAATGAATTGGCAGTCACAGCTGTCTTTTAGAAGAATAGGAGGTAATGATGGTGTCCCCTTTTTATATGATCACTAAATAGAGCAAGGGTGGCCAGCCTGTGGCATGAGTGCCACAAGTGGAATGTGCAGCTTCTGTGTGGCATGCAGCAGATTGGGCAGGGAAGGGGATCAGAGTGACACTGAGAGAGGGTGCAAGATTAATTTGTGTTGCATCTGCCAAAAAGATTGCCCCCCACTGTGTTAAAACCTTCCTTCAGTCCTTAGAGCAGGGGCCTGAACCCAGAATTCCACCTTCCTGCTGGGTGTCCTAACCTGTAATCTACATAATTGGTCTCACTTTTGATCTCTTTCTGGCCCACTTAATTTTGAATAGTAGCATAGCGTCAGCAGGAGGGGTGGGAAGTGCCCCAGTCCCAGAATACCCAAAGTGGTTAGGACATTCTCCATGTCTGGTAGATGTCATGGGTTTGAATTCCTTTAGTCAGAAGGGGAAATTAAATCCAAGTCTCCCATATGCTCTAACTACAAAGTGGTTTACAAAGCTTAGTGGCCCTTTCCCACATTTTGAAAGAAGAATGACTACTGCTCGGGTTTTGGTAGAAAAGGGCATACTTGTGTGATTTGGGGTAAGGATCCACAGCCCAAGTAAAAGATGGCACTTCTCTGTATTCTCAGGAGCCTAAGTCCCAAGAAGGGCAGGATGCAATTTCACTGTTTCTTGTTTAGTGTTAACTGGTTTCCCAGTGAGCTTTTTGAGTTTGGGTGGCACACTGATCTCACTGTATTTTTTTACTCTTGTTCTAGGGTGTCTAGCCCCCAATTAGCTTTGCAAGGACAAGATTCTGAATTTCATTACAGAGGATGGTCACCAAAAATTATTGGTTGCAGTGTTCAGTACTGGAGTACTAAGTTTCTTTTTTAACTTAGGCCTATGGTGCTGAAGAAAGTCGACTAGTTCAAGTAAGAAGGGGGATAGTAGTTTGGAAGACTGCTGCTAACAAACTCTGTCCTGTTCCTGTTGAAGCCAGTTGGCAAAATTCTTGTTAATTCAGTGGAAGTTTTCCCTTCAGGTTTCTCAAAGGAACGTAGCTACAGTTGTCAAGTCCTAGGTTGAAGCTTGATTGGAAATGTTGTAATTTCTGGAAAGTTAACTCATTTTATAAGCAGAAATCCAACTGCTTTCCTGGCTATAAAGCATCACTTGTCCTCTGTGGTGCCAAGAGAGCAGTTTTAGCTGTTTCTTTTAGTAAAATAGCAGTTTCTAGCAAGCCAAGCAGAACCACAATGCTGTACTGCTACTTTCCTATCATAAATACAGTTAGGTTTCTGACGGAATGAGACATGTAGGTACAGTATTTACTTGACCCGTTCTTTATCATTTTACAGAGTATTTTACTGATTTGGGAACAGTTTGAAGATACAAATCATCACAGCTACCATTTGCACTACAGTTTAGCAAGTGGACTTCTCACCGGTCTAAGAGTTTGCCTAGCTCTGTCGTTGGCCTGTAGCCTTTATCAGATCATCACAGTGGAGAGAAGTACACTCAAAAGGGAGTTCTATATCACCTTTGCCAAAGTAAGAGTAACACGGCAGGGAAGGAAGAGGGGTGGGGGGGAAACAATTCTTTTTAGGGTAAATATATTTCTGTGGCATGCTTTTGAGAATCAGCCTGTGCCCATAGGAAAGTTACTGCTGAAATATTTTATTTGTTTAAATAAATGACATTATTTCAGTATACTCTGAGTAATAATTTTAAATGTCATTAGAAACAAAATCTAACTTAAAAATCAAACTTTTAATAATGTGGCTATAATTACATTGGTTTATTCCAAAAGAGTAAATCTGTAAAAAGAAAGATGGAAATGTAACCTTCTATCATATCCCTGTTTTGGTATATTAGAATACATTTCTAAGATGTGATTCATCTTTTTCAGGCCTGCATCCTGTGGTTTTTGTGCCACCCATGTCTTGCAACCATTTCGTTAATATTTAGAGACTATCAGAGAGAGAAGGTATGTGTGAATAAGATAAAAAAACTGGATAGAATTTTAACAGAATTGTTTATATACAACAGCTAGTCTAGAGGTTTAGTGTCATTTCAGCAAATTCATGGTCTTCAACCTCTAACCTTGTATTTCTAAAGCAGCTTGGGAAGTCCTAGCCACAAGCTACTGAGTCACATGGCTGAAATCTAAGCTTCATAAAATGTAAAGGTAATAGTTTGTAGGGAAAAGAGGTATGATTCTTAAGGCAAAGCAAAATCTGCTTCTAATAAAACAGGCTTTTTTCACAAATCTGTCAAAAAAAATTGTATAGGTTAATTTTTAGGCAAATTTCTAAAACGCGTTATGTGACAGAGCAAGTCAGGGAAGCCACAGCTGAACTGTCTTACTGGATTAAATGCTATTTTCAAAATGTATAATTTAGTTTGTAAACTCTTAAGATTAAAACAAAGATGGATTTATTTGGCCTTCTGGTTGCTATAACATGCTGGGAGCTAGGGAGCTAGTGTGTGGAGCCTGCCGTGCTCAGATAAAGTACACCATCATTCTCAGGTGAGTGACTACATCATTGAAAAGCAGAGATCTTGCTGCTTATACTTAATGTGGTCTGTGCATGAGTGTGCAAATATCTTCTGAAACTGAACTGTTATTGTATGGGGGATACGTAGGTTAAAAGGTATGTTAGTAAAAAAAAGAAAAAAATTAGTTCTTATTTGATGTTAGTTCATGCTGAAAAGTGATTGATTCCTATAGCTACGTTAATCATGATAGTACTGGGTTTGCTTTTTCTTGCTCACTGAAAACCTTGCTCCTCCCCTCCCCAGCTCATTTGAAATGGGAATCAGTGTAGGAAATCATTACTCTTTGCTGTATGTTGAGATCTGGTAATTCACTGTAGGAGGATTTTTGTACCAGGATTTCTGGGGTATTGGGTAAGTTTTAACTACTGTGTTTAAGTAACTGCAGTTCTTAAATTGTACTCATTTAACACTTCCTTTTTTCATACCATACAATACGTCCCCAATAAAATACGCACCTTGTTTTTGGGAAGGCAGAATGTAGAAATATGATTTCTTCCAATCATGGCTGATTATGTGAGATAGCGGAAGTCCTCTGGAAACACCAACTGTCCAGGAAGTGTTGCACCAGGAAGTTCCTAGTACCAGTTATGTGTCCCAGCCTGTTTCCCTGGATCCTACACTTCCTGGGCACTGTATGTTCCCACAAGGACTTAGCATCATACAAGGTTAGGCCCCAGACACTTGCAAGGGCAGTAGCAACATTGTTGGCTCTTTACTGTAATTAGTTCTTCATATAAGTTCCTGTAAATAAAATGTTAATTTCCACATCGCAGACCTTATCAGCAAGGATCCTTCCTGGTTTTCTCTGATTTTAAAAAAACAATTCCCAATTTTTGGATTAAAAAAGGGACCCCAAAATCCACGTTTCCATCATTAAAATGAAACACCACTAATATATATCATTAGTGGTGTTTCATTTTAATGATGGAAACGTGGATTTTGGGGTCCCTTTTTAATCTAAAAATTGGGGATTATTTTTATCAGAACCAGGATCCCTGCTCATCAGGATACTGACTGGGGGGGTGGGGGGCAGCGGCTCCTGCCACTGCATACACCCGGGAGGGCATGCAGGGTGTGCACCCCCAGATGTGCACATGGAACAAGGGCAAGGTGCCCCTGCAGGCTGGGACCAGGGTGGCACCAGGCTCTTCCCAGCAGGCACTTGGGCCAGGGCTGCACTTGGGGAGGGGGCTACGGCAGATTTTGTGGTGGCTACAGCCCCCGCTCCCCGATAGCCCTCCTCCCAGAGTGCAGCATGGCCCAGCCCCCCACCTGGAAAAGCTCAGCACCACCCTGTTGCTAGCCTGCAGCAGCAGCCCACCCTCGCCCTGCACACAAATCTGGGGGCATGCACCCCCATGTCCTCCTGGGGTGCATGTAGCAGCGGGAGCCACCCCCCCCACACACACCCTCCAAACGATCCACACGCAGCTCCATCCTGTACCCTGTCTTACCTGTGTAGCCCCAGCCCCATTCCCTCCCTCACTTTAGGGGCCTCAGTCTGCCCCCCTCTTGCCCCTTCCCCCACAATAGACTTACCAGCCAGATGCAGCCTGCCTGCATATCAGCGGTCAAATCTGTATCAGCCAATACGGCTTGTTAAAAATTGGCCATCAGTCTTGGCCCAAAAAATCTCTATCTGTACACCCCTAATGCTTTACTAATATTTGTTAGCACTATATTATTCAATTTAAAAGCAAAGCAAAAACAAATATAACTATTGGAATGTGCACTAATTTACTAGTTTGCGTTTTTTGAATTGTATATAAACTAGCCAAAAAGTTGTAAAAATGGTCAAAAGGTATTGTATGATTAGTCCTGTAGTCATTGTATGCATCTTATTCAGATTGATAACACAAAATCTAGCCTGCTTAAAAATCTTAATGGTGCTTCTGCTACTTCACCGTTGGTCATTTCTACACCTGAGTTAATATTACCACAGCCAAGTTAAAGTTTTTAGCTAGAACTAAAAATAGAAGAGAGGCAACAACAGGAATGGGGAACACAGAGCAAAGTAGCAGAAAAAAGGATAGCTTGAAGAGTGGAACATCAAGACCATAAAAAACAATAGATGGTTGTTAGCACCCATGGAATACAGAAAGATTAGCAGAATTCAGGGAGATAAAGAGATACGAAGTCGGTAGCTTCTGTTGGCATTGCCTAAATAGAAATGCTGCTGCCCCTCCCAGGGACTTTGTTATGAAGTTTGAGTGGACAGGAGCCAAAGGGAGGTAGAACTGTAGCACTGCGCTTGCCCTGGATCTGCCCCTGCACACAGTGTCTCCAGGCATGCTTCTTTTCCAGTAGAAAACAGCTTCCCTGCTTACAATGTGCTGATTTTGGGGAAGCCAGCCATGTTGTTTGTGAGACTATGGTAAGTTTCACAGCAACTTTGTGGCTCAGCTGCTTGCTCAACTACTTCACTTGTAAATGGACAGGTTGAAATGAAAAAACGTTTTTGAAAATGAGAAGGCACCATCATTTGAGCTGCATGCATAGAAACAGCAGGTACAAGCATATTTATTTTTGTCATCTGAGTGGTACAGGTAACTAAGTCAGCTACACCTGTGGGGCTCCAGTGGTCATGAATTAAAGGTCTGAGTTTTGAGGCACAGAGTTTGTGATTTGCCCAAGGCTACCCACTGAACTAGTAAATCTAAGATTGCAAGTCAAGAGTTTCTGGATCCCAGCACCATACTTAAATTTCTTGTAACTACTACAATATCAAAAGGTTTGTAGCAATTTTTGTTGACAAGTTGCTTATAAGAATATTAATTTGTTCTTGCTTCAGAGCATTCACTTTTCTCTCTCTCTCTCTTTTTATCTTTTGGTTTTTAGATTATTACCATAGGTGTTATCCTCTGTCAGGCTGTCTCCATGGTTGTCCTCTACAGACTTTTTCTGTCTCATAGCCTATATTGGGAAGTGTCTTCTCTATCATCAGTGACATTACCATTAACAGTGCCATCTGGACATAAAAGTCGACATCACTTCTGACATTATTAGGAAAAGGCACAGTTAGGTAACAGATGTGCTTAATGACTTAAGTATACATACATTTATTTACTCAAGTATGCAGATATTTGCTTCAGGTAAACGTGCTACTCTGGTTTCACTGGAAAATACAAATCATAAAAATAGGGATCTTCACTGATACTGAATTTGAACAGGTCACCAAGTTAGGTGCGTTCACTAAAAATGTAGTATTAAATATATATTTAAATTTTTAATGTTTAAATGCAGGTTATTTCTGTGTTACATGCTGTGTGCTGAGGTATATGACAACAAAGGAAGACCAATCTCTCCGTTCACATTCATAACTACGTTTTTCAATCTAAGACCTTCCCCATCTTGCACCAATTTTAGTTTTTAAGGTTCTATAAAAAAACAGTTCTTCAAATGACTGTGACATCAAACAAGGCTGGGATAGACCAGTCTGAAATCTCTGTAATGTAATGAATAAAAAGGTTGTGTTGTTTTTTTTCTTCCTGTACTTTGTAGACAGTACACTTTATGTTTACATTTTTTAAATGAAAACAGACTTGTTCCAGGAAACCAGTGTAAAATGTTTACAGGTAAATGCAGTAAACTCTTGTTTGTTATTTGTGCAAATGACGCACTTTTTTGCTAGTGATGTTGATTTTGGTTTAGTTCTTATTTTTAAAAATCTATTGCTACCTATGTTACACTTTTTTTAAATAAATGCTACTAAAACATACAGAAGCAAAAGGCTAAACACTATACGAGGCTGTAAAGTGATGGCAACATGAATGTAATAAAAGCAGCATGCTTGCATCTTTTAAAAATAGGAAAGAAAATGGAATATGTGATGTGGTACTAGAATTTTAATCCTGATATAATTCATTTCTCTTACATTGAGGATTCAATCATAATTAAGCCATATACACAGATTAAATTAACAGAAGCATTTCAAATAAATGTTGGTTTCAGTCATCAACTACCCATGAATTCCTGCCCAAGGATACTTAATCAGGATTAAATTTTCTATGAATAATTGAAAAACAAAATACTCACTGGATTTGTTATAATCCATGTTGGCACTGGGTTCTAAGTAGTTGCCATCTTCCATCCATTGTAATAAAGCCATACTACTTTGTGATGCCCTAGTATTCAGCAAGCTAGTGTAAATATACTTTATTGAAGTGCCTATTTATTGAGTGTGATTTAAATCATGCTGACATTTTTTCTTTATAATATTAACATTCCTTTTGAGTTCTTGATTGAAATCTTTCTACTTGTATTTAGTTTGATATTTGTCAGATTTTGTAGACATATTATTGTTGGATCTTGTGTTCTTTCAGTACATGGATTTTATTTACTGGCAAATGAATTTTCACTCCTTTACAAATTGTACTGGGTTGTTTTTAATGTGTTTTTATGGAAAATATGAAGATAGTATTTTAGCTTTAAAATTTAGCTTTAAAATACCCATGGCTTTCTTGTTCACATTTGCACAGGTTGTTCAGTTTAGCTTAAGTCTAGTTAGTGTTCTGTTGTAGTTTAAATAACAAGCCAGATATTTATCTTTGACTAAGGCAAAATAGCAATGTAGCAAGGTTGCTCATTAATTCATCTACTCTTCAGTTCTCTGTAATTCAGATCAAGAATAGCAGGTTGAGGCTGGAAAAGATGAGCTGTTGTTATTTCACACAATCTGCAGGAGGATTACAAGATTAATTATTACATTCTTCTGATTAACCAATAACATTCTGATATGGTTAAAACTGTAGTCTTATGCTCCTGTTTATCTCTGCTTTCTACCTCCTGAGGAGAAAGCATTCTTTATGGTGCAAATCTGGAGTAAAAGAATAGGAGTATTTTTATATATCCTCATGAAAGACCATGTATTACACTCATACTCTATCACAAGATTTTATATGTTTATAAACATTGAACATGGACGATTATATCTTATGATGTAACCATGATGGTAATTCTAATCTCTACAGAAAAACTTTATTTCTAAGTAGCAGCCAGTGTTTTTCATGTGTACTTTTTGCTGCTTATGTTGCCAGCCAAGTGCCATAGACTGATGTATAAAATGTCCCTTAGTTTCACGTGATAAATATCCAAATACCCAGAATCCCTATTCATATACTCAGATGAACTAAGTATGTACTATAAAGACATTCAGTTTTCCCAGACACATCCAGTAGTCAATAGGTAATCTCATCCTTCTTGCCTCTACTTTACCCAGTAATTGGTAAACTTCATTTTAATATTTCTACTAGTGTAACTGTAGCAGTAAAATGTCATTCTTCTGGTAGGTAAGATGGACCAACAGTTAGCACTGGTACTTGGATCAAGAAGCTCTCTTCCTGATACCTAGCATGCATTAGCCTTATGTATGTAATTATTAAGGCATGGAAACTATCCATTGTCTTGATTTATTTTATAACCACAGAGGCCATTTGTTTAGAGAGATGACCATTCCAACTGCTTGGTAATATATTATGACTTGAAATATCCAGTCTCCTACACTAAGATCTATGAAGGAGAGGGACAGGGACCAGGAGCAGATTTCACTTCCCCAAGCTCAAACTGAAGCTGCCCCAGCCCTAGTTCTGTCATAGAGAAGTGCACAGAGGCTGTTTTAATCTAATCCAACGTGAAGGTACCTTATACCCAGCTGGGAATCAATTGCTTATATCTTCTCCTGACACTCCTCTTGCTCCACTCTGACTGAAATAGGAGTCCGCTCTGTTGTCAGTCATCCAAGGATTTCTCTTTTGAGGAGTCTGACCACAGTTCCAGGTGTATTGCACTGCTAGGGTGACAAAGGGACCAAAATAAAAGAATGTGTGTCTATGTACACATGACAATGCTAATTAATTGCTGAACATAAGTATTTAGCTGGGGCTGAAAGACACCCTCTAGCTTGTTAATTTTCAGGCATTGACTGTTACTGATGATGTTCTGTCTTATCTAAAGATTGCTTTTACATACCAATTTATTTCGAAGCCTATAAAAGGTGGCACATATTGACAAGACTGCAAACTGAAGTTCTCCATGTTCTGAAGGAAGCTGCTTCTGACTGAAAAAATATTTCACTGTCATACCCAGTCCTTGTCTTCTCTGCTGGCCAGCTAGCTGCTTGGTCTCAAGGAATTTAGACAGAAATCACCAACTGATTCCACAGAGGCCCTCAGACAGTCTTCGAAGTGATGCTTTTCTTTTTCTATCAATTTGTACTGATTGAACCAGCAAACAAAAAAGGGACATTTCCTGTTAAAAATCCCTATAGCTGTTCATGGCCCCATTATGCTCCAGTATTTTTGCCGTTCTTTAAAAAATCGTCAGGGTAGGAAGGCAAATAAATATGACTAAGCATAACTTTACAAGTGAATAAAAATAAAAGATGAGACTGGAAAAATATCAAGATTACATTAGTACATTCTGACTCTCTCCCACACAAATCAAACATTTAGAATAAGATCTAATATTTTGTCTGGCCTCTATGACAATGGGAGTTTCAAAATCACTTTGTTTTTATTGTTTGTATCTTAATCCTACACTGAAGTTGGGCAGAATTTGGTTTGGCTCTTACTTATTAACCACAACTTATTCAGCTCATTGTTATTATTTAGAAATTGCAATAAATGGTGATTCAGCTTGTCCAAAACTAACAGCACAATACTTTTTGTGTGTGTTCATTGTAAAGATGTTAGCAGTGTTAATTTAGGATCAGGCAGGGTAGAGTTGCACCTTATAGTCTAACTGAATCAAAGATGCATAAACTTCTCTAAGCAACAGCTCACTTTGCCACATCTGAAAACTTACGAAAGCTTATGCATCTTTGATTCAGTTAGAATGTAAGCGCAGCTCTCATAAGAAAGGACGGGTAAACCTTGCTCTATTGAGAGAGTCTGATTTGCTTTAAAAGGAAAAAATCTTACTGGCCTACCATTCCTTGATATTCACAAAAGGTTTTATTGTGCTAATAACCCTAGGTTTGATTTATTTTTTTTCTAACCAACCAGGCAAAATATTTGTTAAAATATTTAGTTGATTTTTATATGCCTCCCTTCCCTACAAAGGCTCAGGGCAGCTTATAGTAAGAGAACAGAAAAAAACAATATAAAACAGGAGTACAAACAAAAAAAAATTTTAAACAACTAGAATGACAACAAAACAACACCTCCACCCCTGAATAATATCCAGGCTTCACTTTGTTTGCTAAACACCTGCTAAAACAGGAAGATTTTACAGAGCATGCAGAAAACTTGGACTCTGGCAAGCCTCAAGAGGGAGGAAGTTCAGGAGCTGAGGAGTGACTCCTAAAAAAGACTTCCCACACATTTTCATCAAGCAAACTTGGCAGGTTGATGATACTTCCTCTCAGCTGACCTTGGGGATCACAGTGAGGCATAAGGGAAAAGACAATCCCAAGTAATCCAGGCCAAGTAATCTCATAAACTGCAACTCTTTGCTAGATCTCTTGTTTTCCCAAATCTTCCCCCCTCCTAATCTCCCAAGGATCCATCCCTGTCGCTTGCATGTGTTCATATTTTCAGTATGCAGGGCACCAGTTCTTTCCCTCTTTCAGAACTTATTCCGATGAACACTATAAACATCCACTTAGCATGTGCATTCTTGTGGTTTGTACGCTTTTTTTCCTTTTAATTTTCCCTGCTTCTTGTTTACCCACTTGTCTTCAGTTTTCTCGGACCTACATCTTTCTTCAGTGGTTATGTGGAAGCAGAAGTCTGCTTCTGTTCTCCGCTGCAATAATCTAATCATCTCTTACTCCATATGTTAACACTTAAAATCCTTCTGTATGAGCTGTTGGCCTCATTCTATTCTGTGTTCCCCGTCTAGCTTTACAAAGTGTGTTAACAATTTTGGTGGTCCAACTGCTTAGCAATTTAGACCTGTTGGCCACATTCAGACTAGCAGTAGCACCCCTGCACATGCCTTTTGTTGCAGGACATAAATTGCTTTGCCATGAGCAACCATGCTTAGCTCCTCCTGGCTCCTGGCTGGACTCCATAGTTTTATAGTTGGTAGGGTCAGAAGAGACCTGAGCAGATCATCAAGTCCGACCCCCTGCCAGGGGCAGGAAGATGCTGGGGTCAAATGACCCCGACTAGGTGATTATCTAGCCTCCTTTTGAAGACCCCCAGAGTAGGACCGAGCACGACTTCCCTTAGAAGTTGGTTCCAGATCCTAGGTGCCCTGACTGTGAAGTAGTGTTTCCTGATGTCTAGCCTAAACCTACTCTCAGTCAACTTAGGACCATTATTCCTAGTTACTCCTGGTGGTGCTTGGGGGAACAGGGACTCTCCCATTCCCCATGGTCCCCCCTGGTAAGTTTATAGACAACCACCAGATCCCCTCTCAGCCTTGTCTTGTGGAGGCTGAACAGGTTCAGGTCCTGTAGCCTGTCCTCATAGGGCCTGCCCTGCTGTCCCCTGACCATGCGAGTGGCTCTCTTTCAGACCCTCTCAATGCTGTCCACATCCCTCCTGAAGTGCAGCACCCAGAACTGGATGCAATACTCCAACTGCGGCCTGACCAATGTCGCGTAGAGGGGGGGATCACCTCCGAGGACCTGCTCATGATGCATCTGTGGATGCATGACTAGGTGCAGTTAACCTTTCTGACCACATCCTTACACTAGCGGCCCATGTTCATCTTGGAATCGATAGTAACTCCAAGATCCTTTTCTGCGTCTGTGCTGATGAGAAGGGAGTTCCCCAGCCTGTAGGTATGGTGCTGGTTCTTTCTCCCTAGGTGCAGTACCTTGCACTTGTCAGCACTGAAACCCATCCTATTCTCATCCGCCCACCCCTGTAACCTGTCCACATCTAATTGCAGTCTGTCCCTCCCTTCTAGCATGCCCGCTTTTCCCCACATCTTAGTGTCATCCACAAATTTGAACAAGGTGCATTTCACCCCCTTGTCCAAGTTGCTGATAAAGATGTTGAACAGTGCGGGCCCAAAGACTGAGCCCTGGGGGACCCCACTGCCCACATCCCTTCAGGTCAAAAATGATCCGTCCACTACCACTCTCTTTGTGCGGCCCTCCAGCCAGTTGGTGACCCGTCTGTAGGCATCAACGCCACAGTTGCCTAATTTTTTAATGAGAATGGGGTGAAAGACAGTGTCGAAGGCCTTCCTGAAGTCCAGAAAACCTATGTCCACCGCGACACCTGCGTCTAAGGATTTTGTGACCTGGTCATAGAAGGCAACCAGGTTGGTCTGACAGGACATGCCCCTAATGAACCCATGTTGGTTGCCCCTAAGCATGATCTTCCCTGCTGGTCCCTCGCAGATGTGCTCCTGGATAATTTTGTCAAAGAGCTGTCCCAGGATTGAGGTAAGACTAACTGGCCTATAGTTTCCCGGGTCCTCCTTCCTCCGTTTTTTGAAAATGGGGACCACGTTGGCCCTTTTCCTGTCCTCTGGCACCTGGCCAGAGCACCATGAGTGCTCGTCAAGCCGTGCGGGGGGCCCGCAATGACCTCTGCCAGTTCCCTCAGCACTTGGGTGGAGATCATCTGGACCTGCTGATCTGAACACGTCCAGCCCCACCAGAAGTTCCCTAACTAGGTCCTCTCTGCCCCTAGGCCTGGGTGTGCCTCTCCTGAGTCCATCCGGTATCCTGGTGGAGAGGATGTCCTGGTCCCTGCTCAGATGCTCAGAACAATGGAAGCAAAGAATTTGTTAAAGAGGTCAGCTTTATCATCTGGTGTAACCACCAGATTGCCAAGCATGTCCTGCAGGGGCCCCACATTACCCAGTGCTTTCTTTTTACTCCCTATGTATTTAAAAAAGGACTTCTTGTTATCTTTGATCTGGGTCGCTAGTCCTAGTTCTGTCTCCGCCTTAGCCTTCCTAACAGCCCCCCTACAGTCTCAAGCACCTCCATGGGGGGGAGGGGGGGGCTGGCTGGGGCACCCTGCACATTGTGCCCAAGCTGGCAGTCCCCATGCTTATATTCCCTACATTCCAACCAGCCAGGGAGTGGCATAAGGGAGCAGGCAACCCAGGGTGCAGCATGCCTCAAGATGGGGGAGCAGACAGGTCAGGACTCAGTCTCTGCATACCTCAGGGCAGGAGCTCTGCAGCATATGGAGATGCTTTTTGTCCTGGTGTACACTATTTTTGCATGCTTTGTGCCAATTTTGGGTGGGTTTTTTTTGGAGGGGGGGGCAGAGCTTGGTACCCAGAAATCCCAGCAGTAAATTTTGCCTCCCGCACTGCAAATTAGCAGTGCTGTCCACAGTTTAATGTGCAGTGTGTGCAGTTTGTGGCCCCATAAACCACACAAGCCTGCATGTTTGCCTACAGTCCTTGTGTTCATCCAGCCTAGTAAGTAACTACACAAGGAGCAGAGCACTGCAGAAACAGGTTGTATGTATAATGATCTTGGTCTTAATTTCCCAGCCACTTCAAGGGTTTCCTTGATAACTAGAGAAACTTTAATTGTTTTAAGACAGTGTAAAATTAAAATTAAAGCCAGAATCCCAAAGCTACTCCCATTTAGTCAAACTGTACTTTATCCTGATTTTGCAATTTAGATCCAAGAGTCCTAAAGTCAGAGGGAGCCTCAAAGGTCAGGCAGTCTCAGGAAGAGACTTCATTTTGTTCATTGTGGTAATTGGTAAATAATTTCTCTGGGTGTTTGTTGACCATATTATGTCCTTTAAGGTAATGGAATTATGCATTTCAATCCAGACATATAAAATATACATTAGAGTGAAAGGATTGATATTTACATAAAACCTGTATTTATTCCATTTTCCGTGATACTTTTCGTCAGACTGAAACTTGTTAAATGCTTACAATGTACAAAAGCAAATAATTTTTAAAATCTCTGCCCAAGTTCTATGAGTACCTTTAAATTGTGCTTAAAAAGGAAGGTGAGGGGGTGGGGAGGATACTGCTTGGAAGCATACCAGTTTAATTTGCATTTTGGCTCTGATGTAATTTAAAATAGATGAGATTAGAAAAAAAGTTTGGCAAGTGATTACTCAATTACATGATTTTAGTGCTTTGGTATTTTGAAAATAAAAATGAATGTTTTACTTTGAGAACTGGTTTATGCATGTGATATAACCACTTAAAAACAGGAAAGTTCTCTCCAGTATGTACAGTATATATGCCAGCCTTGTTCAAAGAACTAGTGTGTATTTATGCGATAGACTGCAATGGCTACCAAAGAGCCAGTGAAGGTCAAAAATCTACTTTTAATACATATGTTAAGATAAAATTGCATTTGAGTAATACAGGGGGTGCAGATTTTAACCTACAGAAGAAACCTGAAGTAATTCTGAATTAACTATGTTGTCCCCAGCTTGTTTCCACAGAGGATAGATCTCCACAAGTCTAAACTAATGCAATCTGTTCTGAAAAGTGTATATCTGTGGAAGGGCAAATTTGTTCCACCACGGAATTAGTGAGGTGAGGAAGCTTCCAAAAATGTATCCCAGGGTACCAAGATAAAAAAAACTTAAAAATACTTCAGGTACTCATCTGTAGATCAGGGGCATTCACACTGAGCTCTGCCTCCCAGGCCATTATTTCTCCAGGGCCTTTATTGGGTGTTACTTCTCATCCCGCAGAAAAGATGGCTTTTACTGGGTGCTGGAGTGTTGATTGTTGCTGTGTTGATCTAAGGACATAGGCAGACAAGGTTCTTCAGGTAAATCTGATATCTTTCATTAGACCAGCTAAAATAGTTGGAAAAGAAAAATTTTTCCAACTATTTTAGTTGGCCTAATAAAAATCTCAGATATACCCAGAGAACCTTGCCTGCCACTGGGTACTGGAATAGCCAACCTAATAGTGACAAGATCAAGATTCACTTTCTTGGGAGTGTTAAGGAAAGGATGATACCACAGCAGGTTGCCATGCCTTGCCTCCTTGCACTGATGAAGGCAGATACCTGCAGAGTAGTTTCTAGGAGATATTGGGAATGTGCCATAGAACAGGGATGTTTTGCTGCTTCTTCCTTTCTGTTAAGGGAAGCAGAAAAGAACATTTAGTCTCAACTCATTAACTTTTCCCCTTGAGGTTACCATACTTGTGACCATGTTCTGCTTTTTCCAGTTTCCATTTAAGTACCAATACCTTGCTTCAGATATTGGTACTTGATGTTTGATAGCCATGCAGTGGCACTTGGTGGGAATTCAGTTTGTCAGATCAGGCAAAATACTTTTATAAAATAGTTAATCCAGAGTCAAGCCCATCAAAAATGCTTTCACCTGTGCTTTTTTGCTTGAGCATACCTATCCCTCAAATAGTAAACATTATATTAAAAGAAATGATCAAAACAGAAGCAGTGAATTACTTAATAAACCTTTTTAAGACACAGTTGGTCAACTGGAGCTTTTCCATTATCATTAATGGGGATTGGATTAAGCCCTCAAGGAACATATTTTTTCTACTGAAAGTCCAGAGTCCTAACACCTACAGAAATGTGCATTCTGGATAGCTCTTGGGAATGCATAAATGTCTGGTTTTGGAAGTAGTGAAATATCATGTAAATTCTTGACCAGGATTTGCTGTGGAGTAATCTTTAGGATTAAAGTGTGGGACTTCGGAGTTTCAGCAAATAATGACAGCTGTGGATAATGCTGTTCAGTTAGAGTAAAATTCTTGCTTTTGCAAATGTCCAGCACTCATCTTGGACACCATGTAAATCCCACTTAAACCCTCAAAATAATGTGTGGGACTTAGGAGGTGAGTTTCACCTGTTGTCCCTAGTCCCGGTAAATATTTTATCACATATCTCAGTCAACACAAATGTTTCTGAAAGAACATGAGGGAGCTGCATTGCAAACCAGTATGACACATATCACTCTGAAAGAGTTCCTGTCCTAACCCCTTTCTCCTCTAAAATAAAAATGACAACTGCAGCTTCCAAGAGTCCACTCTTCCATCGTGTCTTATAGAAAGTCATTCCTCAGTGACGCACTGTGCTCTTTTGTACAGGAATGGTATATGCTGGCTTTGTTGTTCTCCCACTCCTGCCAAGAAACAAACCTGATATCTTATTCTCCCTGTGGCTCCTAGGTTAAGTCACTGGCCATCAAATCATTGGAACCATGTGTATGTTTCTGAGATCGTGTAACACCATTCATCTAACAGAATAAGTGCACCCAAATTATTATATAATTTATTATAATTTATAATATAATGAAGTTTTATTTAATGAAGTAGATTTTCCATATAAATAACATTGCAGAAGGATGGCCCTATTTGAAAAATAAAGTGTTTTTCCCCCTAAACCTGTGTTGTCCAATGAATACTCGTTTCAGTTTCTCATACCCGAGGATCGTTCTATTCCACATTCAAAGTGCATTTTAATCCATACCATATTTATTGTATTATTAACTATCAGTTGTTTCAATTGACATGTTTTGTGAAAGGAGATCATGGAAATAATAGGATCAAGCTTGTGTATTTTTGCTGATGAAAATAGGACTAATGGATCAGGAAAAACCCCTTCATCTGTTTGTGAATACCAAGGCCTCCTGGGATTAATGCAATTCCACATACCATCACTGAATCCTGGATTTTGTTTCTGGGTCTGAAATTTATCTTGAAGGTGCTTTGATCCTGAAAGCTTGCAGAAAAGGACAATTTTCTTGCCATTTTCCAGTTGGTCTAATAAAAGGTATCATTTTGGAACCAAGAGTTCTAGTTTTTTGAATGTAAATGTGTATAGGTTTTTCCCATTGACTATGGATTGGAAAAAGCTTAAACATTTGTTTGTTTCCCATGAAAAATCAATTGCAATTTAAATTCCAAAATTGGATCCAAATTCTCAGGGAAAAAAAACTGAAAAATGAAGAAATGGGGTAATTCTGCCTCTTATTTTTTTTATTAAATAAAAATTCCTCAAGCAAAAATGAGCAACAGTTAAGACTTGCTGTAGAGGATTCTCATTTGTCATGGGCAAGCTTTCCACTACCTCGCTGAAAGTTAAGTTGACCCAGCCAGGTCAAATTATGCCCATATGCTTCATGGGTGACATCGGGTTGTAGGGCAGGGACTCTAGTTGGAGACTAATGCAGTAGCTAGTTATAACTGGAGTTCAGGATAGCACATGCAGGGCAAAAGTTGCATATGATTGGTCTGGAGAGATTATTCACAAGCAACAAAGGTGTGAGATCCCCCAGCCCAGCCCCAGTGAAACTTTCCTGCTATAACAATCCACCTTCAGGGGTGCAGAAAAGCTATTTTTAGGGAGATTTTTAGAAAAAACGATTACCTTCCTTTTCAAGTTCCTTTAGTTGGGGCAGGAACCCGAGGGCTCACAACGGGCTATGCCGCCTCCATTCATGGATTTGGATACCTTGCTTGTGCTTGATAATGCCACAGTGTTCCTGGGCACTGGGCTTCTCAAGGGGGGCTCAAGGCAGATGAGATATTTTGATGCCACTTTAACTTTGGCTTGGTCTAAATCTTGCTAGTTCTCGGTTGTGAACCGTGTCTGGGGTGGGAAGACTTGAGGAGGGGGCGCATTGGTGTCTTTGGTTGGAAAAGCAGGTGGGGGCCCTGCCCCGGGCGGGGGAGGCTGGAGGGCAGGTGCGCAGCTCCGGGCGGGGCTCGGCGCCTGCCGCACGGGCGCGCTGTCCGTGTCGCGCTCCAGCGCGGAGACACGTGTGTTCACGCGGCCCCGCTCCCACTTGTAGCCGCGCGTGCTCCTCCAGCGCCGCTAGGGGGGATCGTTAAGCTGTTTTGCACGGGGTGGGGGGGGGGGGAAAGACAGCGAGGGAAGAAAGAATGTACTCTTGAAAAAGACTGCAAGTTTTATTATTTCAACTGGTCATTAGACAGCTCTAAGCAGGCGCATCCCGCTGGAGCTCTAATTCGGGCTTTGTAAACCACCTCCGCTCTCCCGGCAGCGGTGCCAGGCATGCACACGCCGCCTTCCCTCCCTCCATCGCCAGGGGAGTCAAGGACCAGCGCTGCCTCTACCTGCTCTCGGCCCGGCCCGGCTTCTGCCCAGACTTCAGCTCAGCTCTAGCGAGGCAACGCCGAGACCCGCAAGAAGAAATTAGCGGTGGCGGGGAGCATCTTTCTTTGCAAGGATCATTTGGAACTGAACAAAATAAAGGCGATCCAAGCAGAGGCCAGGGCTGGGATTCAGAGTTAGAGGCAATGGGAAGTGATTCGCTTCCCCCAAACCACGGGCTGCTCATCCCCCTTCCCTTGGCCATTTCAATGAGCCCGGGAAGGGACCCCGACAGCAAGCAGATCTCGCCGCCCACCCCGGGCACAGATGTGGCCAGATGCAGGGTTGTCTTTCTTTGGGGCCCCGCGATTGTTGTCACACCCGAGCAGATTTTAGGCACATCCAGGGTCTTGGGGGGCGGGAGCTGTAGGGAGGAAAAGGGCAACCTAAAAAAGTCTTGAAAAAAACCCTGGGTATCAGAATATGTGCGTGTCCGGGGTCTTTTTTTTTTTTCCCCCCTCCCCGGTTCAAACAGGATGTCAAATCCTGTCCTCCCCCCGCCTTTTTTTTTTTAAGCCCACTAAAAGGAAAATTCTTCACAGAATCTTAAGGAACTTTTTTTGACACAACAGCTGCAAAATCTATTTTCTAAACAAAGATTTATACATATTTATATGAGCTTAATCCCGATTTTTTTTTTTAATAAATCATTCTCAGAACTGCAGAGGTAAACTATATGTAAATACCTCAAGTAATAGGCTTGTAGTGCAAATCACATCATTTTATCTTCAATTTTGCATTCGTTTTTCTGGCTTAAAGGTGCATCAGAGATATGCATTTTAGCATATTCAGAACACGGGGCGTGAAATTAAATGTTTGACAGAGTGAGAAAAATATACAGACTTTGGAGATGCCTTAAAAATAGTAATTTATGCAGATCTAGAGGAGTGAAATCATTTGCAATGGAGTGACCCTCTCTCCAGGAATTTTTTGCTCAGTGTTCTTCTCTAATCTCCTGCTGTATCTTCATTTTTCATTGAACTAGCCAGTTTTCTGCGAAGCAGTCTTGTAGATAAGGGAAGTGCTAAAAGAAGAAGAAAGAAGAAGCTCAGTGGGTCCGTTTCCATTGCACTTTTACCCAAGGCAATGGGCAGAATTTAACGGATTCCTTCCAACATATGTTTTTGCCAGATAAGTAAACAGTGTGTGTCGGAAATGAAAAAGCATTTGCAATTTAATGACATTACAGCTCTCAGCTTAGGCTGGCGTGCTGCGAGGCGAAAAGCAGAAAGAGAGAGGAGAGGAGAAAGAGAAAAAGAACAAAGTTCATCTTCCCTTTTGTGCATTTTTATCAAGGAAAATATTACTTCTTTCCCCCTCTTGTTCTCTTTTCTTTTTCTCTTTGCTTTTTTGTCTCACTCATTTACATTTTTTTTCTTTTCTCTCCTTTTCTCTCCTCTGTTCACTTTTACCTTTTCCTTACACTGCCACTGAGTCATTTCCTTTCAGCATCTCCCCCCCTTCCATTGTGTTGACTTATTCATCTATTTGGGCCATTCAGTTTTTACCTAGAAGAAGCTGTTTATCCAACAATGTATCTTTTTTTGCTGTGTTGTACTCCTAGCGCTATAGCTCACAGTCAACAGGATTGTTGGAGGGATTATAACGTTTCATTTCAAAGCACTACAAATCTGCTCTCCTTCATTCGGTCCCTGCTCCTGCTTCTTCTGATACTTGTCGTTTCATTTCAAATTCATTGCCTCCTTTAGTTTTAGGCTCCCAACAGCCCAGCGGCCTGGTGCTGAGAGCCACCCCCGGGCCCCCCGGCTCTGGGGGGACCTTTGGTAGACCAGACTCATGGCACGTGGGTTTGATCTCCAAGGTCCAAGGCCCCACTTTACATGGGACAACAACCCTTTCAGTGTGACAGCAACATCTGCTGCCCGGCTGCTGCTTGCCGCTCTGATTGATTGGGAATGGCTGGGTGAGTGTGAGTGTTTTCAGCCCCCTTCTCCAGCCCTGCCACTGCTGCCCCATCCCAGGGATGATGGTGACTGGTGGACACCCTCCCAAGCACGTTGTGTGCCCCGCATCTCTGGGACCCTGATCACTGCACCGGCCAGCTCCTTAACCTAGCAAAATGCCTTTTCAATTGGGAAAGATAAAAGTCCCACGCAGGACCGGTCCTTACGGAGCAGGAGATTGCTAACCGGAGCTCGCAGCACTGCCCAGGCACCTTGCCTCGTCCCCCTGGTCACCAGGCAGGGGCTCCACCACCATCCACCTGCCCCCTCTTGCTGGAGAGCATGCAGCCACGGCGCTGAGCGGGGGGGTGGAGAAGCAGCAGCTTAATTTAATGCCACAGCTTTTAACACTAATTATATTTGGAGAATGGTTTACAAAAGTCCCCTGCTCCACCCTCAGGTCGCCCTGCAGGTTGGGTGTAATTGAAAGCACCTCCAGTCAGTAGCATGTTCTAGCAGAAAGGCACCGAGTTGACAAGACGAGTAAGGCAAATGTACTTGTCTAAAGACTTGTGCATGTTTTTACCATGAAATTACATCTTCCGCATCTTCCAGATCCGGTACTTCGTAAGTAAAAAAGGAAATCTGCTTGGACGTAAGGAGGTAAAGTAGCTAGAGGTGGTAATTTAATCAAGCAAGGATATATTTCAATGTGGGGGGTTTTTTCTGGTCTTCTAGGCATTAGCACTTTAAATTCATTATGTCTGTTTGACAGATATATGCAGCCTTAAGGATCTAAAAATGAAATCCAAGAAGTAGAGCCTGCTAGAGGACATGTATTGAAGTTGAGAGATTAAAACGGTCTAACCATTGCAAACAGAATAGAGCAGCGCGCATTTCTCGTCCCTTATAAGCGTGAGTATTTTGCAGATGTTAAATAGTCTCCTCTAATTATTTTTTTAAAAAAAAGCCCTGCTCAAGAGCCGAGGCTCTAACTTTTCTAGAGATAGAGTGGATATTAGAAAGGCAGTATTAGCTCCCATGCAGCCCCAAACGGGGTGCGCTTTACAGCGGGGGTTTCTCTGGCGATCGTAACGCGGCTGCCGCGGAGGCAGCCTCGACAAGCTCCGCAAACTCGCGCATCGGTGGGGGATTTCCTATCAGGCGAATGACAAAAGCCAAACGAGAAAGCCGGTCCTTCACTCTTAACTGGGACGTTGCGGACTCTGTGTCATTAGCGCAATTTAGCAGTGTTAATGATCTCTAATATTAATACATCATACTTGAAACTGGGGAAGAGTTGTCATAATTAAATGCATTAAACCACAATTAAAAAGTCATCTAAGCAGTTGTAGAGATACCAGGGAGGATAAGGCTGTTTCATTACATTGCAAACCTCTCCCCCCGTGCCACTCTCTCCCTGGAAGGTTTGGTTACAGGCAGTCCTTGCTCCAGCATCAGATGTGTCAAAGCAGCAGCCACACATGAAGGCGGTGGCATAAACTGTGGGGCCTTATCAGCCCTTTCTATCACCAGCTGCAGTTTAACACTTTCTGTAAGGGAAGTCTGCAGTAGGCAGCATTTTAGCATATCTACTTTAATTCCTCAGAGGGAAAAAAGGACAATCTAGTGCAATGCACATGTGTCCAGACAGACTCTCATAAGATTAGGGTCATCTTTTTAAATCACATTTCAAACGGCATTGAAATGTACCTTTTGATATTTTCTCCAGAATGGAGATACTGTAATGTTTAAGCATAAACCCAAGTTGTCTATCAACTGATGTCTGATAATCTCTTAATTCTCCTCCCTGGCCTGTTTGAATTCTCAGCTAAAGACTCACAACTCTGGAGTCAGAAATGATGTCAGGCCTGGAGGAGATAATATGAATCTGAAGCGGTGTACTGGGACTGGGCTGCAAGAAGAACAAGGATTAAAAATCATGTCATATTCCTCTGTGCACTTTATAAATAGTGAGTAGTAGCAATACCGTCCTTTTAAATTACACCGCATTTGTCATCAGTATGTTTCAAAGGGCTTTACAGAGGAGGTCTGTGTCATTTTATAGACCCTGTTTCATGTACAGGGAAACTGAGGCACAGAGAGGGTGTGTGATTTGCGTAAGGTCACCACAGGCAGGAGGCAGAGCCTGAGTCAGAGGCTAATGAGCTATCTATTAGATAACGCTGTCTCCCCAAAACACCCCACCTTTCTGCTTCAACTGGCAGATTTGACAAACTAAAATAATCCATACCACTGCATTTCTCCCAGCTTTGCTCTCAGAGGTGACAAAAGGTCTCTCAACATAAAATTTTCACCAGGAAAAAGCAGTGGTCTGATTCTCTTGTGCCTGGCCCTGTGTAGAAACCAACACCTGAGTGAATCAGATATAAATGCTGCCAAGTCATTGTTCCCAACACCCATATGTCAACAAAAGCCATTCCTACCCATTTAGTACTTTTCTGGCTTAGGTGAAAGTGCCAGACCCAAGTCCCATTTAAATCAAGGGAGTCTCTCAGTTGACTCAAGTGGGTGTTGGGTTAGATGCCAAATGACAGTGCTGAAGTGGAAGTCTCTCAGTAAAACTATCCCTTTCTCACACACTGGCCCTTTTTCTTTAACATACACCCAACATGCCTCATATAAAATAGGTTAAAAAACAAGGTAGCATTTTCAAAAACATTTCAGCTACACAGGAGCCTAAGGCTAGATGTATTAGAGCAGAAGAGAGCCTCAGGCGGGATTTAGGAACCTAAATCCCCCAAAGGCCTTGGCCAAGCCACAAAACACTTCCAAGCCATGTAGGCAGTGCCAGGCTGGGACTGCCTGCTCCACTTGCACTTGCTTGTTAGCCAAATCCCAGCACTGAAAGGCAGGATTTTTTGGTATACACGTAGCTCTCACTGGTATAGCTACACTATTTCCAGTGTGGGAACTACTGAGCTCATCTACATGTGCAAGGAATACACTTGATTTTTTTGTGCAGAAAATTCAAGCGCATTAAACTGCACCGGGGCAAGTATCTGAACATGTACCTGTCAGGAACAAATTTGCTCCCAATGACAGCAATTCAGTCCAGGGCTGCTCCTGCCCTGCTCTGCCCCCACCCCCCCTGCAGCAGTCTTGGGGAGCTCCAGGCTCTTCCAGGTGCCAGGCACAGGTTGGCATGGGGTCAGACCTGGGCTCTATGGGGCAGGGGGAGCTGTACTGACTACAGGGCAGCTCCATCCCAGCCACACAGCAATCTGAGCCAGCTCTGATCTCCTCATGGCTGGCAGGGAGCTGTCCTGGAGCTGGGACTGCTCTCCCCTGCTCTGCAGATATTGGGGTTTAGCCAGGCAGCAGTTGTGTCCTGGCTGCCTGGGTTGACAGGGGGCAAATTGCTCCTGGTCAGGGTCTACATGTGTGCTTCAGTGCATTAATTAATGCACCATTTTCTTAGTACCTGTATGTTTTGGTACTAGCAAACAATGCACTAGACTAATTTAATTCACAGTAATTGACATGCATGTGTAGACAGTGACACTGTACCACACATTAGAATAGTCTAATGCACAGTAAAGTATCTCGTGTAGACACATCTATTGTGTCCAGAGCATACATGGTGTGTCAGCATGAGGGTATTTCTTTGTGCCATATAGACACACCTTTAGACACTGGAAAGGCTGTTTGTGCTGTTGTTTGTGCTAGTCAAGTTCCTCAGGCATCTTGGGTGTTAATGCATGTGCCCAAAATTCTGCCACCTTGGCAGAGCTAGGCAGCTCGGCACCTGGTTCACATCGAAGTTGATTTGGGAGGCACAGACTAGGCTGCCATAGCAGTATCTTAGCAAGCATGCCCCATTCATCTATGCCTGCTTAAACAGTCCAAATCTGGAAGCTCGCCAGTGAAGCTTCTCTGAGCTTGTTTTCAGCACTTCTCAGCCCCACCAGAGACCAGTAGCTTAAGAGCAGACATAAAGAAAACAGACCAGTGGTTCTCGACCTTTTTGTACATGAGGCACCTTTCCTTGGACTCAAGGCACTCCTCTGTAACTGGTGAATTGAATGGTATCCAATTCCAAAACTATAGTTTTATCTCTGTGCACAAAGGGGTATGGGTGCCCCAACACCCTGGATGAGAATCACTTATAGAGAGACAAGCTCTGAGTGACCTCACGGATGAAATTCCAGTTTGGTGCCTGCAGATTTGTGTAGCTGGGGTGTGGGTAAGTCTTGCTTAGCCTTGTCTTCCCCAGGACCTGATGCTGTAATGGTATAAGACTCATGGTCCTGATCTCATAGGAGCCTGATCACACCAACTAGACTGAGTTCAGCACAAGGCAAAGCAGCTAGGACCACTTTCATTAAAACAAAAATGTGGAGGCAGTGGCTGCACACTTTTTTAGTATAATTGCCTCATTATTGAAGACACTGTCCAGAAAGCATAAGACCCATGTTCAGCACTGTCCTCAGCCTGAGAGAGTTCAAACCAACATCCCCCCAGCCTAACCACCAAGCTATAGGCTAGGCTAGGTGGAGTCATTCTCTCCCCTTTCCCCCAGATTCTACATACTGAAAATGGGCCCTGCGGAAAAATGAATGCAAGATTTGTGGGACCAGGAAGAGAGAGTACAAGAGGGAGTCTGGGTCTGAAGCCCAGTAATAAGGTCAGACTAGATCATGGGTGCTCAACATCCAGCCTGTGGGCCAGATATGGCCCATGGAGTCTTAGAATCCAGCCTATGGGACTCCCTCACAGATCAGGACATTTGGCAGCAGGGGAGCAGTAGTAGTACTGCCACCCCTTCCTGCTGCCAAAATCCCAAGCCTGGTAGGGTGGGCTGGAGCTGAGCCATGACTATCTCTTTGCATGGCCAGATAGGGGTCAAAACATCAGGGGTCAGGTCATAGACATCAAGGCTAGAAGGGACCTCGCAAGAACATGCCCCATTACCTCTGCATGGCCGGGTTGTGTCCGGAAAGCACCCCCTTCTCCCTGTGGGGCTTGGCCATGCTCCCAATTCCTGAGTAGCTGGTTTGGGGCCAGCCCATGCTTCCTTCCCCTCCAGCCACTAGTGCCAGGCCATGACCCCTTCTCTCCACCCAGCCAGGTTGGGGCTGGGCCATGTCCCCTTCCTCCTGCAAGGTCAGGCCATCCCCACACCCCTCACAGAACTGGATGGATATGGGCCTTCCCCTGCATGGCTGGATCCAGCAGGCTACTCCCCGCCCCGCAGCCCTTTGTCAGGGGAATGAAGCTCTGCCATGCCCATCCTGGGTGCCAGATTAGGTCCACTGGCTGGATCCCACCCACAGAGAGATTAGGCATTGCCCATCCAGTCTGCTGGGCAAAAACATTGAGCACCACTGCACTAGATAATCACTGGATAAGTGGAAGCAGAGACTGAAATCCAGGACTCCCATCCCCCAGGGAACAGCCTTCATCTCTGGGTTTGAACCATGATCTCTCTTGCCCTTTCTCTCCCTGGCCCTTCCTGGCCCCATGAATCTTGCGTACCTTTCTGCCCTGTGGCACAGCTTCAATGGAAGGGGGAGAGGGAGTGCACCTCCCACCCTCTGCTAGTTTAATCTGTCACTTGGCTTTTAGGGCACCCTTTGCAAGATTGAAGGTGTGAATTTGACAACCCATACCCAAGCACATGTGCACCTAAATCTGCTGGAGATGTTGCAACTACATCTTTGGATAGATGTGATATCTTTTCTTAGAGCAACCTAATATTTACTGGGGAATACTCATTCAGATTCTTCCAGTGCAAGTTTTAGTACCAATACAGATGGGAAGCTAAAGTATTGCATTGAATCAATTAGTTCTCCCAGCATGACTCTATAGTTCTCTGGGCCAGTCTTAGTGGCAATTTTAACAGTTGAGATCAGTAATTCTATCACACTCTGGCCCAGTTCCTCCCCCACAACACACTTGTTCCAGGTAAGCCTGAGAATAGGTGGGGTGGTGCTGTGTTAGTCTTCTCTGAGGCTGATTTCCCATTCCCCTGGTTCCAAACTGACCTCAGAGCAGCTGAGGATGTAATGCTTCATCTCTGCCTGACACCTGCTTTTCCCAGAATACCAGCACTAAGGAGAGTGATGCAGGACACAATCACATGCTTGTAATCAGCTTTGACTTTTACAGTATTTAGAGTTTTTAACAGTATGGGGAATCAACTAAAAAAAACCCATAGAAGTGAAAAAGGAAAATGTTAAAAAACGGAAACAACATGAAGAAAGATAGGGAGGGAGCCATCAAGGTAGCAAAATTATCAAAATAGTCTCCAGGATTGGTCAGACATCATTTGCAAGGCAATCATTGGCCTTCTTTTATCATGTCTGCAAGGAATCTATGGAGATTCTCTCTCGTCACTAACATGAGTAGATTCATGAACAGGTCTCCAAATAGAATGTGAAGAGATGCAGAATTCTTATTGCTGAAAATCACAGAATGTAGAAGGAAGAAGTACAAGGAAATCACGACAATCGTGGTGGTGCAGTGTTTGAGGATACACATCCTTTTGTATTCTATCTTACTAGAAATATCAAATATCGTGCATATGCTGTTTTAGATGTACACCATTGCAAAATTCTAAATACAATATATGCTATGACATCTGTGAGAGGAAACAAATTAATATGTTTGCATGTAGAGTGTATATATATACTTGACTTCAGTGGGAGTGTGCTCATAGGAACAGAGTGGGAAACTCAGAGTTGGTGCCCAATATTGTAAGTGACCCTGCCTAGATTTCTTTTCAATATTTATCAGAATTTTGCTGTGACAAAATGGATGTCATTCAGAATAAACAAGTGATGAGTAAGTTGTAGTAAGTCATGAATAGCAAGCAAAATGAAAATCCCAATGTAATGATATATTTTACTTATACCCTTCTCTATCTCATTGTCTTTCTTCTTTGGTGCTTAGATTTTATGCTGAAGCATAAGGTGCTAACAATTTAAAATGGTGGCAGGCTGCCAGACTGAATGATGTCTGTTTGCTTTGGGTATGGGTGTGAAATGATTAACACTAGATTGTAAAGATATTAGCGCATATTCATGTATCTCTCACTACTGGGGAAAAGCTTCTGTTTTTTAGAGATGTTATTGGCTCTTCTCTGTTATAACTGAAGCAAAGCTATTGGTATTATTTTAGCTGCAGCAACTTGTACACTTTGAGACTGAGCACTCCATTCTGACTTAAAGAGTGTCTTTGCACAGGAGATTCACACCACATCAGGAAATACACTGAAGCATCTTAGGAGTTTTTCCATAAAGAAATTGCCCAGAATAGCTATCAAGAAAAGGTGCCTATGTGGACTCTTTTATTCCTTTTATACTTGGAAGTGGATTAAGCTGAACTGCACTCTTTGGGCATGGACAGATACCCTGGTACTGGAATAAATTCAGATCAATTTTGTATGTAAATTACACTGGGATCAGGAACTGAGGTGTAACTATCTCAGGTAGCTTACACAGTAAATGAGTATTCCAGAGCTTTGCTGCTAGGCCACAGGAGAGCAGATAAGAGCCTGTTTGCCTTTAACAAACAGCTCCCCATAGATGGACACAAACAGATGAAACCTGAACTGGTGTAACACACTCTAGTGGAATTTACTCCTGCTTATTTCAGAAGTATTTCTCTACCAGATTGTATGAAGTTATCCTGGTTAAGGGTTTGCTTTTTCTGTCTGCTAGTATTACACTAGCAGAACACTGATTATACCAGTGTAAACCGATGCAAACATTTCATCTGTCCATGCCAGAGAGTGAAATAAAAGCACCCACAGTGGGGGTTGTTTTATATTTATTGAGCTTTACATACAAACACCTTATTTTATTCCAGATTTATTTCCCTACATACACAAGACTTTGATTTGTGATGTTTCTGTAGGTTAACCTGCATTCATGTTAGCCGTATGCTGAAAGTATTTACGGGGTATGCATTTCCCTAAACTAGGCCTTGCTATTCCCTCAGCCTGCCAAAATAAGCTGTTTAAAAAAATGTAGCAAAATAAAGATCAGAGTGATATAGTGACAGAAAGGTGGTGTTGCTCACAGCAAAGAAGGTGAAAGAAGAAAGAAGAAAACTTGAAAGGATCGATCATAAGAACCAAAGAAAATCAAGATTTCCATAGAAGCATGGCTGAGGGTATGAAAGGCTGCTGGGAGGTTGATGGGGACAAGGATAATATATGGGAGCTATTACTAGGCCAAGAGGATGGCATTATTAGTGTTGGCAAGAGCAATTTCAGTGGTGTGTAGCTGGTGGAGGCCAGAAAGAAGAGTATTTGGGATGGAACTAAAAAAAGGAGAAATCTTGAAAGCAGCTCTAAATTATGTGCTCAGTGAATTTGGAAGTGAACAGGAAAGGAAATTTGAGTGGAATAGCTTTTTGGGTTAAGGAAGTTGTTTATGAAATGGGAGGCTAAAAAACTCCCCTTTGTCACTTCTGAAAGGTACAGCCAATTGCCATTAGCCACCTCATAATGTTCATCCACAGCAGAGTTTTGTGATATCAGCTTCTATGTAACTGTGACATCTGTCAGTGTGTACTATATCCTTTGATAAATCAGGCTCTTGTCACTTGTACTTCTCCTTAGCACTGCTTCCACTGTAGCTGGTCATGAGTAAATAATTTAAAGGGATGACTTAAAAAGAGACTCTCAGTCTATAGAAAGGCAGCCGCAATGTAATTTAAAAACTATTTTTCAAAACAGTAGCTTTTTGATGCTGAAAACAATTTAGTCTTCAGCCAGGGATGTATCACTATTTTTGAATAATTTATTTGCATTGACGCAATGCCTAAAAATCCACAGTGCTGGTCACTGTAATAAAAATAAGGTCCCTGCCCCAAAAGTTTGCAATCTAGTGCTTGGATACATTAAAAGCAAAAGCATGCATTAAGGACTGAAGCTGAAAGCAAAAATACTGGGCTGGCTCAGTTGATGGTCTGAGACATCACAGAAGGTGTTTTATTCATGCTAATAAAAATGATTATTTAAAATCTACATGTATCTAAATGGGAAAAAAAAATCTTACGTCTTACGTCTGCAGTATTTGTAGTCATGAGTGATCCCTGGCTAACGTGCTGTAATCAGTAATTAGATTTAAACCAAGGTTAGTCAATCAGGCAGAATGTTTTAAGTGGTTTTGTATACCTAAATAAAATGATTTCTGAGGCATCTAGAAGTACACAATCACTGTACTTTTTTCACTTTTTCCTAAAAGTTGCATAGGTTGACAAAAGTTCACCTGTTTTTCAAAATGTGTCATTTGTTCTCAGCTGGAAAGCATGGATCCCATACTTATTTGTTAGTTGTATTTAAATACTAAATTTTGCTGGAATCATATATGCTCTTCCCCTTTTTCTTTAGGCAATAGGGAAATATATCATGACATTAATGGTTAAACTTCTTTCACAAAATTAAGAAAGATGCAAATACAGCATCAGGCATCTGGAGGTGTCATGTTTTCATAAGGATTTATGATACTCCCTGGAGGACCGGGAAAGGAGAAACTAATTAATTTATTGGAATGCTACAGAAAGGTAATGGGGGAAAGCCTGGTCCCTATGTAGACATTTGTTATTGACATAATGAGGCCAGAATTCACTCACTGTTTCTGTTTGTGACCAACACAATCTTGATGTGCTGCTTTCACTTCACTTAAAAGTTTAAGTCTGTTTCAGAAGGTCATATTGCTACACTTGTTTTCAGAATAAAGTGCGAATGCTGGCATTTCAGATTTTGAATAAAAGAGTAGCGACATAATAATTAATTACAGAAGACTTATGTGGATGGAAATTGCTTATAAGCAGGGATCTTGGTTTTCTCTGATTTAAAACAAAAATCCCCAGTTTTTGGTTAAAAAAAGTAACCCCAACTCCACAATTTTCCATAATTTAAATGAAACGCCGCTATATATGGGGGGGGGGGGGGGAACACA
>NW_017729032.1:120845811-120848668 GCF_001723915.1 Gavialis gangeticus
TTGTATATTTATAGAGTTATAAGGTTGCCCGATCAATATCCTTTGTTCTGGGTTGTTCTATTGCTCATCTGTATTTTTTAATAATAATTGGGGGGGTGTACACACACACACACACACACACACACACACACACACACACACACACAGAGTGGTGTTTCATTTAAATCATGGAAAAATGTGGGGTTCGGTTTACTTTTTTTTAACCAAAAATTGGGGATATATTTTAATCAGAGAAAACCAGGATCCCTGCCTTTAAAGAATGTTTCAGTAAATACTGGTCAGCTATACTGTGTTACTGGACTATACATAGTTTGGAGAGCTAATAGTTAAATTTGGTTTACGAGAATCAAGCCAACATACCTATCTCAGATGTTGAATATTCAGGTCAGACATGGGATATGTGATCTATTTATACCCTGCAATTGCAGACACATAGTCTTTATTCTTCACATTATGCTAATCACAGTAACTAAGATGGTGCAGTAATGAAAAGACTATGTAACTCAATCAGATTTGGTTCACTAAAATGAGGCACGACAGAAATAAAATTCTTAAGCAGAGGCATATATAGAGATAGATGTGTGGCTTAAACAGTGAGAATCAAATTCTGCCCGCTGTACTGCTATACTCCTACTGATAACAGTAGAGCCTGAAGGCTATATTAAAAACCATTGAGACCCAGTATAAACACTGGAGGATGGAAAGATTGGGCCCAGCTAATCAAAACGCAGAGACACCAATTCTTCACCCAGTGAGACCCACTAACCCAGAGCTACACAAGCAAACAAAATGGTAAGGACTGGATATAAATTAGACTGGCTTGGTGGTAATCTGCTCAAACTCATTTTTGTCTTCAGAAAATTTGCATTTGGTCCTAAGGTGGCATATATTTATTTTATTTTTCCAAGAATACTTCTGTTGGGAGATGTCATAATGAGTGATGGGCATATCACAGAAGACCAGGTATGGATAGATACCACAGAGTATGGGCGTTTCCGATCTGATAAACCCAATGAGGCACTCAAAAGTTTAGTTGACTTCACTAAAAACTGAGGAGTTAGGACCTGATCAAAAGCTCACTAAAATCAGCTAAAATCAGTGGGTGTTGGATCAGATCCATAAACCCTACTTAAACATTTCTGGCCAGATCCACCTCTTAGGCATGTATTTCATTCATCTCAAGTCCCTGAAAATCTATCTTGTATTTCCTTTTGGAAGACTGTCTGATCCTTAAGACTGAAACAAAAAAGCAGTGCAGAAGCAGTAGAGAAGAGTTCATCCAGCTTTTGCACGAACAGTTTTTCAGGAAGCAGAGTGGAATAGAAACACACTTAGGCAGCTAATAGATGGCCTAGAATCTGGCCCTTGAGTCTCTAAGATTTAGTAAGAAAACTCATGACAACAGGCTTCCTTGACAAATTTCATGGCAGGGGGGTTGTCCCTGACTTCAGTGAGAGTAGGATCAAGCCCAGAAAAAAATGCAAGTAATGCAAGGAAGTCCACAAGAGAGCCAGAAGTTGTAAGGAAATGTATTCAAGCTTTTCACTGTTCCCAGTTTCAGGAAACCTGGAGCATGTTTCATAGAATGGTAGAAAAATAGGGCTGAAAAGGGCTTCACTAAATCCTCTAGTCCGACCCCTTCCTCAAAGCAAAACAATCCCAGCATACAATGCCCAAGACAATTGTTTGCCAAACCTACACTTAAAAACTTTGATTGATGGAGATTGAACAGCCTGGATAGTCTGTTCCGGTGCTTAGCCTCCCTTGAGTTAGGAAATGCTTCCTATTTGTATTAATATTCTAGCAGCCTCACTCCCCACCAGTGTGAAAACAAACGGGCAAACCAGAGATCCCAGGCAAGGTTTGCTAAGCAGCGTATTTGCTACTGGGAAAGCCAGAGCATTAGTAGCACTGAAAGAGATGCTTTGTATAACTCAGATGGTTGTTTTTTTTCATTCAATTGAGAATGTACTGCACCATCCATGCCAAAGATTAAATAGTTCAAGTGTGGTTAAAATGCTGTGTCCTTTGTCTCTAGAACGGCCGGGTTTTGTGTGCGGTGTTAATTGATTTCTCTTCGAGCTGATCCTCCTCTAAAATACGGGCAGATTTCATGCTGCTGGCTCCTTACTTGCATCACCACCGGCTGCGCGACAAGGTGGGATGCTGACACGCTCTTCGCAGACATCTTCTGTGTCTTGCCTCCCTTGACACCAGCCAAGTACGGAGCTCCCCCAAGACAGGACCATCCCTCCTACCGCGCCAGCATACATGCGGTCCGGAACGGGCGCGATCTGCTCTTGGCAGGGCGGCCCGGAGCAGCCCATGCCAAGTCCTGATAAGGACAACTGAGTCACACGGGACCCGCGCCTCTATGAGCAAAGCAGCGGGGCTAATTTGCTCTTGCAAAGTGCAAACCAAGCTGCAGCCACAAGAGAGGGCAAGATCCCGGCCGTCAGCATCCAGTGGGCGCTGGGATCTGTCCGAAACCTACCGCGGACTAAGCACGTACCCGCACTGCAGCCAGAGCTTGATTAGATCAGAGCAATGCCCTCGGCTCCGGACTCTGCCCCCCAATGACAGGCATGTGAATTTGGCCCGGCTTCCCCCTGATGCGTCTCAGGTTTCATTGCTGGCAGCCAAAGCGATCTTAGGAACGTGTAGAAGCATTTCCAGGGGCATCCTCCCATCAGCAATCACTGCCGGGCTTTCGGGGCAGAGCTCTGCAACTTATTGGAAGTTGAACCCCGGAGCCTTTTCTTCCGTGGGGGCTTTGGCTGCACTGACTTGGGAGCCGCGGTTGTGTGTGGGGGGGGGGGGGGGGGGGGAGGGTTGGGCTTGGCTGCCCTGGGACAGA
>NW_017729032.1:120848850-120849390 GCF_001723915.1 Gavialis gangeticus
GGGGGGGGGGGGGGGGGGGGGGGGCGCAGTTGGGCTTGGCTGCCCTGGTACGAGCGTTGCGGGTGGGTGTTGGACTTCACGGCGGCGGCGATCCTCGGGAGCGGCCGGCACCAGCCCCGGCCGTTTATCCTGTTCTGGCGGCGCGCGCCGCGGCCCGAGGGGGGCAGACCTGGGCCCCTGGGGCGGGACCGGGGCGGAGCGCGCCCGTGTGTGTACCTGGGTGTGTCTGCGTGTGTGCCTGCGTGTGTGGCTCTGTGCTTGCGCCTGCATGTGTGCGTGCCTGTGAGCCTGTGCGTGTGTGTGTGTACCTGTGTGCCTACGTGGGGCTATGCCTGTGTGTGTGGCTCTGTGCCTGCGTCTGCGTGTGTGTGTGTACCTGTGTGCCTGTGTGTGGGTGAGTGCGCCTGCATCTGTCTGTGCCTGTGTGTGTGCGTGTGCCCGTCTGCGTGTCTGTGTGTACTTGTGTCTGTCTGGATGTCTGTGCCTCTGTGTGTGTGTGTGAGAAACACTGGCGGGGGGGCCGGGGAAGCCGGGTGAGGA
>NW_017729032.1:120854390-120855596 GCF_001723915.1 Gavialis gangeticus
GCGTGTGTACATACGGCTGGGTGTGAACAGGTGTGTGTGTGCGCCTGCACAAGTAGGCGAGTGCCTGTGCGTAGGGGGGGTGTCTAAGTGTACTACGTATGTACACGTATGTGCACGGTGGTGTGTGTACGGGTGTATGCACGTGTGTGTACACTGATGTGTACACGAAGGGGTGTACAGGTGTGTGCGTACGGGTGTGCGGCCATGTGTGTGTGTACCCGTTTGTGTACGAGTGTGCGTTCATCCCTACACGTGTACGGATGCTTGCAGGTGGGCCGGTAAACAGGTGCTTGCACAGAGGTTTATGTACACTGGCGTGTGCGGATGTGTGTGTTCACGTGTGTGCACGTCTGTTAACGTATGTGCACTAGTGTGTGTGTGTACGTGTGCATACACGTGTGTGTACAGGTGTGTGTGCACCTGTGTGTACGTGTGCACATATGCCTGTGTGTACGTGTGCACATACGCCTGTGTAGACGTGTGTGTATGGGTGTGTGCACGTGTATGTGCACACGCGTACGAGTGTAGGTATCTACGTACACCTGTGTAAGTGCGTAAGTACGTGTGCCCGCACATGCATGCAGGTGCATGCACATATGCCAGGGCGCCCTGTGCAGGGCCTGCGCGTGTACACCAGCGTGTACGTGCATGCCTAGACAAGATTCTTCGGGTGAACCCGATCACTTTTGTTTAGACCAACTCAAATAGTTGGGACCATTCTTCTCCGCAAGCTTTCGGGCGCAGGTGCCTGAGCGAGGGTGTCAGTACCCGAAAGCTTGCGGAGAAGAATGGTCCCAACTGGTTGCTCTAATAAAAGATTGCCTGTGTCCTTAGGACTATCACCACCCTACGTGCACACGGCTGTGTCTGTGTAAGTACATGAGAGCCGGCTCCAGGATAGCCCAGCCCAGCCCGGCTGTGCCATCGCTCGCCCCAGCAGCGAGCTGGCAGTTTGGGATGGGAACCGGACCCCCTGTTTCCTGCGTGCCCCCTTCCAGCCCCATGCCCAAGAGGGCCGTGCCCGGCCTGTCGGGACCCGGGCTGGGCGCTGCTGCGTTGAAGCGAGAGGCTTTCTCTGTCCGACTGGGTCCCACCGCGCTTGGGAGGCCCTTGCTATTCGCCAGCGCATGTTTCACCCAGGCCTTCAGCATTTCAAACCTGCAGCTAGAAATGGCTAATGACTTTTCTTTTTTTTTTTTTTTTTTG
>NW_017729032.1:120860596-120860910 GCF_001723915.1 Gavialis gangeticus
CTGTGCCTGTGTGTGTGCGTGTGCCCGTCTGCGTGTCTGTGTGTACTTGTGTCTGTCTGGATGTCTGTGCCTCTGTGTGTGTGTGTGAGAAACACTGGCGGGGGGGCCGGGGAAGCCGGGTGAGGAGCAGGCCCGGCGGGCGCGGGAGGAGGCGGCAGTGTGAGCGGGGCAGTGAGGCAGCCTCGGTCTGACTCTGCCGGCCCTGGAAGCAGCCCGGCTGTGGTGGCTGCGGGGGGGGGAGTCGCGGGCCGGGAAGGGGCAGAGAAGCAGCGCACTTCGCCCTGGGCCGGGAGCGGGGCGGGGGCGGGGGCTCC
>NW_017729032.1:120870543-120871661 GCF_001723915.1 Gavialis gangeticus
GGGGGGGGGGCTGTCGCTATTGTCACAATTAAGGGTACGACCAATCGCCCGGGAGGGGGGGTGGAAACGAAGAAGAAATAAATGGCCTGGAGGTTGGCAGCCCGAGAAGGCGGAAAGCGCTGAACTTTACCCCCTTCTCCTGTCTCCTCTCCCAAAGGGTAAAGGGGTGGAGGGGTCGATTCCCCCCCCACCCCCAGTCTCCGCTCCACCTCCGGATCGCAGCTCGCACGCGGGGGTTTGCTCCATTTCCATAGGGAAAGCCCAGAAAATCAAGCAAACAAACTTAAGAGGGGAAGAGTGCTGGGCAGGACTGGGCCGCTGTGAACAAAAAAAGAAAAGACAACCCCCCCAAAAAATACCAGTCCCTCCCGGTGCAAATAAGAACCAACTCCTGAGATACGTGAACAAATTACACGGGTTTAAGTAGCGAAGCTCTCATGCTAACAAGATAAAGTGGTCAGGCAACTTTCCACTCTGCAAATGTTACTGGAAACCGATTAAATGCTTTTGAACGGTCTCAGTGTATTCAATGAACAGGTCCATGAAGGCATTTTTTTTTTTTTTGATAATACAACGACTTGTTTTTTTATCTTCTTTTCCTATTCACGATTCAAAATGTGATAAATCAGGTTTTTTGGCTCTGAATAACAATGGCTTGATTTAGATTTCCTAGTCCATCTATTCAAAAGTGAAACAAAGGCAGCCTTTGGAGGATACCTTACACTTCACCTGGACCGGGCACCGTCAGGGCGATTCAGATAAAAATCTTGTTAGTCATTCAACAAGAAATAGAGGATTTTCTCTTTTTTTTCCCCCTGCTTCAGGCTTTATTTAAACTCTTTGTTCAAAAACGAACAGAGTGGTAGTAGGATTCTAATTTACAGATATAGTTTAGACGTCTAATTTTAAATTAGAAGATCACACAGGAAAACCATTGACACGTAAATGTTAAAACCCATCCTTAAACTTTTCTGTGTTTTGTCTTTTTTTTCCTTTTTACTTTATATTACATAAAGCCAAAAATTGAAACTAAATACAGGTTAGCCAGCTCCATTCACAAACATTAGTCAAAATATACACATTACAAAAGGAAACCAAAAAAAAAAAAAAAAAAAAAA
>NW_017729032.1:120871721-120872666 GCF_001723915.1 Gavialis gangeticus
AAAAGGAAACCAAAAAAAAAAAAAAAAAAGAACTCTAACTGATGAAGGATTTGTCTCTAAAATTGTCGTGGTTTTGTTTTTCTTTCTCTTTTAAATCAGAATTTGCAATTGAATTGCAGTTGCTCTAAAAATAAGCTAAACAAGTAGGATACTCCAAAACACATTTCAACACTTCATGTTTTCTTGGGGAGAGGGGCGGGGGTTGGGGAAGGTTCCTTGAAAAGGAGAGTATTCTTCTTCTGCCAAAACGCTGCTCTGCTTCAGTTCAGCTACATAATAAATATAGAATTAGCGCTCAGACAAAAAGTCTGATTTAACCTCGGAGAATACCGCGCTCCTTGGGCGGGGGGCGCAATACGGGTCTGCGTTTCTTTCTGGTTCTTTTTATTGTTTTTGCCAGGCGTCCGGTTTTGGTGGAAGCTAAAACTGACTCGAAACGTGGGCGAAGGGAGCGACGGAGTTTCCATCCGAGACTGGACGGGTCCACGGGAATGTACACATTTACAGTCCGACGGCGGAGCCCTCCGGACGGGGAGCGCCCCTGCTCAGTGCCCGAAGCGAGGCGTCCCCCCGGCAGGACAACACGTCCAGCCGGGCGGGGAGGGAGAAGAGGCGCCAGCAGTGCGGGAGGCAAGGAGGGCGAGCCAGGAGCCCCCGGGCTCGTAGGCAGCGCGCGGGGCTGGAGACGCGTCCCGTCCAGTCCCGTCCAGGCTGCGGTCCGCTCGGAGGGGGTCATAGCGCCGCCGCGTAGGCCGCGGGGTAGGGGTCCAGCTGCGGCTTGCCCATGCCGGGCAGCAGGATGTAGGCGAGGGGCGGCTGCAGGCCGGGGCTGGGCCAGGCGCTGCAGTTGCAGGGGATCATGTAGCCCGGGTTGCCCGGGCTGGGGTGCGAGTGCGTGTGTCCCCCGGCGGCCGCGGCGGCCGCGGCCGCGGCGTGGAAGCCGCC
>NW_017729032.1:120873165-120873796 GCF_001723915.1 Gavialis gangeticus
CAGCATCCGCGGGGCCACCTCACAGCAGCGCCCCCGCGCCCGGCGGCACCTGCTCCTTGCCCACGGCTGCGCGGCGGCGGCTCCGCGGGATCAGGCTCCAACTTAAGTAACTCGAGCAAGTTTGAGGCTGCCTCGCCGGGCTGCTTCTCCGCCGGGCTGTGCGCGCGGAGGGAGGAGCCGCGCGCCTTGGGCTGGGGTGGGGGGAGGTTAAGGCAGGCGGAGGTGGCCGCGGTGAGGCAGCCCCGCGCACATGCCTCCTCCTCCTCCTCCTCCTTCCTCCTCCTCTTCTTGCTTCTGCCCCCGTGCAGCGGCCGGCGCCGGCAGGCAGGCAGGTACGGACCGCTCTGCGTGGGCATGTGCATGGGGCTGCCTATATGTTGCGTGCGCGGGGTGTGTGCGTGTGCGTGCGTGCGCGCGTGTGTGTATGTGTGTGTGCGCGGGGGAGGAGAGGGCGGGGCCTGAGGTGAGGGGGAGGGCGGGCCCCGGGCCCCGCCCCCAGCCATTGATGGCCCCGCTTGTCCCCACCCTCCCACTTGAGGGGGGGAACAGAGCATCCCCGCCCGGCCCTGTTGGGGGGGCGTTCCCCCCGTGGCGGGGAGGCTACCGGCTGCGGCTGCGGCTGCGGCTGGGC
>NW_017729032.1:120878796-120879024 GCF_001723915.1 Gavialis gangeticus
CGCCCGCGACCACACCATGAAGGCGTTCATGGGCCGCTTCACGTGGTCCGCCGGCTTGGACATGCTGCCCGCGCCGCGGCCGGGCTCCCCGCGCGCCGGGGCAGCGCCCTGTCCATAAGCTCCCGGGGCGGGGAGGGGAAGGGGGGACGGACGGACGGACGGGGGGGGGACGCTCGCGCTAGCCCCCTGCCCCTCCGCGGCTCCTCAGGCGGGGCCGGGGCCGGCGGG
>NW_017729032.1:120884024-120884448 GCF_001723915.1 Gavialis gangeticus
ACCCTCCCACTTGAGGGGGGGAACAGAGCATCCCCGCCCGGCCCTGTTGGGGGGGCGTTCCCCCCGTGGCGGGGAGGCTACCGGCTGCGGCTGCGGCTGCGGCTGGCCCCGCTGGGGAACTTTTATTTGCTCCCCGCCCCCGCCAGGCCTGTCAGTCAGGGCGGACTTTCTCGCCTTGCTTGCACTCGGGCTTCCCGGCGCGGGACGTGGCGGGGCGGGGGAGCGATCTCGGGTGCCGAGGACAAGCGAGCCCCGGCGGAGCCCCTCGCGCCGCTCGGAGCTTCCCGGGGTGTTTGCTCCGCCGGCCTCCGACGCGTCCCACCGCCTCCTCCTCCCCGCCCCGCTGCCGCCCGGGGAACACTGCAAAAGTAAAAAAAAAAAAAAAAAAAAAGGGCCATTTTCCCGCAGCCCGGATGGGGCCGGG
>NW_017729032.1:120889448-120890017 GCF_001723915.1 Gavialis gangeticus
CCCGGATGCGGCCGAGACGCTTGACACAGCTCCGGCTCTCAACACCTTTGCTCTCCGCTCCTGCCCTCGCGCGCACCTGCAGGGCCGGAGCCGTGGCTCGGGGCAGCCTGCGCGCCCGCGCCCAGCCCGCTCCCGGCCTCCAGTCCACCTGCGGCTGGAAGCTTTTGAGCCCCGCCGTCCATTTAGCTGGGGGAAAGTCCCAAGCGGCTGTCACTGGCAGGGAGATGAAGGGACCTGCCAGCCCTGCTTCGCCTGGGACTCCATCTCCAGGGCTGTAGACGTGACCTGCGGTAGCTGTCGCCAAGGGGGGGGCGGGGAGGGATGTCACCTTTTTCGAGCCGTCGGCCAAGAGTTTCCCGCTCTGAGCGGAAGAGCCGCTACTTTAAACCCTTTCCAAAGTATCTCGGTTGGTTGGCGTATGGGGGTATCCTAAGCCATTTCACAGATTCACAGAAGTTAGGGCTGGGAGGGACCTTGTGAGCTCATCGGGCCCAGCCCCTGGGTCTTCTGCATCTTCTGTCTTCTCCATCTTCTCCAATGTCTGCGTCTTCTGCATCTTCTCCTTCGCT
>NW_017729032.1:120895017-120896970 GCF_001723915.1 Gavialis gangeticus
CTCCAATGTCTGCGTCTTCTGCATCTTCTCCTTCGCTTCTTTGCCTGGGTTGGGTGCAGACGCGAGTACCTGATCTCCTGTGCTACCTCGCAAGAGACACGGAACAGGGGCACTTTCAAGCCAGGGGAGGGAGAAGGCAGAATTCATTTGGCCCCAAAATGGACAGGGTGAGAACCAGTATCGTCTGTTACAATCCGAGACAAACACCTGGCTGTCGCAGGCGCCAGCCCCGTTGCGGACCCTTGCCCGCAGCGCTGTATGGGGCACCCGCCTCCTCGCCCTGCCCAAACTCCCGGGTGCGCAGCTGGGATCTCCATCCAGGGAGCGCGGGAGGAGCCGGCCGCAGGGCTCCTTCATACATCACCCCATCTAGGACGTCCACGTTCCCCAGCCGGGGCGGTGAAATGTGTGGCTGTGTTGCTCTGTTGCCAAATCATAAAATGCTAGAGCATGAGGGTTGGGAGGGACCTCAGGAGGCCATCTAGTCCAACCCCCTGGCTCAAAGCAGGACCAGTCCCAACTAGATCATCTCAGCCAAAGCTTGGTCTAGCTGGGTCTTAAACACCTCCAAGGATGGAGACACCACCACCTCTCTGGGTAATCTGTTCCGGTGCTCTGGTACCCTCCTAATGAGAAAGATTTTCCTGATATTTAACCTAAACTTCCCTTGCTGCAAATCCTGAATGACCTACGAGAAAGGGGTGCAGAACAACGTCACGATCTCCTTAGGGACGTGGGGGACCCTCAGCCCGGCGGCTCTGCTCGCTGTGGACATGGCCAGACTAGCGCAGTCATCCCGAGGGTTTTGCCCGGGAGGTCGTTTCTGGCTTACACGATGGGGACGTTTGCAAGCCTGCTTGAAGCAGGCGCTTTACCAGTCACAATGCACAGAAGGCTGCATGCACCAACCTCACAGCTTTTGGTAAGAAACTCCATCACAAAAGGCTAAAACCTCTAAACGTCGGTGAGGCTTCCAAATTTTTTTCTGAAGTAAGGACTCATCATCACCAGTGCCTGAGATAAATGCCTCGCCAACCTCAGAACAAGGAACCTGGGTGTCCTGAGAGACGCGTGAAATAACGCCAAGGAGCGACTTCTATATAACTGACGTCAAGGAGTGCTGCCTTGACGTCAGGGACTGCTGTCCTGACACAAGTCATCATGTGCAAGTCTCTGCCTTCACACACTCGTGTTTCTCATTATTTTATAGTATCCCAAAAAGTGCACGACAGCAGAGATTTTTTTTTATCGGTCATACATTACTTTTACATTCTTCTTTCACAGGCTGACATCTATGGACTGCTATATACTGGGAGAAGTGTATTTTTCAAGCTGGACATGAAATTCTATATACAAAGGTCTGGCTTCAAAGACCTCTCTTGCCATCTAACACATGTGGTAACCACAGATCGTTCAAGGATACGCAGATGTCTTGAAGATGTAGCTTCAAGTCTGTATTTTTACGGTCAAGTGCTTTCATGAGGTTTGGACAAAATGATAGCAAGGCCTGGTGACTGCTCCTGGAGCAGGTGTGGACCTAAAGGCCTCAGTGAAGGGAGAGGTCAGGCTTCACATACCCTGTTATTAGCAGGGATCCTGGTTTTCTCTGGTAAAAAAAAAAATCCCCATTTTTCTGATATAAAAAAGTAACCCAACATCCACATTTTCCCGTGATTAAAATGAAAAGCCACTGATGTGTGTGTGTGTGTGTGTGAAGCCTGAATGGGAGTGTGACCTCTCCCTTCACTGTGGGAGAGCCTTTAGGCCCACACCTGCTCTAAGAGCAGTCACCAAGCCTTGCTATCACTTTGTCCAAACCTCTTGAAAGCACTTGATCGTAGAAATACATACATACATATACAGATCTATCTATCTATCTATCTATCTATCTATCTATCTATCTATCTGTCTCTGTCTGTCTGTCTGTCTCTCTCTCTCTATCTCCAGAGAGAT
>NW_017729032.1:120901970-120909658 GCF_001723915.1 Gavialis gangeticus
CTCTGTCTGTCTGTCTGTCTCTCTCTCTCTATCTCCAGAGAGATATCTATATATAGATATCTATATAGAGATATAGATATATAGAGAGATATGTTAGATATACATAGATAGAAAAATAGATAGATAGGTAGATCTATATTTATATATATAGTGAAGTTTCCCGTGTGTATCTAGATCTATATGTCTTAGTGGTGTTCCATTTTAATCACGGGAAAATGTGGATCTGGAGTTACTTTTCTATATCCGAAAAATGGGGATTTCAAAAAAAAGAATCAGAGAAAACCGGGATCCCTGGTTATAAGGCGGAGGGTCTGGCTGCATCAATGGGGATGTTCTCAGGGCCCTCGACTGGACCAAACCTGAGCTCCTGGCACCAAGCATCACGCTCTCTGCCTTGGACTCCTCAGCAGGACTAGGAGGTTTGCCGGAGGTTACTTGCTCATGCCAGGCATTAATGTCACGTGAGCACGGGGTGGGGGTGGGGGTGTGTGTGTGGGTGTGCGTAGGGGTGCCATGTTCTGCAAACGCCCTGGTCCCGATATGGTCCCTGAAGATAATGAGAAAGCAATCTTGCCGCATGTCATTTCCTTGCGCCTGACCTGTCAGTTCTGACGCGGAGCCGGCTCGGCGGCACGGTCCTGCGGGCCGCGCGGCACACCGCGCCGGGGGCATTTTCGCTGCAAAGTAACATCATCGATACTACCTCCAAATGCGATGCTGTAGTTTAGCAAGTCAGCTCAAAATGCTCTTGTCTGAGAAATCCTTCAGGACGCGTGTATTCATTTCACAAAGCTGAGACTGTGTTTACTGTAAGCAGCTACGTTTCCTCCAAACAAGCAGCCCTGGTGTTTGGCATGAATTACATTATATCTTTGCGAGCCCTCCGGTGAGGCACGGTCTTAAAAGGCTGTATTTATTTTCAAGCGTAGTTTAAAGTAGCTATAGAGGAAGCAAACACCATAATTCCCCCTAATTTTGGTCATTTGAATTTAATAATAAGGTGGCAAGTCAGAGAGATAAAACGCATTAGAAGAATAGTGGTTAGCCCGATAGCAATCTGCACCTAATCATTTCAGCTGACTGAAAAGCTGACTCACAAGCTCAATAGACTTATCAGCCCACTGTATTTATAGAGCCACATTGTATTTTTACTGCTTTGTTTGTGCACGAAAACGTTTTCATATACTAACTTCGAAGCTGACATTTCTCTTTGTTCAGGTATCAACCACCGATTCCTCATCACTTGCAGTTGTCAAAAGTTGCCAGGCGCTGTAGTATCTTAAACCCTTACAGGACAACTTTTCCACTTCGGGGAGCTTGTTAGATTTCTGAAAGTGGCTCATTATCTTCCCTTTCACAGCACACCTGTAGTGAGAAAGTGTATTTTCCTTAGCATACCCTGTGATCTTTTCATTATGCACCGAGCATGGTAAATATGTTTGATTCATTCATTTGCTTATAAAAATTGCTTGCAAAGGTTCAATCTTATTATTTTTCGATAATATGCACCACTTATTAGTAGAGCAGCTGTAGCCCAACTCCAGCACACTGTCTGGCAACGATTTTATCATAAAGCACCATTTTCTAAGTTTATAGCTTCTAATTTGGCTGTAAAAATGTGATTCTGGTTTGGAACTTGGCACACAAAAGCTCAGCTGGAGACTAAACTTTTTTATGATAAAACATTGTTTTATGAGGTTTGCTATTTTACGTTAAAAGAGGGTTAAAAGAGACTTTACTAGTTTTGGAAGCTTTTCATGCTTTTCTAATACCACCGCCCCCCTACCCACCAAAGTTTCCAAAAATTACATTTAAGGATTTTAGTACATTTAGAATATATTCCAATTGATTTTGTAACTGTTTTAAAGGTCAGAAACATTACACATATGAGGATGGGGGTATTAGGACAAGTCATCCACGTCCTCCATACAGAAAACACCCCCTGAAAGCCAACGGACAGCATCGGACTCAAAATGGGGTCCCTATTATTCATGTTTATCTGCATCTCTAACTCTGTTCCACATCTCTTAGTCCCTGAAAGTGTATGTAACCAAGAGACAAAGCAGGCAATTCAAATTGGTATATGCTCTGGCCTTGGGTCTCCATTGAACTGTCAAGTCTGCAGTGCAGTTTTTGAAACACAGTAGCAAAGCAGGACAAGAGCGACACATCATATACTCTCTTTGCCAATCTGAATTTCATGGAAGATGAAACTTCCTTTTGTTGGCATAGATAACTGGTCCTTTTAGAAGAGGATAATACCTAGCAATTTGTCCAGTAGTTGTACATTTTTTTTAGTATTACAAACAGTAGACCTAACAAGTGAACAATTGCCTGTATATGATGATGTAATTCAAGTACAAATAGAGCAGTGCATGTGTATGCATTTGGTTGGTATTATTGTGTGAAGCGGCAGTGGCAGTGGCTCTGACAGATATAGTGTCACATGTCTTCACTCATGAATTGAAATCCTGGCCCCATTGAAATTAATGGCAATGCTCCCACTTACTTCAATGGAGCTACAATTTCACCCAGTGTTGGTAATATGAACGTAGGGGTTGATCCAGGGCCTCCTGGAGTAATTGGAAAGGCTCCCATTGACTTCAATAAGCTTTCAATCAGGCCCATTGTGAACTTTTTTCACAGATAGAAACTGGTTCTGGCAAGCAAGGAGGGCCAAAATGTCCAAGAATGTTTTACATGAAACAAAATATTTCAACCACATTAATTATGGCCCAGCATGAGAATCTGGCAGCGTGGTCAATTATATTTGCTATGTTTATTAATCTATTTTCTGATTTCATGGAAACATGAAATTGATATAATATCTTGCCTCAGGCTTTACATGGACAGGTGCAATGCAAGCTTCTTCAAGCAGGTCTGTCAGCATAATCCTAGTTAGCACTCCTTTGGATAATGCAATGCTGACTATTTCTTGAATAGACTGGAATTTTCTTTTCTCTTCCTTTTGACATGAATCAGCAGGAGAGCAAACATGATATCCATCTTAGATTTACTAAGGACAGAAGGATAGGCAGGTAGAGAACAGACAGAAGCATATACTTTATATCCAGGGTCTGATCCAAGGCTCATCAACATTCAATGTTAAACCTCTCAATAACTTACATGGGCTTTGGATCAGCCTGTACATTAAAGAAAATCAAGACAATCTTCTTGTGACCTAGCACCCTCTGTGAATTTGGGTCTTTTCAGACAGAAGGCCAATTCAGTTAAACTAGTTCATTACCAGTCAACCATTTTTTACTGTTTAGTGGATTGAGTGGTCATTTTAAAGATAAGCAGTGGGGTCTACAGATCTGAAAGGACATTAGGGCCATGTCCACATATGCATGGACATTTGTTTCCCTGGAGGCAAGAAGCAGCGGCACACTTTGTGCCACTGCTACATGCACCCTGGGAAAGCCTATGCTACACACCTTCTGGTGCACCACAGGATACCCTGGGTGGATTAGGGGAGGCTGGGTCCAGTAATTGTGCTGTCCCCAGCAGCCTTATCTGGCGGCCTGGGAGAGCTACAGCTGCTGTGCTCCTGCAGCAGGGAGCCTGGCCAGCATCTGGAGCATGGCTCCAGCAGGCCAGGCTCCAGTTTTGGGCGGCACACGCTACCGCCATGTGTGCCACCATGATTTTCCTTTGTGCTGGTTTTTTTGACCCCGGGTTCTCCTGGGGTCAACCCCCTCCATTGCGCTACAAGGTAGCAGCATGGGGAATGCTTGAATGTGCAGTGTGTGGCACTGCATGCAGATGGGTCTGCAGCTCCACATACCGCACAGCTGCAATTTAGCCTAGGTGTGTAATTCTTATTAACACTAGATGGACAGAAAGGACAAAAATTTTTTATATTATATGAGAAAGGAACCCTATGAGTTTGTCTCTTCTAGATGTTTTAATACAATCCCCTCCACAACAAATGGTTATAGATACTTTGATTTTGATGGGGCTTTTTTGAAAGACAGACAAGTTTCACGTAAGATTTTTACCTCAAAGTAAAAAGATGCAATTAGTTTATTTTGGCTCACAGCTCATAGTGTTTTAAGACAAAACAATAAATTAATACAGTCAGGTTCCCTTCAGGCAGTCACGCTTTTTTTTCTTTCCTTTTTTCTTTTTTTGTTTAATCAAGGGAAAAGATATAACATATGCAGAATATTAAACAGACTAAGCTAACGTATGTATATGATTACTTATATAAGCGCTTAGACATACAAATGCCTAAACACTAATGTCATCATTGAGAGTCACAGGAGTGATTCCTGCCAATTTAATAAAAGTAACTATCTATACAGGACTGAACATGATGGGGAATCTCAGATATTTCCCTCACAATACAAAATATACTGAAACTTTAGTCTTTGTGTAATGTTCAGACCTAATCATTCTAACATTATAGGAGAAAACATTTCAATAGGTAACATAATCATGGAGACATTTGTGGCTAAAATTTGAGCAAACAACTAGCTTGAAGTCTCTTTGTATTTTCTTTCTTGCTCCTTTTCGGCACAATCTAATTGAATTAACTAGTATTTGTTTTCCATTCCACATGCACTTGAATCTCAATATAGAGGTTTAAAGAGTATTGGGTATGATCTCGGCAGGTATTATATGTGCCTGACAAATAATCTTAGCAGGTGGATGTGTACTGATAATAAACCTCTCTGAACTGCTCAGATCCTAGGGCCCAGATTATTTATTTATTTATTCTTCATGCATTTCTTTCTTCTTTTTTTTTAAATTGGTTTGAAGTGAGCCAATCCAAAAATGTGGGTAAATGAGCAACCTTTATAAAATGAACCAAAATTTAGAACTAAAACTCCTGGATCCCCACCCCGAACTCAGACTCCTCCATTATGTTCTAGCCATTCAGTCCTCTCACCCAGAAAAAGCCTGGATTCTGGCAGATAATAGGGAAAGCCAATATCAAAGCTGAGGTCTCTTTTTGTAAAATGCTTGTTTCCAATCATCTGTAATATTTAATAACGATTGTTAGTTTTGATATCGTGTTGAATTTTTGTAATTTTGCACAAGCTGTCTCTGAGATAACCAGGATTAATTCTGTTTAACACATCAGTTAAAACTTCATCTGAAGCCTGGAAATGACTTGGAAATGCAGCTCCTCGAGCACGGGACCCAAATACAAAGAGCACAAATAAGCAGCAGTATTGTCGTACATCTTACATTTCTGATAGCTCATAGGCCATATGTGAAGTGACCTGCGATGCCACAATGTGTCAGTACAACTTTATACATAGCTTTCTTCAAGAAGTAAAATCAGAGACTGAGATTATCAACATTGAGAGAGGTGTCCTTGAACAAGGTTCTAGCAGTTCTTTTAATTAAAAAAGCTGTCTTCTTCCTCTTACCTTTCTAAAGAGACGTAGTGATGATGATCCCCACCAACAAATAAACCAATACCTCACCAAAGGTTTTTATAAGATAAGAGAGAAAAGGTCTAACTCACATATTATTCAGAAGTAAGAAACTCCAGAAACACTTCTATAACCTCACTGACTAGCAATGTCAAAAACTCAAGCAAAACAAATTCCAACATTTGTCATTGATAGAGACAGTTTTGTATTCATGGATGCCAAAAAAATCAACTGAATCCATGGGAGGATCTAGGGTTTTGAAAAGGGGAGTGCAGATGGTGCAGTCCATCATCACATATTTTTCCCAGTTAAAAGAAAAAACTAGAAGCTTTGCTAGTTTGCTAAGGGCCTAGGGCTTTATAGTTCCCTTTAAGATCAAAGCAAAAATAAAACTATTGCAATGTGCACTAATTTGCTATATATAATACTAAGTTTAAAAACCACAACAAACTAAGCAAAAATCATCAAAATAGTCAACTGTATTGTGTCATTAGTTCTGTAGTCATTATAGTTAAATGCATATGTCTTACTCAGAAGTGTAACTCAAAATCTAGCTTCTTGACAGCAGCTCCAATACTTCACTCTCAGCCATTTCTACTCCTCACTTAATATTACTATACCTGAGTTAAGGCTTTTAGCTAGAGCTAAAAACAGTCTGTAGAGCTGTAAAATACATCATCAGGAATAGCTAACAGTCAGCAACACTGCAGAAGAAAGGATATTCTGAAGAGAAGAACGTCAAGACCATTAAAAAGGAAAGAGGGCCATTAACACCTGTGGAATGAAGAGAGATTAGCAGGAATCAGGTAGATTATAAGGTAGGGGCGGGTAATTATTTTGGGTGGAGGGCCACTTACTGAGTTTTGGCAAGCCATCAAGGACCCCATGACAGGCAGCCAGGGGCAGATAACTATTAATTTTCTAAATTTTTTAGGGCCCGCAGGCCAGATAGAATGGCCTGGCAGGCCACATCTGGCCCCTGGGCTGCATTTTGCCCACCCCTGTTAAGGAGCCATGAAGTCAATTGACTCCCTCAGTGCTGCCTGAATAGTAATGCCACTGCCCCTTCCAGACAGTTGGTTTAAAGTTTGGGTGGAGCAGAAATAAAAGTGGGGTGCAACTGTACCACTACATTTCCCCCTTCCCCTCTCCAGATCCACTCCTGCCTGGACGTGTGCAAATATATCTAGGTAGTAAAGTGAAAACACCACACAGACAGAAACACCTAGTTTAGCTATAGAAAGGTATCTGCAACAATTAATAAATCTGTTCACCTGAGTAGTTCTGCTGACAGATATAGATTTCAAAATCAGTCCCACTCAGTGAATAACTTTTGCCCCTAGCATTTTAGCCATGTTTCTTGACACTTACCAGGCATTTATATACTCTGTTTGCTTATGAGGACAATGCTTTGGAGAAAGGTGTTTGGGAGCCAATGGATCAATAATTAGAAATTTACCTAAGCCACTTTAGAGATTTGTTTATAACACGTTTTCTCAATCTATGGGATTGGGTCTGCTATATGTGCCATGTATAAATAGGGTCTGAGGCTATTTTGGATATAAGAAAATATAGCTGCATGCAAGAGGGATTCTGTTTGGGGAGATGGACATCAGGGGCAGAATGGGGCTGAAGCTGCTTCAGGATCTTACCCCTCCAAACAGCCCTCCAAGACTCCAGGCATTCTCTGCCTTCTTCCCTCTACAAAGCCTCCAACCACACCAAGCTGCTTCCCACAGCCATCTCCTCACAGGTCCTCATGTCACTAGGCACCTCTGAATTCTTGGTTGTCCATGACTCCCTTACAACTTGCCTTCAGGCCTTTCCAGAACTGTGTTGATAGTGTGCACTTGAACAAACTCCTTCATGGCATTAAAAGCTGCTCTAGTAAAATCAGTGTAGTTGTATTTGCTTTGTGATTATTTGACTAATATCTAATATTTTACAACTATGAAAACACTGGGCCAGGTGGTTGATGTGGTTCTTCTGAACTCAATGGCACCACACTGATTTATTCTATCTGAGAAATGTTCCCATTGTCTCCAGGATATGTGAACGTCTTGGACCTGAGCTCATTTCTCTTGGGAAAAAAAATTGAGAATCACTGGTCTATAGGCTGTACCACTGTCTTCTTGTACCACTGCCCCATGCTGAATTGGTTTCAGCTTCATTTAGCCTTCAGGGACAGACCAATAAAATAGGTTTACCACCTCAACACATCCATCTTGGAATACATGTATGGGCCTATGGAAAATTCACTTAGAATTTGCATTTGGTCTTCACAGTTACAAAATATATGAG
>NW_017729032.1:120914658-120917695 GCF_001723915.1 Gavialis gangeticus
TGTATGGGCCTATGGAAAATTCACTTAGAATTTGCATTTGGTCTTCACAGTTACAAAATATATGAGATATTCTTCAGCAAGGGCTTATCTACATGGGGAGTTAAGACAAATTAACTGAAGGTGTGCAGTTAAAGCACGTTAAACCCCTGTGTTGAAGCTCTTATTCAAAAGTGAAGTGGTCTTAGTTTCCTGTAGCTTAATCCTCGCGATTAAGCCACAGTAAACTAAGGCCACTTCACTTCTGAATGAGACTATCCTTATGGGAGCTTAATGCACTTTAATTTATGCACATTAATTTCACACTTTTAGTTCATTCATCAGAACTTTCCTAAGTATTCCCTATGTAGACAAGCCTTGAGCATTTATGCTTACTGAGATTATAGCTGTCTATCCTATCTGACTGCCTGGCTTCTTTAGGTGTGACTCACTGAATTAATTGTCTCAACTTCCAGTTCTTGCCCAAGTGGGACAGCAATATTGGGTAACTAAGAGAGACAGAGAGAGAGAGAGAGAGAGAGAGAGAGAGAGCACAAGCGAGAGAGACTCTAATGATGTTTCTACTGATGGTTTCCAAAACTTCAAAGCTATTACCATTTGCAAACCTTCGTATTTATTTACACTTTATCATTTTAACTTCTTCAAAAGGACTGTCATATGCTATGTCAGTTATGTAAAAATAAGTGTCCATCTTTTGTTCTGAAAATACTCATTATCTCTCACATCCTTGTAGGCTTGGTGAAGCATCACTGAAGCTCAGCCAGATGGTGGGTGTAAACCTCACTTTTCTTTTGAGCTAGTTTTAAGAAACAGACAGCCCTGATTTCCTTTAGGCCTAATAACACAAATATATTGTTTACTTAAAGAAATGATAATAACCTCCAGTTCACTCACAGGCATGACGCCAAAGCGCATGCAGGGCTGCTCTAGAATTCAAACCACATGGCAAAGGGACTTTTCTAGGTATTAGTTTAAGTGTGTGTGGTGGGGGGAGGTGGAAGGGTTGTTAGAATCAGGAAAACACAATAAAAACCCAGAGAAGAAGGAGAAAGCCAAACACAATGCAAACATGTCCTGCATACATAGCCATAAGAAAATTCTAGTGAGAGAGCTTTTGGGCTGAGTGCTGTCTGAAGGGGGCTTGGAACAGTTAGCAAAGAAACTGTCTCCCATTAGGAGTTCATCCTGTGCTCAGGGAAACAGACTTTTGTACATTTCTTGTTGTCAAACAAGGTTGCATCAAAGATACCCAACTCCAGTCCTGATTTCTTCTCCTAATGGAAACAACCCCCAGGGCACCAAACTTTGGTTAAAATCTCAGGTCAAAGAGGGTAACAGATGCATCCCCAGTGACTTGAAATCAGTGGAGTTGCACAAGAAATAACTCAGAACAAAATTTAACTGCTTATGTTTAATATTCATTTTCTCACTCCCTCTTACATCAACACACACAGACGGAGAGAAAAAGTAAAAAGGATAAGGGTAGTGGGGTGGAAAGGGGGCTAGAGAATGAGAGACAGTGAGAGAGAGTAAACCTTATCCTTTGTCTCATATATTCCATTTCAAATTAGCATTTGCTAATGTATATTTTTATATAATCATTAGATTTTTTTCTGTCTTTTTAAAAATGAAGTAATAATGATAAATAATATTTCAAGGTTTTCCATTTCACCAAGGTTATATGGTTCTGTCTATGCATTCTTGTGCTATTCATAAGCCAGTTTAGCTCTGCACTTGTGTTGTAGAAGGATTGAATTATAGCTTTGCAGTAGATTAGGTTCCTTTGTATTATGCTATTTATATATCTGGTTGCTCTATTATGCATTTTCTTCATACTATCTTATAAACTGATTGGGACATATCTCCTTTTCTATTGTGTGCATAAGTGCCCACCACAGTATGCATTTAAAAGCAAAATTAAATACCCAATATCCCAGGCTTAGAAAATCATGGGTGCTCAGTTGCTGCATTGTAATTCTGCCTACAGTTCTACCTAACTACATTCATCTTATAAAGAAAATGCAATTAAAGACATGGATTGCTGAGAAATGGGAATTATATCCCACAAATAATAATGAGTAAACTTTGCCCGCTTCTGGCCCCATATGCCATACTTGAGCTTTATTGAGGAAAGCTTTAGATGACACTCTTATGTTCTTAATACAATACACTATGTAATATCTAAGTATGTTCCCAGCTCAGTTGGCATCTTTGTTTGCTTTTGGGCTCTGTGCCTTTGTGTCCTAAAATTATAGACACATAATCCTTGAATCTGCTCTGTGACTTGAAACAACTAACATGCTGTTATTTTCAGTGAGAGACCTAATAGTGAGGGAAAATATTGAGTATTTTACTAAGCAATAAAATGTTATTCAAGCGATAATGCATCTTAGCATAAAGCAGATTCTAATACCATTCTTTTTGTATACTGTATTTGTTGAATTTCATATTCATGGAAGTCGGGACTCATAAAACTGACTGAATCTATGCACACTGTACGCATGTGTGGAGCAAGCTTTCCCTCTGATTCTACCAGTCCACCCTTGCCTCAGTTTGTTGATGCTTTCATATCCTATAACCTTGGAGTTAAAATGTGGTATTTTTTGTTGAATGGACAAGCATCTACTGACATCAACCACTATAGTCCTTTTCACCTGATCTAAACACAATTTGAACTAAGGTTTCTAGAGGTGAAATGTTAGGGCATTAACGCACCCTAACATCTAACCCCTGTATACTTAAAGAAGAAATAGGATATAGTACAGGGAAAAAAACCACAAATAAACGAACAAAAACCCCCACCAAACCAAAAGAAAAAATGTTTAGGTTTCTAAGACAGGAGGGTTCAATTCTCCTCTCCTAAAACATCCTTTGGTTTATGGAACAGCATTGACTATATGTCTAGAAGATAATATACAGTCCATTTTTATGCATGCTGACTGTTGCAAGGAAGAGGCTTTATTTGGGGGAAGTATACCAAAAATTATGGATGAGGCATTAGCCCAGACTTTGAGGCTTGAAACAGTGGTTTCAGCCTGCT
>NW_017729032.1:120922695-120927315 GCF_001723915.1 Gavialis gangeticus
ACAAAAAACCCCACCAAACCAAAAGAAAAAATGTTTAGGTTTCTAAGACAGGAGGGTTCAATTCTCCTCTCCTAAAACATCCTTTGGTTTATGGAACAGCATTGACTATATGTCTAGAAGATAATATACAGTCCATTTTTATGCATGCTGACTGTTGCAAGGAAGAGGCTTTATTTGGGGGAAGTATACCAAAAATTATGGATGAGGCATTAGCCCAGACTTTGAGGCTTGAAACAGTGGTTTCAGCCTGCTTCTCCCTGGGCACATCTACACGTGCTAGTACTGCACATAAATAAATTGTGGAGCTTATTACATTGCTCCTGGGTATGCCATTTGAACATGTGCAATTAACTCTGGAGCAATAAGCTTCACAAGTAACTCTGGAGGGATAAGCTCCACAATTTATTCAAGTACAGCACATGAAGCCAAGTTGGAGTAGCCCCGGCTGGCAGGGGGCCCTGGGGGTCAACCTGCCATCCCAGAGCTGCTCCCCTTAGCTCAAAGTGCTTCGGAGAGGCTGGATGGGACATGAGGGAGCTTCAGCATAGGCTAACCAGCAGGCAGGCCCCACTGAAGCACCCTTGTGCCCCAGCCAGCCCCTCCATCATTTACACATGCACTGCTGTGAAGTTTTTTATTCTACAGCAGGATAGTACTTGTATTTACTTGTATGCGAGTACTATCCTGCTCCAGAGTAAATTAGTTTAGTTCAGCCTAACTGGGGCACATGTAGATCCCAAGACATTTACTGTGCAGCTAATTAGTCAACTGTGCAGTAAACCTCTCTTGTAGATGTACCCCATTTTCCCCTTCCCAAAACAAAAAGTATAAAAAATTGAAGGGAATAATACACAAGGAAACCTAGAATCTCAAGAACCTGGTGAGTTATTTGCGTAACAGCAATGATCCTAAAACAAAGGTCCAATTGAACTGTACCCAATATGCTTGAGACATTTTGGGGTAGTGAGTTAAAATAGGGTAATCTTTTTCATCCCTCTAACTATAAATTAAATACAAAGTCAATGATCTCTGAACTCATTTATCCAAACTATGGTCCTCCAAGTGCCCTTTAAAACTAATTTTATGTGTTTTGTATGCATTTATATACTTATAATAAAAATGTAAATTAAAGAATCAAAAACTGGTGGCTTTACTTCATAATACTTCACTTCAAGCACATAAGCACAGAGTAAACATTTGAAAAAAATATTAGTAGCTCTAGGAAGCATAGAGTGTTTAATATCCAGATTAAATACTGGTGGAGCTTGAGTTCTTTTTCTGTCAGTCTATCTCCTGCTGTTGTAAAAGACTCCTGTCACATATCTCCTGACCAATTATGTCTGCTGTAGCTTGGGAAGAATCCTCTGTATGGCTGCTCACTGTGCTGTGGGCTATGAACAGTAGACTGCCCAGAATTATTCTCAGGGTAAACCTTTTATGGGTTTTGGAAACAATTAACTTATCTATTTTCTACTAGTCCTAAAGCTGTATGGGTAGAGCAAATGTAAATTTATTTTAACCTCAAATCCAATGTATAATTTTTATGAAACTGGAAGTAGGGAACCAGTGTGATTGGAAGATACATTTCAATTAATTTTTCCACCAACCCTTTATCTCCTCGGCATCAGAATCTTTTATAGTGTTAAAATTAACAATTATGCAGCTGATGGCTGGCTGAAACCACAAGGGGACCTGGAAAGGGCCTCAGATAACACAACATGTATAAATCATTCAGGAGAACAATTCATGAAAGAAAAGTTATCTGTGTTTTGGATGACATTGGAAGAACTAAATAGGAGTCAATTTGAAGAAGGGACATTTTGCTCTATTGTCCAGCTTGGCTTTTTCTTTCTTTTTTTTTTATTGTGTAGTAATATACATTTTCAAAATTAATTAACCATTAACAGCAAGATAAATGTTCCTTCTTGTGTTAAGGAAATAGTGGCCTCAGTGGTGAGAGATTATTTCACATGAGGTACACTCTTTAAGAAAGCTGTTGCCAGATAAGGTGGCGACTGTACTTTGAGGAAGAACAATGAGAAGTGACAGACAAGCCCATGTTTACCAAACTGAATAGAGGACTTGCAGGTTTCCACATACTGATCGGTTACATAAAATACAGTGAAGTGAGTCTGGAGTGATGTTTCACCATCCCATATCAGTAACAAAGTGGTAACTACTTCAGAATATAACATGCCATGAAATCTTACTCCAGGCATTAATGAATAACATTTTTTATTTCACTACGAGACATTTTAAAATAAAACACTGGAACTAGTCTTATGCTAAAACACTTGGCAGCTGCAAAGTATTTTCATTTGATGCCCTTTTTATTCAGGCTTTTGATTTCAGCCTGGGGTGTGATCCTGCATGAGCCATGCTTAAAAATATTATTATATTAATGGGATCAGAAATGTGGGATTGGGAAGCTGCTCTTGTTCTGCACCCAAGCCAAGGGCCCACTTTGGCAGCTGAAACATGAAACTTCATGGGAGCTGTGTATGTGGAATGGCCTCAGAACTTACCCCCAAAAGAGGTTAACAAGAGGACATAGGGAATAATGCATCAGTTAAACTAGTCTAGTGCCTCCCAGTACACAGGGGATCACAGTTTGGCCCACAATGTCCAGATGCTTTCCCTGAAATGGCACCTTATGAAATATTGTAGACAAGGAGGAATAGACTTGCGTTATTTCTCACTTTATTTCTCTGGTTCGTTTCTAAAGTGTCCAATTAGTTCATTCATGTATTTCTATTTCAGTATTGCTGAGAGATCACAATGAGGATTGACATCCTGCTTGATAGGCACACACAATCCTGGTCCCACATAACTTAACAGCTAAAGCCCAGATCCTGTGTCGTATAGACACAGCCAGATTCCTCATACCTGAGTGGCATTGCATGGACTTCCATGTCGCTGGAGTTAGGAACAGAATCTTACTCTGTGGGTCAGCTTGCATGATCAGGGGCTAAGACAAGAAGGGACACGTGACAGATGGGAAAATGGGATACAAAAAACATAATGCACAGTTACAGCGAGCATGATTCTACACTGTTACATCAATATCGCTTCATTGGAGTCAGGTCATACTGATGTAAAACAAAGTAAAGAACTATGTTGACTGATTTTATTATGTAAAATAGATCATTAAATATGTTATATATTGATGGAAAGGTATATTATGTGTGCATACATGTATTCTATCATTTATTTTATATATAATATGTTTATATACTGTACATTAGCCAATAATGCACATTAACTAGACTCCAGAATTCTCAGCCTACCTATAGTCAATCGATTGTTTACTAGCAGGCAAAACACTTACTATAATTCATTATCTTTCCTCTTATTTTTTCTGTCCTGCATTTAACCACTTTCTGTGCTGCTTCTACTGACTATACAATAGGTACAATATTTTTAGTTTCAAAGTACATAAAAAACCATATTAATTGGTCAAGGAAGCATCAGAATCCTCTAATTTTCTAAACAGGGATGCTCATGGTCATGAATAAATTTAACTAGGGCATAGACACATCTCAAATATTTTTCCATTCATATACAAATAGTACTAATTACAAATCTGATGGAATGCTCGTACATATAATACTTCATTCAAATCACGTTTTCTTTAACTGACAGAAAAAATATGTGCTAATACACTACAAATTTAAAAAATGCCTTGTAATAATTTTGTTAGGCATCTAGTGGCTGCATGACACCTCTCATATTGATAGCCAACCAGGTATTCATACTGTTACATCTACCAAGTAATGCCAGATAGCAGGGAAGTAATGTAGCTGTCCTCCTGAAGATATGCTTTCCTCTTTGGGGGTTCCCAAGAAAGGACCCTAGATAAGACCTGAGGCAAATATAATAGTGAGGTATATATAATAGTGATCTAATAATGACAAGTCAAAAACATGCATAAAACATGTGCCACAAAAGTATCTTCTACATTACCTGTACTGAACTAGGTTCATGCCTATGAAAGTCCATGCCTTGCTAAATCAGTCAATCTCTGCCACCCTGCCTTCCACCTGACTTCAGTCTAAAACAGTGAACCACCCCTGTTCTGTCTTTTGATGGCTCATAAAAGCTGAAGGCTTATATTTTTTGTTGTACCAACAGGGTAGGAGGCCTGACTAGTGTTGGCTTATTTGGCTCTTTGAATCTCAGGATGGAGTTTTACCCCCCATAAATTAGAGCATGCCAGAGGCTGCTCTCGTTTACATCAGCTACTTCCATTCCCAATAGAGACTGAGTAGGCTAACTAAGCATAACTAGAAAACAGTATTCTTTGCCTGTGCACCTACCCCACATGCTTTGTGTCAGAGATTAAGGGTGATGCGCAAAGTGCGATTTAGAGGGCAACTAAGGGAGTTTTATGCCGCTGCAGAGTTCTCTTTTACTTGGGAAGTTCTCAACTAGTCAGATGCAACTGCTTTCCTGTCCCTTTGCAATGGCCCCAGTTTTCACTTGTAAGCTACTTTGATGTATTCTGGCAACTTTTGTGGAGGGAAAATTAGGTTTAAGGTTTCTTGTATCTGTGGCATCTGGGGTTAGACGGTTAAAAGATCCATCCCAGTTCTTGATCATTCAGGGACAGAAGGGGGTAGT
>NW_017729032.1:120932315-120944403 GCF_001723915.1 Gavialis gangeticus
ACTTTTGTGGAGAGAAAATTAGGTTTAAGGTTTCTTGTATCTGTGGCATCTGGGGTTAGACGGTTAAAAGATCCATCCCAGTTCTTGATCATTCAGGGACAGAAGGGGGTAGTTTGAAAACTGATTTCTTAAATTCTAATCTGGTTCTGACATTGATCCTTCTCCTGGGAAAGTTGGTCATGCCTTTCTGCTTTAGATTATCATCTGCAAAATGGACACAACAATGTACAGTTGCCTATTTCACATGGATTTCATAGGGATTCATTCACAGAATAAGGAGACATTTTTCATCCAAAACTTCTTCCTCCACCAAAAAATGCAAATTAGTTCAAGTAAAACATTTTGCAAATTTGTATTAATCTCAGGAAATCATTCAGTAAAAAATAGATTTAAAAACTGTGATTCAAGGGTTTTTAAACAAAATATTAGATTTTTATATTCAAAACCATTCATTTTGATGTTTTCAAAATGAAATATATTTTATTTTAATTGATAGCCCCTTTCAAATTTATTTTAATTGTATTTAAAAATGTAAATAAAAGCTTGAAAACTAAATGAAACATTCTTTTAGGTTGTTTTTTTTTTAATTTCAGAGCTGCCAGCAAAATGAAACATCAGTTATTCACACAGACCTACTAATTAGTTCAAGTTTAATGTTTGTAGAGCACCGTGAAAACATAAAGTGCTAAGTCTGACTCTTATAGATAATTATGGTTGCATGGAATTTACTGTGTGTGGGTTGTTTAGAATGAGAGCTACACAGAGAGAAGCTGTCTGCTCTGCATGGATGTTAAAAATTCTACTGCACTTTACATAAAAAGTGAAGGTTTGCCGTAGGGTATGTCTCTACTGCTCAATTATGGTACCCGGCATACCGAGGAGCTGTGCTTCTTCTATGTACACTCCTAAACAAGAAGCCTTATTGTGGTTATGCCTGTAAGCCAATACGCTCTACCCCTCAGAGCTCAGCACAGCTTATTGGTACACTTGCAGTAACACTACTAGTTATTGGGAGATAGGCAGTGCATGCAGAGAGAACTCCATGCATCACAGTACAGTATTGCCTAGAGCTGTAATTGAGTGGTATTGAGATACCTTAAGGTAAACTTTTGCTGTTATGAAGGGTAATAGAGAATTTTTAATATCCCCAGAGAGCTGTTTTGGATCCTTTTCTGAAGCCCCTACTTCTCCTCAAGGCACTATTTAAAGTTCTGGATTCCAGTGATGGGGGAACAGGTACCCAGAAGTTGCCATTATGGCAAGAGGTAATGGTTTTTAGGTGATATCTTTTACAGGACAAACTAGGTGCATCTACACAAGATGCAAGGGCACTGTAGCTCATTGCTACAGTGATGTAGCATTGGTGGGCACAAACTGGAATGCTGATGCTACTGCTCAGTAGCAACGAGCTACTGTGCAGTAGCTCGTTACTGTACTGTAGGGTCAGAAATGCCCCGTGTACCACTGGGACTGCGCAGTAACAATGTTTATTGCAGTCAGAGGCACATGTAAATGCACCCACTATGTAGTTGGGATAGAGTTAGACAAGCTTTCAAATCCAAGGCATTCTTCTTCAGGTCCTATAAAAGATATTGCCCTAAGAAATCCTTGCCTTTTGCATAATTCTAGACCATCAGTGCTACAAGATCATTATGGCAACTAAATTTTAGATGTCTGCATTCTTCATTGAATCTGGCCCCTTAGTCATAATTTTTCCTCCTTCTACTGAGTAATCAACTTGCTGTCTTGCTTCTGTCATGTTTTAGTTGGCTTATTTAAATAATGTGGGAAGTGATACCTTAAATAGTACTAAGAGCCATTATTTTACAATGTGTGTCAAATACATGAGTTATTGATATTTTTATTCTTTATCTGTTTGGAAAATCTCCACTAACGAATTGCAACATTCTAAAATTTGAAGGTTGAAATTACAATGCTTTCTCTCTCTCTCTCTCTGTATTTCTTTGTTTTTTAATATTTAATATTTGAACTTTTAAGTTATACAAGTCTCTTGGTATTGTTTCGGTTTTCTGGTGATCCATGTGAGTAGCCAACACAATGCCGATTTCCAATACAATAATTGATTGTACAGTTCAGAATTTACTTCCAGTGCATATTAAAGTATTGACTTAATAGTAACCATTCATAAGTGCTTGTCTTAGTAAAACTTAAGAGGTTGAATGTTCATGGAAGGCAAGAAAGTGTTCAGGGTATGTTCAAATAAAAGTTCTGCTAAAAATTTGAATCAAAGTTAGAAAAAAATATCTATTCTTACATCAGCTCCAACAGGCATACTGTTTGTAAAACTTTTTTTCCTTTAGTATAAAAGGCTCTGCACTATGTAAGATATTATTTAAAAAGGAGACATATATATGCCTTGTGGGGAAAATAGATACTATGTTAATTTTGTAAGTGGAGAGCAGATGCAAAACCTTCTTGTTCGGTAAAATTCAGAGAATTGAAAGACCCACACCAATCAGGTTGTAAGTTTGATTTCCACTCATCTATGCTATTTTCTTGTCCATAGAGGAATCTATTCAGTCTCAGGTCTCGCTCACATGAACATACTTAATTTTGATTTTGAATTTGCATATTTATATTAATGTGAACTAGGCTGTAAGTACAGATATGATATTATTTTACTTGTAATATTTCATTCTTTAGAGTCCATCTATGTTGGCTCAGATAAGTAAGGTTATTTTTGCCTAACTGTAGAAAGGTAAGTCTTTCTAGTTTCATCAGCTTGAATGTTGCCTGTCTACTAGAAGGTATTTCCAGTTCATGGGTTTGATTTACTGGGTTATTGAAGACTGGAGGAATACATTTGTTATGGTTTTCAAAGAGGAAAGATGATCTTGTATTTAAGGTATTGGACTGGGATGAATTTTTAGCTCTGCATAAGATTTCACCTCAAGTACTCAAGCTGGTTTTCCCATGCTGTGAAAGTTTTGATATTTTTTTCCAATCAAGTCAAAATATTTGTGAACTAGTAAGCTGAAAAAAATCTGGATTAGGTCAGTGGAAATATTTTGTTTAAATCATTTTGATACATTTTATTTCAGTTTTAACCTTTTACATAAACTAAAATTTCAAAATGAGTTCCTTTGAACTGGAAAATAATTTTGTCACTTTGAAGATATAAAAACTGGATATTTCAATGATTTCAAAACCTCTATCCAGTTTTTTAAATCTGGAGATTCATCAAAATTAGTCCTTTCCTTCAAGCAGTTTTGGTGTTGATGAAACCATATTTTCCAAAGAAAAAAGTTTCATCAGCAAATTCCTGAGTCAGTAAAATGGAGCTAATAATTCCTTTTGCCTCTATTTTGGGAAAGGGTCTGTTTATTTGGATTGTCATTTCTTAAGGAGATAGGCTTTTTCCTACTATACATTGCCATACAACTCATGTTATATGTACATTTCAGTCATTATTCTAAGAAGATGAGGACAATCTGATTTCATTAATATGTTAATAACCCACAATTTAAACTTTACAGTCCCATAAGAAATAGAACAGTTTCAGTTATAATGGCAAGTTCATAAAATAGTTCTTTATAAATTCCCCCATAAATGGCAAAAAAACTTATAATTGCAACCCATACCTTCATAAATGATGTATTTCCATATGGGTATCTTACCTCAGCATATGGTATCAGATAACTGAGGCAGTATATTAGTGCTATTCTGTTAAGCTGTATCATACATTCTATTACTTTTTGGCCTACACACTTTTTTTTCCTTTTCTTTTTAATCTCTGAAAAGCAGAAACACTGCAAACTCCATGCTGGTGCCAGTATGGATAGAAGTCGTCTCTGAACAGATATATTCTGCAATTGGCAGAGATATGAATAATCTATTAGCACAAATGGAGAGATGTTTGTGGGTAAGAATGTAGGAAAATGGTCTGTGTGAAAAACTATCCTTTTGGATACTGAATGAGTAGCTGCTCCCTACTTACTGTTTTTGTGCAAGCTGTCTTTCTGTTTTTGAGTTTTTATGTGATTCCTGGCCAGAGGTTGTGTAAAAATGCCTATGGCTAGAAAGGGGAGTTCCGCATATACTCACCCTATTACTGTTGGAAATGACACTCTCAGAGGATTTCATTTAATTATTTTAAAGATCATTCTCTACACTCACTATTGTCACTATTGTTTTGTGCAAAAGCTTTGCTCTTTACAGATCCAGTGGTCAGAAACAGCTTTTTTGTGTCTATGCATCTCATTAGCTCCCCTCCTCCTTTCAAATTACAGTTTCAAATCTTTTCTACCTCATCAATTTTTTACTTTTCTTTGCTGTTATTTGGCTTCTGTGCTCTGGCCATCTTCCTCCTAGTAGAAGAGTCTCCTTGGGTCTGTTATTTGCTTTCTCTCTGGCAAGTAACAGGCCTTCTTGATCCTTTGTCATTTTCTTTCTCCTTAAATAGTGAATAAACAATTCTCATTACATTTTACATTCTAATAGTCTTTTAATTTGTATCTTTGTCTTCTAACTTGGCTCCTATGTGTATGTATTATAATTCATTTTCCTGGTAACTGTAATATCTCCTTTTTATGTGACTCTCATTTCATTGCCAGTCTCTAAAAAACCTCTGGTGCACCCATAGCAATCTTTTCCTGCTTTGTTTTATTCCTATTGTATAAGAATTGTTTGCAGCTGTGTGTTCAGTACCATCCCCTTTGGAAAGTTCTAGCCATCTTCAAGTCCTTTAGGTCTTTCATCCTTATTTTGCTCCTCTCATCAGTGCCTAGAATTGTGGAAAGGGCTGAAAATACAATGAGAAAAGTGGCTGAGTCTATCCAAGTTCCTGATCATATGGAAAAGTAGACTATTTGTTATAGTACTATAGTATGTATAGTACTTGAAGACTACAAAAGGGAATTTGAACGACATGAGAGGAAACTCATGTAAGTCACCTCATTTATGTAAGCATTCCCAGTGATTTCAATCAGGTAGATAAAAATCCAAATGACACATACTGTGCCTGGAAATAGCAAGGAGTAGAAAATGGGACCATGGTTTACACATTATCAGTCTGATAATCAGGTCCCCCTTCATAACATCCTGTGCATATATATGTTCAATGTAATCATTGGAAGGAATTATTTCATGTGAAGTGATGTTGGTCTTGTGAAGCGTAAGCTCTTTCTGCTCTAGACAGGTGTCTTTGTGCTGCCTGGGGCCCCTGATAGACATGCTTACTTTAAGACAAAATAGGATCTGATCCTTGATCCCAACAATTGTGCCTCCTGCCACACCATGTGTGTGTATAGGAGGACGCACAATTTTGAGATCAAGGATTGGTCCCAATCATGTCTTACTTGCTGGCGCAGGGGGAACCTGAGCTCAGGAGCCCTGGCTCTCCTTGTATCAGCAAGATGAAACCAATCAGCTGATTGTCAGTCAGGGCTGGGAACCAAACCAGCCCCCAGCCCCAGCCAACAATCAGCTTGGTGCACGGGAGATATAAAAGCATGTGCGCTGCCCATCTGAGCAGTACACATGGTTTTAAAAGGTCTCAGTGTAGGGTGAGCTATAAAATCACAGGTGCCACCCAGCTCAGTGGCACAGATGGTTTATGCAGCTCCCAGGGCATGTCCACATGTCCAAATTAAAGTGTGATACAAATGAGCCACAAAGGCTAGGGACAGACATTCAAAAAGCCTGTGCCTGAATTGATACAATCTTTGGAGGTTAGTCTAACCTGCATAGCTTGAACCAATTTGGAGGTAGATAGACATTCCCTTGTAATTCTAAAAATGCAGGCACAAGCTTACAGTGGCTCAGGCTAGAAGCCAGGGGGTGCTAGAGCAGCCCTCCCTTCACTTCATAGTGCTGAGCTGAGGGGGGCATGGCCAAGATGCTCTGATTATTCCCCCGCTCCTCAGCAGCCCAGCAGGGATTGTTTATCACCCATAACTCAGTGTTTATCAACCCATTAAGAAAACAAAGCCTGGGGGGGAGCTCTTTTAAACAGCTTTTCCAAGGAAGGACATTAAGCTACCTATTGATTAGCTCCAAAAAGCCTGTCTGCCTTTGTTGTCTCACACAGCACAAACCATAGCCAGCATGTGGTCTGCTTGCTAATGCTGAGGTGTCTGTGTAAGGCAGAGGGGTGGTGGGGGGATAATCCCTGTTTAGCAGGGAGAAGCCAGGCAGACTCTCTGTGCCTGCAAATCTCTGCTGGACCTGCAGCCAGGGAGCAGAGGGGAAGGGCCAGACTTGCTGTTGAGCACAGAGCCCTGCCCAGCCCAGAGAGCATGTGGGGATGCTGGGGGAGTCTGATTTATCTTAAACCAGCAAGGGGTCTGGGACAGAAACTGGTTTGAGCCAACTCATTTGAGTCTGATACTACATTCAGCCAAGTTTATCTCAACCCAGTTTCAGCCTTGTTCAGACTGGTTTATATGCACTGAACATCTGTTCTGTTACAAGTTTAAGCCAGTTTCTGATCACTTAAACTGGTTTATGTGTAATGCCTGTCCCTAGCCAAAGTAATTCCACAAATTATTTCACATATAATGTGGAATCATCTTGTAACTTGTATACTATATTATAACACCTTAGATAGAGTTGCACATGGGGCTGGTTTACTGTTTAACATATGAATAATCTGTAACGTGTGTTGGAGGCCTGAATATCAGGAATCTGGCCACAGCTACCAGAGAAATCCTTGGGTCGGGGGATGTCTCTGCCAGTATAAAGCAGAGCCAACTTCTACATTACCTGCATCCCTTGCTGTACGGGTGTATTAGGAAAAGAAAATAGCATGGATGGGGCATGGATGGGGCAGAATGGGACAGGATGGGGCATGGTAGAGTGTAGCTCCAATCTTTCAATTCACAGCTCGTGTTTGGTTTCTTGAGGGATTGTAACCAGCTTCTTTAAGTTAGAATAGGTGCCTGGCTGCTATAATGTAGAGGAGACCTAAGGCAGCTTGAGAACCACGTAGCCATAGAGAACTCTGGTGTGAGAAAGTGGATAAATATTTAAAATAATACTTCCATACATCAAAGCATAATGTTTACAATGTGGTATTACATACTTCATAGTCAAACAAATTAACTGTGATTAAATTCATGGGAGTTGTGATTTACCTTGGAAATACAACATTTAAAGCATACAATAATAAAAGCTTGAGTAAAGGTCCCACTGTCACGGAAATGCATGACTGACATCCTCAAATGCTAACATTTTATGTTTATCCTTAAAATATTTGAAAGCAGTAGTAATACACATTTCCAGACATAATTTCAACACTGTCCCTCATATACTGTACATACATAGTACTGTATAGTAGGCCTGTGTGAAGTGGCTAGTATTTGCTTCGGATTTGGATCCCTGCTGCCCCCCACTACCTCATACTGTGTGTGGGGCTCTTCCACAAGCACCCAGAAGCCCCAAGGCCACTGCAGCAGCTGGTGAGTGCAGATTTTTTTTTTAAAGGGCCGGGGCCAGGTGGGGCAGCCATGGGGGGCGGGGCTGGGAGAGTGGGCAGGGGTTGGGGAGCTCATGACAGAGCCCCCCACACAGCATGGGGCAGTGGGGGGTGGCAGGGGTCACCCCCCCCACCTGGCAGCAACCAGTGAGTGAAGGCTTTTTTTTAAAGAGCTGGGAGCTGGGGCTGGGTGGAGCAGCCATGGCGGGAGTGCTCAAGGAAGCTGGAGGAGCAGGAAGGGGATGGGGCTTGGCAGGGATCCCCCCATGGTCCTCTTCCCCTTCCTCCAGTCCACCCTCCCCTGCCTCCTTCTTACCAGCATGGAGTCCAGGTCCAGCTCCCTGCTGCAGACAGCGGGGACTGCCAAAATCACCGAAGCTCTCTGAATCTTTTCTGAATCAATTCAGAGAGCTTTGCATTGATTCAGACCTTTTCATTGGTCTCCTGATTTGATTTGGATTCAGAGATTTGGCCACTGAATCGGGCCGAATCTCCTCCGAATCGAATTAGCACCCAAAGCTTCACACAGCCCTACTGGATTGCATGTTATAAGTAGTATACGAACGACCAAACAAGTAATGACTGAGAAAAAAAAAAATCTAACATTTAACTTTTTCTCCTCATGAATTGTCATCAAACAGATAATAATTTTTACATATTGTATATGAATGTTGTATATTCTTTGGTACTCAAAGTATGATAGACACTTTGAAGACCTCATAGTAGTATACCATGATCCTCTGGATCATGGTATACATGTAAGAGGTATAGTCAGATGGCTGGTAAATCTGTTTGTGTCTGACATGCCCAATTAGAGAGCAACACAGATTGTTTCACAGATCCGTATGTTGTCAATGTTGAAGTTCAGATTTACAGCATGCTGCTTTCTTTTTCTCACTTTGCTTCCATCATCTGGATCAAACCCACTTCATACTGAGCTGCACCCAGTGACAGATGTTCCTTCCAGATGGGACAGGATTCTGTGCACTCCTCCCAGCTTTCTAAGCTGATGTTGAACAATTTCATATAATTTTTGCACGCACTATTGTACCACTGTAGAGGGCAATCCCACTTTCTAGAGATGTTTTAAATCTCACATATAAAATATTCTTGGGGATATGGTCTTCTCTCATTCTTCTGACATGGTCAATCCATTGCACTTCTTGATAGTAGTTTCTAAGTGTGTCAGTCTTGAATGCTCTAGTTACCTTAGTGTTTGGTATTCTGTCTTCCTGCTTTATTTTCAGAATCTTACACAGACAACTCATGTGGAAGCTGTTCAGTCTCTTGATATGCCTAGCATATGTAGTCCACGTTTCTAAACCATAAGAAGATACAAAAAGAGAGAAAGTATTTTGTCTCTTACCTATGCTGGAAAATTATGGAAATGACTGTCATTACAATGAATCCCATTGGACACAGTAAGAAAGCATTTGTATTTCTATTAAAAATAACAGCTATACATTTATAAGAATCAAAAACATGATGTCATGTATATGCTCATTTTGGGAGCAGTGGTACTTTAACATGGAGGATTTGCAAATTTAAAAATGATCAGTGCTCCCCTATAAGTCTCAGTTCAGCAAAACATTTCAGTATGTGCTTAACTTTAATCATGCACTTATGCCCCATTCTTTAATCTGTTTATTTAACCCTAACTCCTGCTTCATTGACTTCTAGACTTTGTTGGCTGAAAGAAATTCATATTTTTTGTTTGCACCATAAAAGTGCACCCTTTGCCTGTACTTTGTGTAGGATTTTATTAGATAAATAATACATTTTGAATTGGAAGACAAATGTAATAATAAATGGAGACAATCATTTCACTTTTCTTCATTTTGTTGAACATAAAAACTATTAACTCACAAATGGTATATTGCTAATTACAAACAACATTTATTTAATTTGTGTAATGAGATACAACTACCAATTTCTTCAGTTCCATATATTATTACCATGTAGAATTCAGAAAGCTATAGTCCCTGCCCTGAATCTTTTACAATGTGAAAGGCAGGCATACAGAACAGTGGCTGTACTTAGTAATTTGAAGCTGGGGATTGGAAAGGGAGGTACAGTAGAAAAATGGGGATGATTTAGTGAGAAGTTTTATTTTTCATTTCTTACTTTTGACTTTATGTATAACCTTGGTGTTTGTGAGTCACTTATAATCAGTAGCATAGCTAAGGGGGGCGACCGCGGTGCCAGCCCCGGCACTGAGTTAGGAGGAAACACAAAAAAACAGCAGCCACTGTGCTGCCATCTCAGTTGTCAGCAGCCCAGATACTGACATGCCTAGGTACACCTTTGTTTATAATGCTACTTAAATAGAGAAAGTGCTGATTTTTGTTACAGAAAAGATATTAGAAATAATACAGATAGTTTATATTTTAAACATCAATATACTTTATACAGTGCAATAGGTAGGCATAGTACTGTAGAGAGAAAACATATAGTCCTGGCTTCAAAACTACTTACAATCCTGTTTAGACAATAACATAATGAAAGTAGAGATGATACAAGACAAGAGGCGTGGACAGGGTTACCGTATAAAGAGATGACTGGATCATTTAATTCTTTTTTGCACTCATCATATTGATGCTAACTTGTTATTAAAGTAGTGAGCAAAGCATGTTAGTACTAGAAAGATAATTAAAAGAAATGCAATTCAATTTCTCAGGTGAGCAAGAAAGCAAATATTTTTGTAATGCCACAAAAATATGAAAAATATGTTTCAGAAATTGTTCATTTTAGAATTATAACATTTTGTCACAAGTACTATTTCATTTTTTGTTATATCATTTTCATTATTTCATGATATGTCATTTGTAGTAGTAGTTAAAATTCCAGATTTACAAAAAGAAATCAAAATTACAAAATTCACTTTTTGTTTTAGATTTTTAAATCAAAATTGACACGTTAAAAATGTTTTGGTCTTAGTGAAAACACCACTTTTGTCCAAAAAACAATTTACCAAAAAATTTCCAACTAGCTGTATACTAAGTTTACTCTAATTTGCTAATGAGGAAATCTTTTAGTGAGATCAATTTGAGGCATGTCCTTCAAATCCCACAAAGACCCAGGATTCAGAAAAACAATTAATGGAAGACTTACCCTTCTCTTTTTTACTGAGCTGCCATAGCTCCCTCTGTGTAGTTGTGCATTAACCCCATTTCACTGCATTACTAAGAAAGTTAGGACAGCAATTGGCAGCATTAATGTGTCAGTAGATTTGTAGCTAGAAATCTACTACCAGGAGGTAGACACGTATGAGATGAAGCCCATTTTCTGCCTGGCCCCTTGTCTTGTTCTCTTTCCACAAATCTTCCAAAAGCCTTCAAGGTTTCATTATACATTTGAGCTTTTGCAATATTTGAGAAAGGGGATATGTCATGTGGTTTTTGAGAGAAAGGAGGCATTGGGGACTCTACTCCTCATCTCTTGTGCCAGAACCAGATTGATGTGTATAGGTCAAGCCTGTCCAACTTCAGCACAACCAGGGCCTGCATGTGAGGCCAGGATATGATCTCTGAGCTGTACACTGTACAAGCCATATACTGTAGGGGTGGACCTCTGGGATCCACTTCTCCCTCCCCCACTGTTCAGACTGTCAGGCTGTATCAATGACCCCCTTTCCCCAAAGCCATCTCCTAATGTGTAGAAGCGGTAAAGGAGGCTGCAAGGGCCTGCTGGCCACTTGTTAACTGCTTGCAAGTTGCACGCACCCCACAGGCCACCAGCTGGACAGCCAAGATATAGGCCACACAGTTTTTTGTAGTCCTAAAAAATACTTCCATTATGCCTAGCATGGTGCTTATCTAAATATGCAGCAAACCTTAAGTAACATCGAATATTCATAAACTCAAAGCAGTTTATTTACCTAGGTAATATTTCCCATTCCCATTATTTTTAACTCAAGCTGTCTTAAAAAACAAGGAATACAAAGGAGAAAGCAAGAAAAAATGATTTGTAATGTCCATTGAACTGTTATATGCAGAAATGTAAAGTGAAAACAAAGTGCATGAGATTGATAGCTGCTCTTTGCTTTTGGAAATCTTAGGTTGGAGATTAGGAGGAACTTTCTGGCTTGATGGTAGTCAAGCACTAGAATAGGCTACCTAGGGAAATTGTAGAATCTCCATCCTTGGAAATGAAGAGTAGGTTGGACAGACAGTTAACTGGGATGGTTTAGTCAGGGACGAGCCAGGGGACTAGACTAGATTACCTTGTGGGATCCATTCCAGCCTTACTTTCCTATGATCCTATAAAGCTAAAAGCTATTCCATGACGAAGAATCATAGCACACCTAGATAATAGAGAGGCTGCTCCCATAGAAAACTAATGTTAAAGTAAGGAAAGACTGAAACAAGTGGTTTTACCTAAAATGCAGCATGGGAAGGAAAAAGGTGCAAAGCAGTAAAACTGAAACTCTTAAGTGCAACAAGATTCTTTGAAAGTGAAGGAAATGCACATCAAAGAGGCCCTGGAAAAACAAAAGAAAGAATGGGATAAAAAATACAAGAAGATGTAAACTGGCAAGCACTTGGACAAGGTTGCATCTTTTCAGGAACTAACACATTTCACCATATTGAATACTAATCTAAAGGGAGAATGAGAGAGGCAGGAAAACAACATGAATTAATTCAGACAAAACAG
>NW_017729032.1:120949403-120959460 GCF_001723915.1 Gavialis gangeticus
GAACGGGATAAAAAATACAAGAAGATGTAAACTGGCAAGCACTTGGACAAGGTTGCATCTTTTCAGGAACTAACACATTTCACCATATTGAATACTAATCTAAAGGGAGAATGAGAGAGGCAGGAAAACAACATGAATTAATTCAGACAAAACAGAAAGATCTGGTATTTACAGCTGCTCATGAAAAATGAAAGAAAGCCACTTGAAAGGACATGAGAATGCTGAAGAGGCTGCAGTGAATTCAGGAAGGTTGGAAGAAATGTCTTTCCTAATAAAAGAAATGGAACAGAAAAGAATAACCTATCTTTAGACCAACTTTGTTCACCAAAGTTCACTTGTAGGATATTCAGCAAGTTCTCAGATGGGACAATGAATGTGAGTTCTGGCAGCTGATCCAAATGATTAAAAATGATATTTAAATAGATCATTAAATAGTAGAGCTGTGAGAAGCTCCAGTCCCTGATTTGATATGGTAGAGATTCAGCCTGATTTGGTGGCCGAATCTGAATTGAAACAGAGGGCCCTTTAATCTCTCTAAATCAAATTGGAACCCTCTGAATCGATTCAGAGAGATTCAGAAAGATTCGAAGATTCAGACATAGACACAGCTTTAAATGTTTTTTCTACATACCTCTAGGTAGCAGGGGCTTGTGAGTGCTGCAATGCTGGGGCTCATGGAATGTCCCACAGAAGCACAGAGGGCTCCCCAGCGTGCTCAGCAGCAGACCTGGAAGTGGACCAGAAGCACTTCTGCACTCCCTCGGCTCAGCACCTGGTGTCTCCTGGGTCTGGGGGGGCACCTGGGGTCCCCCTACAGTCGATCACCAAGCTGGGGGAGTGCAGGGGGGCCCCCAGTGCGCTCCCAAGCAAGCCCGGAAGTGGACCAGAAGTATTTCTAGTCCACTTCCGAGCTTGCTGCCGAGCATGTGGAGGGCCCCCCCAACGCTCCTGTGGGATGCTCCATGTGCCCCAGCATCAAAATGATCATGAGTCATGCTGGTACCTCAAGGTATGTAGACATTTTTTTTAAAGCTGTGTCTATGTCTGAATTGCTGATTCTCTGAATCAGCATTGAATCTTCAGGTTCGGATTTGGCCAAATCAAATCAGGGACAGTGATCCAAATCAACAAATCGAATCACTGTCCCTGATTTGGACCAAATCCAAATCCGAATCAAATAGGGCCCACTTCTCACACCCCTAATAAATAGATATTTAAAATGTAAATGATATTATTATGGTTTACTTTACTGCAGGAAAAATATACCGAAGCCCAGCCCACTTCTCCCCAAGGCGGTTCTGGGGGACACCAGGCTGCTGCCTCGGGGAGAAGTGTGTGGGGCTTTGGTGGAGAAGCACCCCCCCCTGCAGCCACACTGGGTCGTTCAGCACCCCTCCCCCCGCTGACTTTGGTGGATGTGGCTCCCAGGGTGAGTAACTCTGGCCACCCCTGCTCTATGCTGTACTCTGTTGAGAGCTTCCTCTTCCCTTCAGTGAATTCTGAAAACAGGGCTTGACATCTTTTAGACCAATAATGGGTACTTTTCCCCATGGTATTATTACAAGCTGTACAATAAAATCGATTTCAAGCCAATAGATCTTTTATCTTTTGCAGCAGTAAGACTGTCACTTGCCCCTGTGAAGATTTCATCTTGAGCTAGTCATCATGTTTGTCCACGAGACATACACCATTTCATGCCTTGCAAATTCTTATAGAGTGCATCTTTTTCCAAAGCTATTGTCCTAGCTTGTGTTTCTTCCTACTGCACACACAGTTCCATGTGCTGCTTTTTGGCTACAGTTTTGGAGCTCTGCATCTCTTTTTACCGTGAGATTCTTTTATTGTATTTGGATTCTTTTCTTGCTCACAATTTAAGATCCAGCCTCTAATCCTTCAGTCTGGATGGGATGGCTTTCTTGGCTGGCAAATTCAATCACTTTCAATCACATTCTGCATTTCAGAGTAATTCCTCTGAGAATTTTGCCCCAGATCCCAGATATGATCAGGTCTCTTGCTAGGGAAGAAGACCTCTAGATTGATAAGTTTGAATTTCCATCTTATATCATTCAGAAACTCTTCTATGCTTCACGTTTTTGTGCTCTCTGTTTAATAATCTCTGCTCTATTCCTCAATTTTTTGTTTAGCCTATTTTGCCTGCATTAAATGACAATTATTATAAACATCAAATGCTTCAGAACCAGATACTGGTAAAAATAAACCTACCTTCTGACTATCTTACTTTTTTGGTGGCACTCATGGCTTGAAGTTAGAGCATTTTCCTTCTCATTTGGAGAGTTTCTCCATTCTTCCATTCTGGGTGTTTTCTTTATTTGTTTTATACATGGTACTGTGTGTCGCTCAGCAGTCACTCAGAGCCAAAGACTCTGACAGAAGGTTTCTTCTTAGTTCCAACTGGCTCATGTGAGACCCTCATAAAGGTAAAGGCCCTGTAAAAATCCATATGACATCCATAACCCATTCTGAGAATATACATAAACACCTGTAGCAAATTTTTAAAAGAAGCTAGAGCAAGGTAAGGTCTATAAATACTAAAACGCTTCTAGAGTTGTTACACAAGCTTCCAAACATGCAACCTAACAATGTAGAGAGAAGTAGTTAGCAACGTTAGCTCCAAATCAGGCAAAAGGCAGAGCAGGGTGGCAGCTTACAGACTGAGTTAGTCTCTAATCACCTTAGAGTTAGCCCAGTCAGTCTAAGGCTGGAAACAGACATCACTTCCGTGCTGTCATGAGAATTTTTATGATGGCACAAAATTCAAGGAAATGGACATCCATACCCTTTGTCGACAAAATTGTTGCCATAACAATAGGTGGTAAAAGTTGTGCTGCTTTTTTGCAGTGGACGTGTATTTCCTTTGTGATAGGAGAATGTGGGCAGCCAGGAGCTGCCTGTACTCTCCAGCTGCCCTAGGCAGGAGGTCCTGGAGCTTCAGGGGCCTGATTGTGCATGGACCTAAGAAATCTCCTGCAGGACCAAACCCCTGAAGCCCTGGCAACATTTCTCTGGGTTTCCCTGCTTGCAGAGATGTGCTCCAGGAATCCCCTGGCAAGGGATTCCCTAGGCATGCATATGGCACTTCCGCAGTTCAGGACAATGGGTGACATCTGTGTTGCCCAGTGAGGCAGATCAGCTATGCCAGGACAGATCCCAATACAGCTGATGCCACTACAAGGATGACATCTGTTTGTAGCCTAGGGTATCAAGCATTATCTCTTTTGGTAAAAACCATCTGCATTCCATTTAACTGTCATTACAAACTTATCCCAAATTGCACTTGGGATGATATTAGATTGGCTGGTGCAAGGCTATCTAGTTTATACCTTTATTTTCCTTTTTTAAAATACTGTAAAATAAACACTATACTTTGTTCATTTGGTGCTATGCCTGGCAATAGTGACAAATGGAATGTGTGAGCTAATGGTATTGCTAGGTGGCCATAGTAGTGTTTTTTAAATTTTAAAACAATCTTTGCTTACTGGTTTATTTAGGTTAATTTTGTGAAAACAATTGTAGTGCTTATCTTACTGTCACCCTTGTTCCCAGGCAGCGTTCATGATCTTAGGATATATGGTTGGATATGTTACCTGCTATTTAATGGAAATTTATTTTTCACTTTAACACCTATCACATCTTCAGTTAAGGTCATCTTCTTTCAGTTTTCAGTGGTTCTTATCCCCTGTCTAATCTAATCCCCAATAGTTTATCAATATCTTGTTATTCCTACTAATGTTTTCAGATGCCCTCTTCTCCTGTAGCCTTGTGTTGCATGCTTGTGTGCCTCAGATAATTCAGACAAGGTTCTTTGGGTGATAGTTCTTTGCCTCAGATAATTCAGTATCATTACTTACTTTTCCCAATTATTTCCAGGTCTGGACAGACAAAAAAGGGGGCTCATTGTGCATTTGACAAATGTTCCTTCAAAGTGTGCTGCTTTCTAAAACCATGATAACTGGGAATGTCAATTAATGAAGGGAAGTAAAGGTACAAGACAGCGAACAAGGGTATGCTAGATTGGTGAGCTCTACGAAGGCCAGAGATACAATACAGATTATTGTAAAGCAGAGAGAAACACAACCACAAAGGATATAGACAAAAAAAGAAATAGGAAAAAAAGCCAACATAAACACCTCTCAAAAAGGGACTATATATTTGTTACAGCCAAAAAAATATATGACAAGAAACAAGGAATGCAGGCCCTGTATATAGAATGGACATTGTGCCTTGCATAGCTATGATACTGAAAATTGAGTAACTGGTTACAGTAGGCAAGCAACTCAGCAGGATCTCACAGTACCCAAAAATGGCTAGTGGGATCCTTTGATGTATAAACGGACATGTAGTGAAAAGAAGAGAGATGACTCTTCTTTAGTACTCAGCATTGGTCAGACAATATTGTGTTCTGTTCTAGTACCCACATTTTTAAAAGGATGCTGTAAAAATGGAGATAGTGTAGAAAAGAGCCAGAGAATGGTTTTAGGACTGGAGAAAATGCTTTAAAATGACATACCGTTAAACTTATTAAAAAGATAATGGCTTGATTACAGTGGTATCTTTACAGGAAAAAAATACTAGGATGCTAAGAGACTCCTTAATCCAGCAGAAAAAGGCAAAACAAGAAACAAGGGTGAGAAGCTAAAGCTAGATAGATTCAACTTAAATTATTTTTAGAGTGAGGATGATTAACTATTAGAAAAAACTACCAAAGGGATGGGTAGTTTCTTTGTCACTTGAGGTCTTCAAGTTAATCTTAGAGGCCTTTCTAGAATATCCTTTATTCAAATACAAGTTATGACTTAAATCAAACAGAAGTTATTGGTTCAATTAAGGAGTTAGTGGGTAAAATGTAAAAGCCTGTAATATACATTCAGCCATGTGTGTATCACAGCACATCTAGCAACAGTGCCAGCAGTGCCAGCCAGCCACAAACATTGTTGCAGGTGAGAACCACCTCCTCTGACGGCGGCCCATGGGAATCAGAGTACGTGAGGCCATCACCGCCGATCCGCAGCCCACCCCACGTATGGCACCAGCCTTCTCACCACCTGCACCAGCCCCCCCATCTAGCCAGGACTGCAACATCATAGGCAGTGTAGCTGTTGTCAAAACAAAAGCAACTTTATTCTCCCCAAAATTTCCCCAGCACCAACAGTTCAACATGCCAACAATACCCCACATAAGACCCTCCACAACTCCACAACCATTCACCCAGCATCCCCTGCACAAACCCATTCAAAACCAGAAATAAATGAAAACTCTTTACACAAGCACCAGGGGGAAGAGAAAGCATCCTTAGGACCAGGGGAAATACCAGGGGAGGAGGTAAAGGGAGGAGGGAATCAGGGGTTAGCAGCCCCTTGGCTCTGAGCCTGGCCTCCGCCCTGTGTTTCATCACCCTATATGCAAGTACCATGCCAACATGGTCGGGGTCTCTGCTACTCTGGGGAAGAGGGCGGACAATTCTCAGTGGCAGCTGCTGCAGCTAGGCCCATGACTGATTAGGGGGGAGGCAGGAGTGGTGCTCTCTGAAGACTACAGCAGGCCTATGGGCCCTGCTGGGGTGCCAACAAACCACCAGGTGGGCAAAATGCTCCCAGCTGGGTCCTGCCTCTGGTGGTGGGGTGCAGGCTTCCTAGGGGGGGCAGGTACCTGTGCTGCTGATACAGGCTGGGGTGCAGTAGTAGAAGTGGCCAGCGTGGGGTTGGTGGCCAGGTGTTGCTACAACACCTTACGCTCCTCCTGGACAGTGGTGTCAATGGAGGTCCACAGTTGCCTCAGCAACTTGTAGCTGTCCAGGGCCAGCCATCACTCCTCCCTTACCTCTGCCACCAGCTGCTGCAGGGCCACCCTCCCACCCTGCACTTCATCCAGGAACTTGGCCAGGACCTGCTGGCGGTATTCCCAGGCCTCCCAGAGGCACATCTGCTCTGCCCGGAGCAGCTCCTCCTAGATGCTGTCCTACTGTGCGTGTTGCTCCTGGCACAGGGAGTGCATCTAGATGGCCCCTGGAGTGCCTGACAGTAGGTGGGTGGCTCCCAGGCTCTGGACAGTGGCCTCTCCCCTAGCAGATGGGCTTTCTGTAGAGAGAGCAAGTGGAGCGCCATCTTCAGCTACAGCAACATAGCATGGGGTGAGAACAGGCCTCAGTGAGTGTCCCCAGGGCGTAGCCTCACTCTTGGGCAATGGGCCATCTGCCCAAACCAGAGCTATGTGGGGCCGGCACCCTGACAAGAACCACAGCCATCCTGAGATCTGCCCGTCCCCTCCCACTGTCTGTCTAGGTAGCCTGCTGCACAAAGGCCACCCCACCTTGCCCATGGGCCCCAGCTGGAGGTATCCTCCTGGGAACAAGCATCGTAGCTGGCCCAGCCTGCAGCACCCAGCTTCTCCTTCTAGTGGGATACATGTGGTATTGCATGACCCCGGGCCCTCAGCCACCAGCTCCAGTGGGTGTGGAGCTGCAGCCTGACAGGCATGTGGCCATGGTGATGTCACCACCTCCCCCGCCCCCATGACTGGGACCAGTTCCATCGAGCTGGGAGTGCTGGCACAGGAGTCTACCCAGTCAGGCACCCGGGACCCAGGTGGCAGCCTGAGGAGGTTACTGATATGGCCATTTGGGGCCAGGAAGCTACACTGCAGCAGTTCACCCAGGAACATCAAGGCAAGCACATTTACTGGGCAATTGCTGCACAGATGGCCAAGTAGGGGCATGCCAAAACATGGCAGCAGTGCTAGAGCAAAGCCAAGGCCAAGGCCTTGCACAGGCAATATCATGCAGTGCTCAATGCCAGCCTGTGCTTGGGAGTGGGGTGATCCACCATAGCCCACTATGAGGAGCTGGCCTGAATCATTGGCTCACAGCTCTGGAGCCCCCTGCTACTCCTTAACCACCAAGAGAGGAATGGAGCCTGAAGCGACCAGCCCTGTGACCTGGCAAGAGTCCCGAGAGGCAAGATCTTCCTCCAGCCCTGCAACAACACCACTGCCCAGCCATGCTGGGTGCAACAGCAAGGAGGGACTCATGCCATAGGCAGGACCCGCTGCTATAGCCAGGCTTGAGGAGATGCCAGAGTGGTGGGTCCCCCAGCTTCTGCATGACACCAGTGGGAATAGAAAGAAGGCCAAGTAGTGGGCTGGGATGTTGTGCACATTGACAGAGGCTACACCCCAGCAGCCTCACCATCAGGCCTCACCCCCATCTGAGGCCAGGTCTGGCTCCTGCTTCCCACCCCCACAACCCTGGGCCCAGGAACTGCAGTCTCCTGGCCAAGGCAACTGGCTATCATTGCAGCCTGGTAAGTTCTGCCCAGGGCATGGGGAACTGGGAGGCTCTCCCCACCACTCCCCTTCCCCTCTCTTCTCTCCTGGGCTGCTCCTCCTTGTGCTCTGCGTGTGTCTCAAGCCCATCTCTGCCACCTCCTTCCTTCCTCTCCTGGCTCCCACTCCTCTGCCATGCACGGTCCCCCTTCCCAGCAGTGGCAGGACAGCCTTGAACATGCCTCCATTTCTCTCAGACGATGACCTCACTAACCTGCACCCACATAGCATGGTTACAGGGCCAGTCTGTAGACTGCTTCTTGGCAGGGTGCCTGAGCTCCAGCACCTCCCGTCCTTTAAAAGGCAGCTGTTTATGCTGCTTAACAGGGAGGGTTGGGGTTTGCCTCAGTGCATGTCCTCCGTGATTGATGGGTAGCGGTACAAGTTGTACCTCACCACTGGGGACATCTCATGTCTTTGCTGTGGTAGCAGGTCCCACCTGGTTACCCAGTGCTCAAAGAGGAAGCTGGCCACAGTGGAGCCTCCTGTGGCTGTGCCCGGTGGTGGCTTATCCACCTTTGGCGTGGCAGCACTGTCGGGTGGTAGGGAAGGGCCTTCCTCCCAGTCGTCCCCTGTTTCATCGGAGTCAGCTGGCTCTGTGCTGGTGGACCTGGCTCCCCTTTCCCTCCCCACTCAGGGGAGGATTTGGCCCCTCCTGGGAAGGGCAAGTCCCAGAAAAAAAAGAAGTCTTCTAAAAAGGCCTCTTTGTCCCCTCAAGACCTCCCCACCACTTCGAGGGGAGGTGAGGTTATTGAGGAGGGACCCCACTCTCTGTCTGCCTCCTTGGCATACCCCGCAGACCCTGTAGTGGCCGGGGGTGAGCTGGGGGTGGGGGAGGTGGTGGGGGAGTCTGATGGCCCTCTCCCTACCTCTCAGACCCTTGAGCCTGACAAGGTTGATATGGAGGTTGGATGCTCTGGGAGCTGCAAGGAGCTCTGGGAGCAAGAGTGTCCAGCCCAGCAGTGCACTCTGCTCAAGAGATCAGGGACTGATGTCACCCACCAGGACCCCTCGGGTGATGCTGCTCCCACAGGGCTTGCTGCTGAGGATCCTGGTGAGGGGACAAGTGCTCCTCCTAGGACTCAGTGGCTCTCAGCACCTGATGTATACAGCTCCTCCTTCTTGGAGTTGTACTTTGATTTGCCTCATGACTTGCCCAGGGGTCTTACCTGGTATCAGGAGGGCCTCAAGGCCCCGGGGGTGTTCCTCGGACCATCAGTCTTCTCGGCACAGAACTGGGAGGCCTTGGTGCCTTGGTGTTGAGGTGGAGCATGCCTGCAGCGATGGTGCTGGTGTCTGCCCAGCCTCTTCTACTGCAGGCAGGTCCTTATTATCAACAACCTGGCAGCTGCAGCACTGTGGCACCATTGCGCTGTGTTGGACGTCGCACCAGACCTGCTTGAGAAGCTCCCCCAAGCCATTATTTATTTGCCAGTGGCCAAGAGGGGCCATGGCTTGGTTGACCTGGTGGACAGGGTGGCAGCCTTCTACCTACAGGCCCTCCAAAGGCTCCTTTACGGTGAGGACTTCCTCCCCTGGTGGCAGATAGCTAGTTTGCTTTTGCACTGGGTGGGGGGCCTTGGTTTCAACTGGGAGTTGTTCCTTCTAAACCCCACCCTCCTGAACTGGGGTGTCCTCCCACCCTGTCAAAGTATAGTGTGGTCCTGGTGAGCTACCTTCTGCCTCCTGCCCCAAGCCAAGCATCTGCAGTTTCCACAGTTATTGCAGAAATCCCTGGTCCAGCCCTGCAGCACAGCCTAGCAGCCTTGTTGACCCCCTCATTCAGTCACTCCTGGCAGCCTTGTTGACTCCCATAACATCTGGCTGGGACACCTCCTTGGCATGACCCAGTCAGACTGGTTGTCAGCTGAGGCTCTGGCCACCTGCTTGGGCATACGCTCAGTCCGCTGTGCTGCCCACTTCCTAAGGGATGTGCAGACCATTCTCCCAAAGGATGTGGCAGCCATCCTGGAGGAACACCTCTGAGCATGGAGAGCTCTCCCTGCCGGGGATGTCCTGGGCGAGCCCTTTCCACCACTGCCCATTATCCTGGTTGTGGATAATAATGTGCATGGTGGGCCTGCCACTTTACTGGCTCTCCCCATGTCTCCTGACAGTGGGTACTGGGATCCACTTCGACGTGCTCCCCCAGAAGGCCTTGTATCTATGGGTGATTTGGGTCTGCCACACCCACATCCTTGCCACTCAGCTCAACACGGTGTGGCAGAGGGATGTAGCAGTACTGGCACTCACACCAGCCTGTCCTGCGTGGTGCACGCTTTATAAGCCCCCCATCTCCAAAAAGACTGGTGATTTCCAGTGGTGGTTGCAATATGGGATACTGGCCATTGGCACTCTTGTCTGCCACATAGACCCAGCTGCATCAGCGGTCTGTCCCTTTTGTCTGGGGGGAGTGGAGGAGGATCTTAACCATGCCTTCCTCAGATGCCCCTGGCTGTTGCAGCTGTTTTCTGCCCTCAGTGCTTTACTCGAGGTGCTAGGTTTGGACCTCTCAGAGGCCACCTATTTGTTTTCTTTCCCATACTGGGCAGCCAATGGGGGTGTCATCTGCCTGGCCAACTTCTTACTTGGCCAGGCTAAGATGGCCACCCTCAAGAGCCTCTGGAACCAGCTTGCCAGGGCCAGCTCAGATGATGCCCTGCGGCTCTTCCAGTTTTTGGTGCAGGCACGCCTGTTTAGGCGGGCACTAGAGTTTGAG
>NW_017729032.1:120964460-120965272 GCF_001723915.1 Gavialis gangeticus
CTGGAACCAGCTTGCCAGGGCCAGCTCAGATGATGCCCTGCGGCTCTTCCAGTTTTTGGTGCAGGCACGCCTGTTTAGGCGGGCACTAGAGTTTGAGTATGCTGTCCTCCAGCAGACAGTGCCCACCTTCCAGGCACATTGGGCAATTCAGGGGGTGCTCTGCAGTGTCGAGTGTGGCCATTTAATCCTCACACTGTGATACTGCTAGCCCCCTCCCTGGGGTACCAGCAGGGGTCTCAGCAGGCTGATGTTGCACTGGATAATTTTGTTTTTAGACTGTGAGGGGAGGACTTGCAGGCCAAAGCCCTAGGTTGGACCTGTGCGCAGGCAGTGTTTTATTGCTTTCTTGGGTTGTTACCCCCTTTTCCCCTTAATAAACTTTTATAAAAAGTGAAAATTCTTCTGTTTCTTTCTCACTTGCCTGGATACCCCAGTTGGTACAGCTTTGGACTTTTAATCTGAGGGTCTTGAGTTCAAGTCTGTGTTCAGGCAAATATCATAATTGCTTCATTTTCAAGGTGCGAGACTGGATTAGGCCAGTCCCAGCTCCTTATTCTGACAAAGGTGTGTGGCTGGCCTCTTAAGTCTTTCTTTCTATACTGCATAACATTCCAATATAATCCAGTAAAGTTAATAGATTCATAGATTATGAGGCGGGAAGGGACTTCAGAAAATCATTGAGTCCAGTTAATCTTTGAGTCATGTTAATCTATTGTGGTGTACTGTAGGCCTATACCTGCTTTGGTTTTGGTACTTTGATGTAGTTGACAAGGTTTCTTTCTTTCTTTCTTTCTTTCGCTTTGGACGCACCG
>NW_017729032.1:120965283-120971603 GCF_001723915.1 Gavialis gangeticus
TTTCTTTCTTTCTTTCTTTCTTTCTTAAGATTCCTATTGAGTTGAGTGAACTTTGGATCAGGCTCTAATTAGTGAAACTATCGCAACATTTGTTGGAAGGTCAGTGGATAGTGTCTATTCATAACACTTTGGAATTCTCTAACCTTAGGTTCAGGTCTCTTACTTGACATTTATTCTTCTTTCAATCTGTTATCTTGAAATTTCAGGGAAGAAGTAGCAGTTGCAATATGATATGACTGCAGTAAATTGGTACAATACACAGGTTTAAGATCAGATATCTAATCCCTATTATTTATTCAGAACTATTTATGCTTTTGCTCCTTCTGTAGCACACAGTCCACCCAGAACTCCATGGTTCCCAGCCTGATTCTCCACCCCCATGTGGTGCTAATAATGTGAAGGGGAAACATTTCTAAGTGGCTCCTACAACCTCCAAACATAGAGCTGGAATATTGAGGATACTGATAAAGGCCAATAAGTAAAGGGAGGACAGAAGAACCAAAGAACTGATGCTGCTTCTGCTTGTCTTGGGGAAGTACTTATTCTTAGGTCACTCCATTTCCTGTTTTAAGGCTAGTACACAGCTCTCTTAACTACAGCTGTTCCAGCTAGCTTGAAGAGGGAAATAACTGCAATTTTTGACAGCCTAGGTTTGAAACCCCATGGACTTTCTTGCCAAAGGCCTCCAGAGAGTAAACAAAAAAAAGAGATGTTTGAAAATGGACAAAGTGAGAGGCATCCCACAGCTACAGCTCTTCTTAACTGCTAATTCCGTCACAAGGGAAGCACTTAAATCAAAGGGACAGATGTATTAAACAGAAGGCAACTAGGGAGAAAACACATTCAGAAATACAATAAGACCATTATAAATTGAGTACATGATAAAGTAATAAAACTTGTTTCAAGGATAAACTCCTTGTGCAACAAAAAGAAAATTCAATAGAAATTTAACATGCCAAAACAATAGAACCAGAAAATGAATACATTTTCTTTATATCAAACTAATAAATGTATCATTGAAGTGCAGAGCCTTCTTTAAAAAACTACCTTCTAAAATAATTTGGTACAATTAAGTCATCCGTGGAACACATTTCCTTGCTGGGGCATTTATAGCAGCCTATAAACTGGCTGCATATTTCAGTTCCAGATAAAGAACATGGGCTATGGCCCCAGTCATTGTAAAGAGGGTCCTGATGATTAGGGAACAAATTAAATCAGAGAGAGAGAAAAAAAAAGGAGGACTTAAAATAAAAATGGGCCAATCTTTTCAGTTGTGTGAAAGGTTTACAACTTTTTTTAAATGAATGATATTTTCTTAAAGTATATTTTCATACAAAAATTTTCATTCATATGACATCGACAGTTTCAGGCTGGTACAGGGAAGAGAATGGATTTACATTTTTGGTAAAATGATACTGTTATATATACAAATTTGTAGACATATGCTGAATGCATGCTGATATTGTAATATAGTTCCAATACAGTAGTGATCAGAAATCCCAGTTGAGACAATGCTTGTTTGTCACTGTATCTATACTTACAGACCTGTCCCAGGCAGTTTACAATTTGACTAAGTGAAAGATGAGAACGCAAGAATTCCCATACTAAATCAGATCCAGAGTTCATCTAGTTCAGTATCTTGTCTTTATCAGCAGCCAACATTAGATGCCTCAAAAGAAGGCCCAAGTCCCTTCAAGTAAGCAGAGATGGGATACCAGTAATTTGCCTCTCATGAAGGCCCCTTGGGCTGCCCATGGGTGCTGAGTGGACCCACAGGCAGCATGTAGGTAGGGTGTACCAGATGGCCCTGCATAACATATAGTGTCTGCTTTGGCTGCTCCAGGATCATACCCCATGCAGCACCTGCTTTAGCACACATCCACTTCAGGCTGGATCGCGGGTTTCTTACTCTTGGCGTGACCAGAGCATGTGTCATGTGCAGTGTGACCATGGAGTGGCTGGAGTGGTCACTCTGTGCAGTATGTGCTCCAGACCAGCCCATTCAGGACTGTGCCACATGTGGCACCCTCTCTAGGACACATGCTGCATCTGGCATGGAGTGAATGTGCCCTTGATTGGGCATTACTTGGTCCCAGAGGAGCTGGTCTGGAACACATGTTGCAAGGGGTGCCCCCTCTGGCCACTCCTGGACATGCACTGAATCTGGCCTGTGGGAGTGGTCTGTGGGCTCAATTTAGCCCGCTGACCAGTCCCAGGCACTTCATCTGGCCCATTGGCAAGATGAGCTTGATACCCCTGCTCTGAAGCAGTGTTTTTGTATCCCTTCAAAACTTTTTTTAGTATTAGCTATCTGAACTCTGGATATTTTGCTGCCTATATAAATGACAAACAAACCTTTTTAGCCGCCTTATAGAGATGGGAAACTGAGGTATACAGAAATTAGAGATTTATTCAAAATTGTATAGAGAAGTCTGCAGCAAGGGTGGAAATTTGAACATAAATGTCTTAAAACCTGAGCTCAGTGCATTCATTACAAGACCACTCAATCAATATAACAAATAAAGTAACATTTTTAACATATGCATGACATGCAAACATTCATTTCTATAAAGCACTTTAGGGTGCCATAGATTTACATGCTACTGTTGCTATGTGAATCCATTTCTACTCATTCAATGATGAATCTCTTTGGCTTGTTTTTTGCTGAATTATATAAAATTTATGCGTTACAAACTCATAACAAAGTGTTTGTTCTAAAACTGTGTTCATGTTGAATACAGTTCATGAGTTCAACTTTAGAAATAAAATACAATTATGATAGCTATGGTAATTCAAACAATATTTTTTCTTTGGTAGAATACTCCTTTTAGGAGAACTTTCCTTTCTTGGGAATTTGTGGTAGGATCACTTTAGCCATCAACACTAGCTTTGTATTTTCCTCTACCAGCCTATGCTAACTATTATCTGTTAACTGACTGTGTGGCTTCTTAACATTGTATTCAGCTTAACTGGAAATGTGATAAAGTACAGTAATCACAGGTTGTCGAGTTAGAATAATAATTTTTGTGGGAGAGGCAGCTTTTTTGTCATTTATCTTTGTTGAACAACTCTGTTTTGATGCATGTTTAAATTTATGTCATTACTGGCAAATCAGTTTCTGCCCACACTTTGGTATTTTTGCAATTTCCACTGAAATCTCTCAGAAAAAAATAAGGATCTTATCGCTTTTTAGGGCAAGATCCACCATCCCAGTATCAGCTCTGGGGGATCTCTAACCAGATATCACTAGTAAGGATTTATCCAATTGAATTGTTGTAGCTTAACTAAAATAGTTTCAGCAGAGTTGGAGGGTATATCAGCTTTCAAATGAGATAGGAGATATCTCTCAGAGATGTGGAGAGCAGCTCTCCTCACTGATTCCTATCCTATCTCTGTAGTGTCATATAACTATAAGTTTTCATTTACTTAGAAGAAACCTTTGAATTCAGCCAGTTGTCAGATCCAATCAGAACCCCAGGATGAAAGCTTTGGGCCAACACACATCTAATGTTGTGTTGGACAGGATCTCTTAAGGCTTACATAGCTATATTAGTGCAATCTATATTTTTGGCTGGAACATCAATGCATGACATAGCAGATTTGGAGTGTTCTAGCCATGGTAGTCCAGGAAATGTCAAGAAGAAAAGCTTTTAGCGATATATTTTGTTGGCCCAACTGTATGACTGGGAAAACTGCTGGACAAACTTTCAGGCATCAGGTGCCCCAAGGGGAAGCAGGCATAGGCTGAGCTAAAGAGGCTGAATTAACCAGAAGACTTTGCATGGAGTCTCTTCCCCTCTTCATCTTTAGCTCAGCCTGTGTCTGATTCCCCTTCAGACCTGAGGAAGGCCATCTAATGCCCAAAAGCTTGTCCAACAGCTCTCCCAACTATACAGTTGTTCAAATAAAAGAAAACACAAAAAAGCCTTGCCTCCAGAATGACATGCCATTCTCCAAAGTCATGCAGGTTTCAAGTTCATGTGCAAGGCTGAGGTACGACTGACCAACCAGACAAGAAACTGTCCTTTCCTCATTGTGCAGACAGAAAGATAGAAGGAACAGGGACGAGAGACAAATGCAATCTTTCCTATCAGCAGCCAGGAAAGGATGAAAGGAAAGATCACAATAGCACATCACAATGTCAGGTGATAATGGTGATTATTTTCTGGCTGTCTATACTTCCATTCTATGGGAAAGTTGCTTTCCCATTTTTCAAAGTTCTATGCCACTGATTAAGGGTATTTGTTTGCAATGTTAAAGAAATACGTTTTGGGTGTACAGGCCATCATCTCTCCATATATTGGTAAGTATTTAATAGAAAAAAATGTTAATACTTAACATCATTCTACTTTAAGAATGGTCACTGTTTGGTAAAGCAGAAAATGACACCAACCAAATCTACTCCCTATTTGCATCAGATGTATATACTGTTGAAAAATGTATGCATCTTACTAATCAAGTTAACCTATATTGTTACCAGTACATGGTTTGGGAATTCGTGAGGTGGGGAAAAGGTGGGTTCTTACTACTGAAACTCTAATCCCCAAAATCCCCATACTCTTCCTAAAGAGTGCTCAGAATCAGACAAGAACCAATTTATTATAGCTGGGCACCATGACACAGGGTAGCATCAGTGGCTGCTCTGCTCTGCCAGTCATAGCTGGGCTGGCCATGCAGTGGCTGCTATTCTTGGGTCCCTGTCCCTCTAACTTGGCACCTGGAGCTGATGTCCCAGTAGTATCCCCACTTAGCTACATTGGGATGGATCTAGCGGGGAGAGAGGACTGTTTCACCTCCCTTTGATTACTGTTCTGCCCAAACTTTAAAACCAAGTGGCTGGAGGACATTTGACATTTCTATTCAGGCAGTGCAGAGAGAGTCCATGGACTTCATGGCTCATTATCATCTCTCTGATTCCTGCTAATCTCTCTCTACTCCACAAGTGCTGATGACCAGGGATCCTAGTTTTCTCTGATTTAAAAAAATCCCCAATTTTCAGTTAAAAATAATAACCTTAAATCCACATTTTCCTGCAATTTAAATGAAACACCACTAATCTCTCTCTCTCTCTCTCTCTCTCTATATATATATATATATGTAACCTCGGTGGTGGCCCAGTAGTTGCCACCCCTGCCCAATATCAGGGATGGTGTGATGAGAGTGGGGCAGGGCTTCCAGCCAGCATCAATTTACTTTCCAGTCGGCCCCTGCTCCCCACAGAGCAGCCTGTGGTCCCAAGAAGGTCTAACACTTAACTGATTTAACTATTTACACTTTATTTACAAAACAAGAATAATAGGGAAAGTTATTTACAAATGAACTTAAATGGCATAACCAGAATCACAAAACAAACCAGAATGCGTTAGTCAACCCTTGACTCAAGAACCACAGGTAGGGTAACTGGCAGCTTTCAGCTGCTGCTGAGGTACTACCACAAGGAAGCAAGGTGGTCATTCCCAGCAGCTCCTACAGGCTTCCCAATAAGTGACAGATTGCAACAGGTTAAGCTCTTCTGGTCTGCAGCAATCAAATTGTATCAAACCCCAACCCCTCAAAGAAGCTGAAAGGCGACCCTCTGTGGCAACCAAAAAGGCAAGCAACAAGCAACAGAGTAGGCTCCTGCAGCAATCAGCATGACCCACACACAAAGCTCAGGGACTCCATTTGACGACAATCAGCTGCAGAATAAGGGACAGGACTGAATCCCCTCTGAGACAGTCAGTGGCAGAGGGTCAGCAGCATAGGCAGCTCCCAGGGGTTGTTGCTCTAAACCCCTGCTCCAGATGACTGGCCGGGCACCCCGTATGCCTTGTGGCTCACCAATCCCGCTCTGAGCGCTGGCCTGCACCCCTGGAGTGAGAGACCTCTGGGGACTCTCAGAGTTCACCGGCACTGTTTCTAGCCCAGGGTAAGTATCTCAAGACAATCTGGTGAGCCCACATTGGCAGTCTGTTACATACAGATATATATATATATATAGAGAGAGAGAGAGAATTTCATTTTAATCCTCGAAAAATGTGGATTTGGGGTTACATTTTTTTTAACTGAAAATTGCTGCCATGCACACAGGGGACACATCACCAGGGCAGTGCAGAGTTCACAGTGTCAAGGAGCTTTCCTGCGCAGCCTGCTTTGCCCTGCAGTGCCGGGTCTCATCCACTGGACTGTGGGGGCCCCAGGGGAGGGCAACAGGGTGGGAGCCTAGGCCACAGTGGGCAGCCTGGGCCCATCCCTGCCCTGCACACAGATCTGGGGGGTATGGGTTCCCCCCATCCCACCCCCCCAGGAGTGCATGCAGCAGTGGGGCGGGAGTCCCACCA
>NW_017729032.1:120971958-120979145 GCF_001723915.1 Gavialis gangeticus
GGGGGGGGGGTGGGGGAGGGGCCCCGGCGGGGGGGGGAGGGGGCTGGAGGGGCTTTTCATTTTAATCACAGATTTGGGGGGGGTTATCAGAGAATTTGCAAATTTTTATCAGGGAAAAACAGGATCCCTGGTAATGATGTGCCACACTGTCCCTATTTTGAAGTCCTAAATCATCTATGATCTATGTTACTGCTGTTTAGTTATTAATTTACAAAAGTGCACTATTGTTAAGCTGCAATTAGTAACAGGAAGGTGTTCTGGACAGCTTTGCAGTCTCGTGTAATTATAAACATTTGTCAAAAGTCTGTTTCTGTCTAAAGTTAAACCACTCTGTTATCAATATGGAAATGTATTGATAAACATGGCGGTAGGCAAACTACAGAAACTAAGGAAGAAGAATCAATATGTGTGAAAACTGTACAAATTTGTCAGAGCATTTTTTGCAAATTTGAGAAAGAAAAAGAAAACTTATAAGAAGAGCCCAGGAACCTATATGGAGTGAGTTTATGGGCCAAGTATTCAGTGTCTATAAATTGCTGTAGGCGAGTACACAAGAAGATATACAATTGATACACATGTTAAGGTTGAGACCCTAGAATAATAATCAGTAAAAGTTGACACAGGATCCACTATAGCTGGCAGTGAGATCAAACCTGCATTGATTTTGATAAGAATTGTATCAGGTCTATGGTTATAAAAAGGTCACTGGTTAATATGTTTGGACATTTGAATTAGAGGACAGCTTTGAACTTTAGTTTTAGTTTGTACAAATAATAGTGAATTCCTAACTTTGTTCTAGGTAGTTCTTTAGAATAAAATAAGATAGAAATAAATTATTTTCAGCAGTAGCAAATAAATTATAGGGCCAAGAAAAACACGTTAGGCAAGAGAACTCTTGCATTCAAAATGCTGAAAAAAATGCGAGCTATGATGACAGACATGCCTTATTGGCAATAAGGCTCAGTTTTTTTGCATGACACGAATTCTCTTCCCTCAGTGCCTTCCTCCACAATTCAGCTGTTTTGTCTTCTTCTTGCACGAAATCCTAACATTGGCTACAGGATCCTTATGGTGCTCATCACAGTATACATTAAATACATGGGACATTCATGGATCTAATGAATTCTAGCAAATAAATAGAAATTAATCAGCTAATTTCTTGTGGATGCCACAGAAGGAGTGGGTCTTCAAGAGACAACTAAACTAAGGAGGGTGCAGAAGTTCTAATATAGGGAGCAGGTTGGGAAATATCTTACAAACAATTATGGGTAAAGCAGACAAATGGAACAAAGCTAATGTTCTCAGCTCGGTGGAAAACAGTGTAAGCAATTAGGCTGTCTATCCAGCTCAGGAAAGAGCCAGGATCTAGTCCCTCTTAGGCCATTGCATCAGGCCATGGTGTTTTATTCAAACACAAAAGCTGGTAATACAAGACAGAACAATTCCACTGACCAACCCAGATTGCACCCTCTTTCCTCCTCCCTGGCTTTTCTCTCAGCCTCTAGAAAGAGGACAACTTCTTACCTTTGAACTACCTGCTAAGACTGACCACGATACTTTCAATCCTTGTCTGGATGTTTCCTCCTGTCATGGGGTATCAATGGAGGCAACAATATCATCAGAGCAATGGGCAAAACAAAATCTTAAGTAACATATCTTCTTGTACAGAAAGGAGAGAGAAAGGTGACAGGATGTCATAGAGGTCAAACAAGAGGTTTACAATTATGAAGACTGGGCCACAATAGGAGTGCTAACTATGTGAACAGAATAAGTGTTTTAAATATATTGTATAAGAAGAAAAGGGATCATTTGAAGAAAGCTTGTATGCTTGAGGTAAAGGGAGGAGGGGGGAAGTCTGTAATGGTTCCATCCATAGGATCCCTTATCTCAACTGCCTTCCTGGAGTCACCACCACCTGCCTCCTGGTTTATATTCCCAATCACCTGGATTTTGAGCATCTCGCCTGCCACAGCTTTGCTGTTATATGAAGTACAGACCCTCAGTTCAGATTGGAAAGCAGACACCCAGGTGTTTCACTTTTTCCCCCATCAGCAAGCTGGCTTTCCACAGAAAGAGAGAGAGACAGGAAGTCCTTGGGTCACAGGGCTCCAGTCTACACCCGAAACAATTTTTGGGTGCAGGGTCCCCAGTATACCACAGCAACAGGGTGTGGGGAGCCCCTGCCCATAACAGCAACAATCCTTAGCTCACAGCCTGCTGCCTTTCATATTCCCTCTCTAGGGATCAGTCCCATAGAGTGCAGCCTTCTCTCTCCATTACCTTGAACCATCTTCTTCACATGTTCTTCAGGCTTTGTATCAGGCTCCTCAGTCCCTTGGATCCAGCTTTAGCCTCTGCTCCATCCTGAGCTCTTCCTTCCAGGCTGTCCTGCAAGCAATTCCCCAACTCAGGCAGTGGCAGGCTTATATTGTCAGAAAAAAGGAGCATGACCTACCCTGTGCTTCACTCTTGAGGGGTAAACACCCTTTTTCACCCTATTTCATAATGGGGCCTTGTGTCTCCCATTACACAGTCAAAGATGTTTGCTCCTTGCTAAGATAGGGAGAATAGTGTGTTTATTTGATATTATTACAATGGCTCTAAACTTTTAGAAGGTCACCTATCACTGTGCCATATGATTGCACTTTAGGTGGTTTAAATTGGAAGAAATGCCAAATATATGTCCCCATCTTGTTCCTAGTGGGATTCTTGTTTGCACAAAAGACACTTTATAGCACTACGGCTCTTTTCATGGGAGAAAATTATATTTCACTTACAAAACCAGTGCAGTGTAAAGTGGCCTCAGATTAGATAAAATCAGGCCTTTTTGGTCATTGGCAGACCTCCATTATTTCATTGGGAGTAGTTGCTGGTCAATAATGAGTAACTACACCATCTATCTAAGAGCATCTAATAATTCTTTTTTACCAGGTGCCATGATATTTATCTCTCTCATCTTGGGATCCATATTTTAAACCAAACAAAGCAAATAAATCAAAACCTCAACTTTGCAAAATTCATCTCAGCACCCTCATCCCACAAAAAAAAAAAAAAGAAGAAAGGATGGTAGAATCAATTTAGCATGCTTAGCAATTCTGAACAAAGATTGTAAGGTATTTACTTAATAGCAATGACCACAAACAAGTCTTTGCTTTAAAGTGCAAAGTACTGTTTCTTAGAACTTCCTTATATTTTTAGATATATGGTTTCAGCCTAGATAGTCTGATCTATTTAGAATCTATTCCTTATCTGCAGGTATTCTGGTTTTCTCTGATTTAAAAAAAAGTCCCCAATTTTCAGTTGAAAAAGCAACCCCAAATCCACATTTTTCCATGATTAAAATGAAACATCACTCTTTCTGTGTGTGTGTGTGTGTGTGTGTGTGTGTTAGTGGTGTTTCATTTAAATCACAGGAAAATGTAGATTTGGGGTTACTTCTTTTTAACCAAAACTTAGGGATTTTTTTAAGTCAGAGAAAACCAGGATCCCTGCTTATCTGGCATTCATACTATGGCATCATAGCCATGTTTCAATTCAGATTGTGCCATTTTGGCCTCAGAAGAAGATCAGTTAAAACTGTCACTTTACAACGGGCTTGTAAAAGATTATGTCAAAATTTCTTCAACTCTTGACTCAGATACGTCAAACATACAGGCACTATATAAAATTCTCTCTTCTCATTCCTCAGTCAAGTGATGGCTCCTCCAATGTAAATCACAAATTTAAATGTACCGAGAAATAGCCCCCATTGAATTTTTCTCTTCCAAATAAACTGGCCCAGTAAGAGCCAGCACTGATGTGACCTCATTCCTTATTCTGGAAAACTAGACATTGCACTTGACTAGGTTCATAATTATCCAAGGCTGGATGCAAAGAGCCCTAAGAAGAAAAACAAACATAAACTTAGATGAATAATGTACAGCCTTCCTTTTACAGTGTCTGTTTAACTAACAATGAAAGAAAATAGTAAAATCTTCACAGATTACATTAAGTAATGAGTTTTCACAAACACATACATGCCCACATACAACTATACATACAGCACATGCATGCTACAGCCACCTCCAATGTCATTAGCATTTTCAAGTCAGAACTGCACAGTGAATTGAATCTGTTGAATATATCCTTTCACTAGGATGTGTAGCAAAGATATGGGAAAGTCATGCCCCATATTAAGGAACTATGCAAAACAAAGTGCAATCTGCTTTAATCATAAACTGTCACGTACCACTGTGGTAGAAAAGAATCAGGGTTACAGTTTCAGTGACCAGTTTTAGTTTTTTTGATCATGTATTTTGTTCATAAACCACAAACTCAAGCCCTTAGTCAGGAAATAGTATTTTTATTTGTCTTTTGCCAGGCTTCGGCTTTAATCAGAGATTGACTGTATAGTGGCAAATGACATTTGTGTTCTTCTGAGGCAGAGCTCGACAAGATATAATTAGAAATACTTTAGTTGACCTTTCATAAACCATGATCCCCAACAAAATTGTGCAGAATCACATTTAAAAATGTTCTTGCATCTTTTGTGGGTACAGACAAGATTACAGGATACTTTTATTTTAGAATAATTACACGGTGACCTTCAGAGTTATTTGCAAAGGTCATATTCTCTTCACATACCCTTGATTTCTTTTCAGTTTTCCCTTTTGTCCCACCAGACATAAATTTAGCAAAGGAAGAAGAAAGAAAGAGTATTTTTTCTGTGGTTGAAAACTGAAGAAGATAGTTCAAAGTCCCCATAGGCACTCAGAGGGCTGTGGGCTATGATAGGCTATTTTCTACCATTTAGCTCCTGCATTATCACTACTCCTTTTTCTTCATTATTCTCTACTTATCACATGCAGCATCACTACAGAGCCCAAATAGAGAGTTGTAATTACCCAGCTGCCACCTGATAGTACCCCTTCTATCATCTTTATCTCACTAGGCCTTGCTGTTTCATCATTGGATAAAACTTGCCCATGGCAATGCCTGTGATAGTACATCTTAGAGATACATTTAAAGTTTACTCATTTATCGCAGAAAAATGCTGAACCCATGCAATTATTAGATACACTTGCCAATTTATTTGTTCAGCAAAGGCTACTTTAACTCCTTTTTCTATCAGCTATTTGTTCTGCTCTTCTTGAAAACACTGAGGTCACAGCTGGGCACTGACATGAAATAGAAAAATTCCAAAATGTCCACAAAAGCCTGAGAGACTCATTGATAAGACCATATATATATACACTTTTACTAGAAATCTAAAGTAAAGGACTTGCATTTCATGACCACTTTTGCTTACGTTAACCTGCAATGCTAAGATACAGGTTATTCAATTCAAGTAGTGTCCCTGAGATACACTGGCCCTAGCCTGTCACATTTGGGAAATAATTCAACTGTTGATTAATATAAAGGCTGATTGTAAAAACTTTATTACATTATATTAAGTATATAAGTGTGAAAAGGTTAATCAAATATTCTATATCTTCTTTAAACTTTATGACTCACCCCTTTATATATTAAATGTGTTACACTGATTTAAGATGGATGTAATTTTCTATTTTATCTTGAACAGCATCTTTTTAGAGATACGTAAAAATATGTTTTTTAAAAACTCCTACAAAAGAGAAAAACAGATGGTCAATAATAAGAAATGCAGTTTCTGAATTCTTATTATCAACATAATATTTATATGTATATGATAGCAACACCAGGGGTGTCATCTGAGTAAAGATCCTCACATGCTCAATTCCACAGAAACTCCACAGCAGGAGGCATCTCCTGCCCCAAGGAGTTTATAATCTAAGTTCTGAGCCAAAAAACCTTTATTCTGTTCAAAGTTGTGCCACAGATTTGTTGCATATCCCTGAGTAAGGCACTTAGAGCAATGTTTTCAAGTGTCAGTGACTAAAGTAGGGCTTCACAGGCTATCTCTACGAAGGGACTTAGGGCAAGATCCAGAGAGGTGCCATACCAAACAATTACTGCAAAAGGGTGATTCAAAGAAAGTTAGGCACCTAGGTTTCCTATGTGCACAACAGGAAGATCCAATACTTCTGAAGGATGATTCAGAAAGTCCAGAGGCTGGGGATGAACCGCCTCAACTATCCAATAAAAAAAAAAAGGGTAGAGTTGATGGCTATGGCTGCTATTTGCATAGTAGCCTAATAGTCCCTCACTTTGAAAAGGAGACACCTATATTCACAAACCACACGAGCTATGTGGCAGGCCAGTAGGGGGTGGTCCTGCATTGAGCCACCCACCTCCCTGCGCCTGACCACCTTCTAGACTCTGAATGCCTCCCTGGGGGCACCTCACATCTGGCCGACCCCCTTCCTGGAGCACATCCACTAGCTTGGGGGTTTCACTACCACCACCCAGGGCTGGGCTTGATTCTGGCTCTGCACACCCTGGGAAACACAGGCCTAGTAGCCCTCAAGGGTACTTGATTCACTTCAAGAACTTGGGATGCTTTCCTCAGTCAGAAGCACAAGTATTGATCTCCCTTAGTCAGCCAAACCAAGGGGACCCCAAGGCATAATCTAGACCAACTCCCAATAAGTCTCCCACACTAGGTACAAAGTAGATGTTTATTGGTTACAAGGGGTGGGGCTGGAATAGGGTACAGGGTAGAGCAATATCAGAGAAATTCCATAGAGAAAACTCCCATGGCTGGGTAGCCTTTGATCATTCGTCTGAGTTACTGCAAGCTATATATCTAGTTAGATCTCAGGTAGCTTACTCACAAGTATCATCCAGAGGCAGGTGGAGTTTCCCTCTGGAGGCAAGCAGTTCCTTGATCATGAGTTTTGAGAGAGAGAGCAAGTTTCAGATGGTCCAGCACCCTCTCCTTTCATGGAAGTGCCCATCTATATTGAACCTTAGTTCCTCCTATTTGCCTTTCTCTCTCCTTCATGCACCTTTCCCTTTGGCTGCTCAGCAGTCCAGCTTGAACAAAAGGGTGCAACAAACTCTTGGCTATGCCTAGAGTGATGAGAACACTTTGCTGGGGTCTAGGAGTTGTAGGGTCAAGTCCCACCTGGATCTCTAGTTCTTTTGTACCTCTTTACTGACCTTCACTTGTTTCAGTGATGATGGACTCAAACAGGGGTCAGAAAACTTTCAGTTATGGGCTAAATTAGCACAGATCTTCGTGACCCATCCACTACTGCCTTCCCCCCTGACGCCTTGCTGATGTGGAT
>NW_017729032.1:120984145-120988863 GCF_001723915.1 Gavialis gangeticus
CTATACAGGTTTGGAACCCACAATCCTTACATTCTCAGAGACAGTCCTAAATGCAAGGCTAAGGGAATCAAACACATGAACCATAGGTTTGATGCAGCCAACAGAGCCATTCCCTCTGGCCCACAGGGGTTCTGGTGGGGCAGGGAACTCAGGGAACATGGGCTAGAGCAGGGTGGGGCCTGCCGTAGAATCCAGGGTTATAGGGCCCTGTTGAACTTGTCAGCAAGGGGACCAGCAAAGACTGCATCAATACAGTCCCTTTTGCCCTGTGGCTGCTCACTCTGTGACTGCTTGGCCCTCCATTGTTTCCTCTACCACAGCTTTGCCTGCTGTTTTTGCCACCTCTGTTGCTTGCCCCTCTGCTCACATTGCCTCCACTGGCTCTGCTGCAACAGCAGGAGGCCCTACCACCAACTTAGTTACCCCTGCCACTACAGCTGCTGGCCCCACCACCTCCACTGCTTTCCAGGCTATTGCCAGGTCTGGATCTAGCCTGCAAGGAGCCTCACAGTCTGGATCTGGCCCAGCAGGGGGGAGGGGAAGGATGAGTTTGATACCCCTGCACATAGCTGTAGACTAGTCTTGAGAAGAAGGAAGACACTCTCCACTCCGTCAAAGCTTAGCTATTGGGCAACCAATAGTGCAACTATTATGTGACCAGAAGGAGAGCCTATCTCTATAGCTTAATGGCTAGGGAAGTCATCTGGGAAGGGGGAATCCTGGATTCTGGCTTTTCTGACAGTGACCCTCTCTTCCTTTTAACAGTCTTGATGTTCCAGCAATCAAGCTATCCTTTGTCCTGCAATTCTGCTGTCATAGATTCATAGACATAAGGGCTGGAAGGGACCTTGAAGATCAAGTCCAGCCCTCTGCCCCAGGGGCAGGAAGTCAGCTAGGGTCAAAGGATCCCAGAAAAATAAACATCCAAACGTTTCTTGAAAGAGAACAGAGTAGGTGCCTGCATCACTTCTGGAGGGAGTCTATTCCAGGCCTTGGGGGCTTGGACAGTAAAGAACTTTTTCCTTGTGTCCAGCCTAAAACGGTCACAGAGGAGTTTATGACTGTTGGTCCTTGTTATCCCTTGGGGCGCTCTGGTGAACAGATGTTCCCCAGATCCTGATGCATACCCTTTATGTACTTATAGGCAGCCACCAGGTCCCTCCTGAGCCTGCACTTTTCCAGGCTGAAGAGTCCCATGGCTCTCAGCCTCTCATCATAAGTCCTATTCTCTTGCCCTCTGATCATGCATGTGGCTCTCCTCTGGACTCTCTCAAGTTTCTTGACAACCTTCTTGAATTGTGGAGTCCAGAATTGGATGCAGTACTCCAGCTGCGGCCTCACCAAGGCCGAGTACAGCGAAAAGATGACATCCTGGGATTTACCTGAGAACCATCTATGGATGCAAGCCAGAGTATTGTTTGCTTTACCAGCTGCGACATCGCATTGGTGGCTCATGTTCATTTTGTGGGCAATCATGACCCCCAAGTCTCTTTCAGCTGTTGTGCTAGCGAGCCTATAAGTGTGCTGTGGGTTTTTTTTTCCCAAGGTGGAGCACCTTGAATTTTTCGGTATTGAACATCATCAGGTTTATATCCGCCCACTTACTAAGCTTATCCAAGTCAGCCTGGATCATGCTAGCTGCTCCTGGTAATGAAGCTCCTATTTCATAGCCCTGCAGATTGCTTTTAATTCATTCCAATGAAGTTACGTTTTGTTTTTTTTTTGCTTCAGTACAGCCCTAGGCTCCTAGCATATTAGTTTTAACTAGAGAAAAATGTGTGTTGTTTCATATGTGATAATGTATCTCATCACCTGCCCCCCTCCCTTTTCAAAATTTAAATATCTCACTCTGAACAATGTGAGTCTTAATCATTGTTGCCAAAGGGCAACACTACACTCATGCTGCACCTAAGAGTGCTGCTATAAAGTATGCTCTGTCCACCTGCTCTCACTCCACAGGTTCCAACTCCTCGAACTGAGGCAATCTGGCCACTTTTGGGTGACCTTAATGTACATCCAGAGCTGCTCTTAGGCTTTCTGTCTTGGGAGTGTTTACTGCTGCCTGTTTGTAGCCCATGTAAATTAGCTTTATTATTTTATTTCTGGGATTTAGTGCATGTGGAGTGGGTAGAGGCTCCCGGCTCCAGCATGGCAGAGGCTGCAAAAATTATAAACCTTTCTGACCTTTGCAAAGTGCTTTGAGAACTATACTTAGCACTGTGATTTAAGTTAATGCCACAGTTTTACACTTCAGAAAGTATGTGGCTTCTGAAGACTGTTTAGACGTGATCAAGTCACATACCTTTTGTGAAGCAAACGTGAGAATACCGCTGGGTGTTATATTCAGTTTTCAAACATTACACATTCACCACACCCTTGGGAGAAATTCAGGTAGCACGAAACTTAGGGTGTTCACCAGTTCAGGAGCCGCATGAAAAGGTTTCACAAGCTCCCACCCACTTGAAAAAAAAGAGTGCCAGATAATTAGTTTGAATTGGCAAGGAATATTGGCTCAAAAAATGTATTTTTTCAAAAAGCTCTGAATAGTGTTACATGCATCCTGACACAAAATGACATGCTGTGTCATGCATTTTTAACAAATATTTTATTGAGTTTTGTATGGGTGTCATAAATTTTTATTACCTCTTAGCACTTCACACTGAAGTACAGAGATTATGGCAGTTACTAAAAATGAACCTTTAAAAAGCTCCTTTAAAAGGAGTACTTTTAATTAAGAATTCAATCCCTGGTTGAAATAGGATGCCATGCAGCAAATGGCTGGCTGAGAGTTTGCTTTAATGCAGCAAAGCTGAGCCATTCACCAGCCCTAAAAGTCTTTTACTGCAGGTATAGCACTCGCCTCACCATATACTATTGCTAATATTCAGGAAATAAAATTATTATTAGTATTTAAAAATTTGGCTCCTTAAAAAAAATTGGCTTTGAGCAGAGCTAAAGAAGATGTTGGTTTTCTTAAACGAGCCAAGCCCAGCATCTGGTCCTTCAGACCTGGCTACCCACCCAACAAGCGCTTCCCTGGAGGAAGAAAAGCTCAGAAGGTAAAAAATTTTCTCCTTTTCCCAGGAGGGATATGACCAGAAATTCATTTTTGTTTCTTATCTGATAAAACTGCAGGGGCAGCACTAGGAGGGTGACTTCTGTTCTGAAATTTGTTGCAGTAAAGAAATCACAGGAGGAATAAATTGTCACTCTCCTTGCTCTCCCCTCTTTTGCATAGAGCATAAAATTACAACTCTGTTTGAAAGGGCTACCTGTCTGAGACTCCCCTTCTTGTTAGCAAATGAAGAGTAGGGTGAAGAGAACTGCAAAGGGGCAGAGTTGGCAAAATTTGCTAGGAGGCTTCATAGGACCTCTCCCCTGTCATTGGAGGAACAGATTTCCATCAGGGCATTTATTTGTCAGAGAACACCACCAACTAGGGCACTCTAAGTCAAGGTGTTGTTACCATAAGGCATTGCCCCATGAGGGGCCCATGTTTAGGGAGGACAGCTCAACATTTTGCCCAACCTGTAGGAAAACCTAGCTCTGCCCTTGCAGGTGGTCCTTACTCAACAGATCTACATGTAATGAGCCAAATGCATGATTCTTACCTCTCATGGAGTCAGAGCAGAGCCAGAAATGGTTAATAACACCTCACAGATACTGAAGTTGGGAATACCGGCTCAGCAGCAGGCGACCCCTTTCTGTGGTGGAGTTCACAGCTTCACTATGGAATTGGGAGCTTCACCAGGGAATGGGGGCTGCATTAGTACAGACCAAACCAGATGGTTTGTATTATTATTAACTCTGTAAAGACAAGTGTGGTACAAAAAGGCAGTTCCTATGCCAAGGAGCTTATAACCTAAATATATTGCAAACAGAGGAGGAGCATTCTTTATGGCAATGACTGCTAAAACTTCAGAGTCACAAATATTTTGATCAAAATGACCTCATGGACAACAGCACACTGAGTGTCAGGCTGCCAGTCACAAATGTGTTAGTTCATCTTTTTTTCCTGTATGCATCCAACATGACATTTTAGGGATACAATTCTGCAGGGCCTGTGTGTTCTAGCCTCAGCCAGGCAAAGCATTTGAGCATGTGCATGCCTAAAGGTGTGCATGTTCTTAAGAGCTTTGCCAGAGAATTCAGGACCCTGCAGGGTTGCACCCTCCTTCAGCATGTAACACAGCAGGAAATTTAGCTTCATTCTTAGCCATGTAGAAACAAGTTTTTTATTTAGGGGTTGGGGACTATCTGTTACACCTACAACTTTCCTCCCAAAATCTATTAAATTGCCACACATTAAAAACTGCATGTTAATATATACTTACATTCAGCCTGATTCAGCAAAGCACTTAAGCACTCGCTTAAGCTCTTACAAGGGCAACTTCCATTAACACACATTTAATAGTTCAAGGTTTTCACAGTCCTAGCAGCACAACCTCACAGCTGGGGCAGCTACACAGCTCCGGGGCCAGCGCTGGCTTCTGCCATGCTGATTGCAGTGTCATGATCGGCCAACATTGAAGCAATGTGCACAAGGGCAGCACTTGGGGCTGCTGTCATTGTCCTGCTACCCTCAGTGCTACTACTGGTATCAGTACACAAGGGATTGATATGAGTAGCATCACATCTGGTGGCCTTTGTCTTTACTGTGGATTTTTGCAATCCTTTTATCTGGCAGGCTTCATGTTCTGCTTCTATATATGGACAGA
>NW_017729032.1:120993863-121007480 GCF_001723915.1 Gavialis gangeticus
CAAAGCACTTAAGCACTCGCTTAAGCTCTTACAAGGGCAACTTCCATTAACACACATTTAATAGTTCAAGGTTTTCACAGTCCTAGCAGCACAACCTCACAGCTGGGGCAGCTACACAGCTCCGGGGCCAGCGCTGGCTTCTGCCATGCTGATTGCAGTGTCATGATCGGCCAACATTGAAGCAATGTGCACAAGGGCAGCACTTGGGGCTGCTGTCATTGTCCTGCTACCCTCAGTGCTACTACTGGTATCAGTACACAAGGGATTGATATGAGTAGCATCACATCTGGTGGCCTTTGTCTTTACTGTGGATTTTTGCAATCCTTTTATCTGGCAGGCTTCATGTTCTGCTTCTATATATGGACAGAAATGGAACTCTAGACTGCCGTAAATTGTTCCAGAAAGAATTAATCAATTTTTCCATCTTTGTAACATTCCCTGGGTTTTTTTTAGCCCATCACAGACCTATTTTTACATATTATTGAAACCTCTCTCTCAAAATGAAGTAGTTTCCAACCAAGTTATTTATCTCAGATTAAGTTAATCATTTTTATTATGAAGTTTTAGAACTGGAAGTACAGGTTTAGGGTAATAAATCCAGATCTGGCTTACTACAAAAGTGCCTAATATTATAAAAACCTCTTTGTATAAAACTTGCTTGAAATATAATAAATTAGACTAATGTAGTTTGGTTTTACTAAAGTGACATAGTACCCAGGCAGCAACTTTTGACATGAGATGATATAAGAATGATCCAATGGCTTTATAGGTAATGTATACCTACTGATGCAGCTCAGTCATTAATGACAAGTAGTTAAACTTTTGGTACTAAATACAAAAAAATGAACCACTGGTTGTGTCTTCTTTCATAATAATGAAACATTATCATGATTATTATTAGAATCTGGTGAGGTTGAAGTACGGGGGGGGGGGTATAATGTGGAAGTTAAAGGTATACAGTTCAAGTGTATAAAGAACACGACTGAGCTATATTCAGAATAATTGGGTTTTTTGCTCCAAAAAAGTCACATCAGCTAATTCATTATTTCTATATTTATTAATTGTTTTTATGATCAGTTTTTACAAATAATTAGTTTTACTAGTATTTCTACTAATACAGGCAAAGCCACATCAGTGCCAAATTGTGCCAGGCATCATACAAACGCCCAGTAAGAAACAGTCATTGCCTTAAGAAGCTTCCATTCCAATAAGACAAGAAATCTAACAGAGAAAAGGAGGGAACACACAAGAAACAAATAGAAAAAGAGTCCTAGAGAGACACAATGACTTGTCCAAGGTTACACAGTAAGTGTGTTGCAGGGCAGGGATCAATTCCAAATAGCCTGAGTCCAGTGACTTAAACATAACACTTCTTTCTTTCACTCTTTCTTTTATCCACCTAGAGCTCTTGTTTATACTGTTGCACTTACTAGTGTATAAGTTGTAGTGATTATTGTACAGCTCCATCTGAAAGTACTATTGCTTCTGTGAATAAATGACTGTGGGGAAGCATCCCTAGCAGTAGAAAGTCCACCAGGAAGAAGATACAGCAGCAGAATGTGACTACAATCTCCCCCCCACCCCCCAAAAGGGTTTATAAGAAGTCAGGATAACTTCTGAATGGAGAACACCAGGTGTGGGTATGATGCCAGGGGTATTGGCAGGAGGTAATGCTTGTAACTTTTGCAGGTGTGGGGCAGATGAAGCCTTCAGTGGATTTTTTAAGCTGGGCTCCGTGAAGTAACTCCCAAAAGAAAAACAGGTGTGCCAGTATTTGCTGCAATCCACTGGGAGGCATCCCCACTGCAATGGCAGAGCAAGCCTTACAGGTATAGAAAACTCCAATTTGACTTTGCAAATATAAAGTTAATTTTGTGAGAAAGTGTTTAAAACTCTGAGGGGTGGAATGGGGCCTTAAGCTACCTATGTGAACCAGTCAGGAATTAACTTTGCAGCTTATATACCACCCACACTATCCAGAAAATAGGCCCTTGAGACTTTCTTTGGAATTAATTGATGAAAACACAACAGAAAATGAGGCTCTAAATTCAAGTGGAAATAATTTTTTGTGAGATATCCAGCAGCTCTTGACTTTGGAGGGATGGAAATACCACAGAAATGGCCATTTTGTCTATAAGCAGAATACATAAGCACACAGGATAAGTACAAAAATAAGGTAACCACAATTTCGGGAATGTCAAAGGATTGGCTTTAGACATTGGTAAGACCAGTTAGTAACCTAAACATACTGCCAGTCACTATTGATAATCCTCTCACCTGTTTCAGTGAAAACATACAGGGTCAAATCTTCACCTGGTATAAGCTGGCATACCTCCACTGATTCAAATAATACTGGATCTAGTTCTGTTCCCTAGTGTAGTTCATTAATAGCCTCCTTCCTTGCAAAAAAATGCCCATTTGTTCCTACTCTTTGTTTCCTGAAATTCAGAACAGCGCTTCATTTTTCATGCCAGAACTACTTAATTTCCTCAATACTGTCTTTTGCAGGATTCTTTCAAAGACTTTTAGAAATGGCAAATACTTTTTACGAACCAATTCTCTTTGACTCTATTGTTTGACTCCCTCCATGACTTCTAATAGATTAAAAAGTCAGAGCGCCTGTGATTTGTCCCAATCATATCATGCTAATCTATGTTTTATAATTATGTTATTTCAACTAATTTACCTGGATGTAAAGCTCACTGTTCTGTAAATCCCTGGCTCATCCACAGCATCTGTATTAAAAAAACTTACAACATAGGCTACTCTTTAGCCCTCTGCTGTGGGAGCTGATTTTAATGCTAAATTATATATTTTTGTAAGCAGCTTAGCCACTCCGTTCTCATTCACCTTCAGGAATGTTGAATGAATACCATTCAGTTCTGCTTTTAGACAATAAAACCTGTTCTGGTAGGCTCTGTCTTCACTGGAGTTTTAGCTGTGTCAGCCAGAATCATATATTAGGGAAAGGGGAGGGAAGAATGTGGACCCTAGCTACAGTCTGCCACTTTCTGGGAAGAACTTTTTCAAGCAAGCATGGCTGAATCTTTAGCACATATAGCTTAAGAGACATCATTCTTTCTCCTCTAGACTCATCAGACCGTTATTACAAACTTAATTTTAAGCTGTTGAAATGCCAGAGCCTTGAGTCCTCCTCCTCTTCATTGAAGTATCCCTTTCATTTTAAAGTTCTTTTCCTCCAAGCAGGAGTTTTAATCCTGATTTTAAAATGCTTGATAATTTGGTAATCTAGTAAATAGCAAACAAAACTCTTGGGTATACCCCCTTGATACTTCCATTGCTTTGAAAGACAAAGGCAAATTGACTGCCAGATGAGAGTTCTCCAGTACATAAATCCTTGTCTGCAAAGCCACAGAAACTTGCACAATGCCTTTATCTTTCCTCTCTTTGACTGTGGTGATATAATGGGGACACTGTGTTCAAACAGCTATTTGCTGGAAAAACTGCAAACACTCCAAAAATTAAACCTAGCACAATTGCATTCAAGCTAATGAAAGCTGGGAATGTTACAGAGGTGACACTCTCCATCTTCAAGATGAGGGTGTATTATAGAACCTGTCATTCTTCTGTACTCTTTGCTGCCAATCTACTGTATGGAGTAGCACTAACAATACCCACTGCCTTCCCAACCACAGGGTTTGTGTCATGAAAGGGCAGCAAGCTGACAAATGGGGTAGGGAGGGAGGGAGTGAAAACACATGATGCCACTTGAACAGGGCTAACATCTTGAGTCTCTCTGTCTTGGGGAGTTGATAACCACTTTAATGCATGTCCTTAGGCAGGACAGTTGACACTTTGACACCAGTAGCCTTAGCTAAAAGATAAACTGACACTGGCACCTTTGTCTATATTGTCAAACTATATTACAACACTGCTACACAAATATTTTAACCACCTCTCCTATCTCTAACAGAAATGGGCCAGACACACTATTTGTCTCTTTCTAAAATTCCTTCTTTAAGACTGTCATAATTCTTAAACTACTGTTTCACCCGTATTTATCTGAAAAAGTGGTGTAAGCGAAACTACTCACAACAGGTATGTTAGAGAGCTATATTTTTACTGATTTCTTGGGGATTCAGTATCCAGAAAGAATTGTCTTCCTTGCTTAACATTTGCCTTTACAGTTTAAAGGTGTTTCATGTCAGGTGTCAGAGCTCAAGAGGATATCGACTACAACACATTGTTCAACACATCATTAATTTCCCAGAGAAACTCCATCTGCAAAATGCACCCCCCACACTGACAGCAAACAATGGCAGTGCTTCACTGATATTTAGTGGTGTTGTATTAGAAAACTGTAAGTCTAGATCATGTAAAATTGAGTAGTGTCACTTTTGTTTAGATGAAGACAGATTAAAATGAGATCCAGCATAAAACTATAGAATACACTACCACATGACTCAATCCATTTTCAGAACTGTAACTGAAGATTGAAAAACTCAAAAAGAGACAATTTTTTTTTGTCTCAAGCATCAGCATGGATGCTAGTATTCCCACCGGCTTTAGAGGCAGAAGGAATTTGACCCTAATTAATTTTCTGGGCAAAAATTTTGAAAGCAGCAAAGTGGTTTAAAAACCTAAGTTACATTTTCAGAAGTAAGTTAGGTAACTAGTAACCTAAGTGATATTGAAAGTCAATATCTAAAAATAGGAAAATTGTACTTAAAGTGGTTTCTTAGTTAAAAAGAAACCATGCTTTATGTACAAAAAATGTGCCAGATACAGAGATGGAAAGGATAGTAGTTCTTGAACTGTTTCTGGAATGCCATCTATTATATGAGAACCCCTGGGCTAGACCACTCCCTGCAAGGCCATGTCATCTGCTCTCCTGGGTCTTCCCAGAGGTCTGAAAATTTGGTGGCAGTGGAGTGGTGGAAACAGTAATTGCAGCTCCCCTGCTGCAAAATTTCCAGACCTCTGCAGAGCCCTGTGGACTGGATGACATGGCCCTGCACACAAGATCATGCTGGTGAAGAGTGGGGCCAGTAGGATAGGTGGGACCAGCGCACTGGATCTAGCCCAGGGAATGGACCCACCACCACTCATTTGGGCTGCAGAGCCAGAACATTGAACAACATAACTAGGGACAGACATTACACATAAACCAGTTTAAGTGATCAGAAACTGGTTTAAACCTGTAGCAGAACAGACATTCAGTGCACATAAACCAGTTTCAAAATGGCCAAAACCAGTTTGAGATAAACCTGGTTGAATGTAGTAATCAAACTTAACTGATTTGGCTCAAACCGGTTTATGCAACGTCCCAAACCCCTTGCTGGTTTAAGATTAACCAGACTCCCCCAGCATCCTGGCATGCTCTCTGAACTGGGCAGGACTCTCTGCTCCAGCCACAGGGCTGACCCCTCCCCTCTGCTCTCTAGCCGGAGCAGAGACTGGCCCTAGCGGAGACACCACCCGGCATGGCCCCGTTAAGACAAAGTGGGCAGGGAGAGGGTTAATTCTTCCCTCCTTCCCCTCTTCTTCCACCTCAGCCAGGGTCAGACTGTCTGCTGGGGAGCAGAGGGGAGGGGGCTGCAGTAGTTGCCCCTGGAGCTGGCAGATCCCAGCTGCAAGGAAGGGATGGAGGGAGGCATTAACTCTTCTCCCTGTACCCTTCACCTTCTCGGGGCCATGCTGGTTTTTCCACGGGGTGGGGAGTGGAGCTCTGTTCCATGCTGAGGAGGACTCTCCCCCCTCCTCCTCCTCCCCCCAGAGGGGCAGTGGGAGCGCAGAGCTCAGCTGGGCAGGGTGTGGGTATGTGGGGTGTGAGGGAGGGTGGGGATGTAGGGATCCCCCCCCCATGGTGTGCAGCCCCCACTACCTGGCAGCAACAGCAGGTGGGGAGGTCAGGGTACTCATGGCCAGCACGGGCACAGCTTCGGTTTGCACTGTGCAGTGAAAGGGAGCGGAGCCTGCCTTATCCCTGCGGCTCTGCTCCCTGAGCCTGCAGCTCCAGCACTCACAGAGGAGGAAGCCCCGCACTGGAGCCTGCTGCCTCCTCTGCTCCCTGTTGTGCTAGTCCTGCACTCTGCTGGGAGTGGAGGGAGCCCCACTCCCTGCTTCCCTGCAGAGTCCAGCATGGGGCTTCCCCACTGCAAGTGTGGAGCTGTAGGCATGCAGTGCAGCTCCTGCCAGGGCCTTGTCATGCCCCACCTCCTTAGCTCAGCTTCCCTGTGGAAGGGAGGGCTGCTCTAGTGCCCCCAGACTTCTGGCTTGAGCCACTGCAGGTATATGCCAAACAGCTACCCACTTGGAAACTGGTTCACTCTCTGCAGATTAAACTAACCTGCAAAGACTGAATCAATTCAGGCTCAGGCTTTTTGAATGTCTGTGCCTAACCCACAGGTCTAGCCAGGTGCCCCTGCAAAACCCGAGAGGTCTTCCATAGACATTTGGAAGAATCGCAGGTGTACATTGCTATGCTCCTCAAAACACACTCAAAAGCAAGGGAGGAGGATCTTGGTCTTCTTGGCAGTGGGGTGAAACAAACCAGCTTTCCAGAGTCTGATAATGTTGTTTGGAATTTTACATTCTGGGTGTCCCAGAAGCCCCAAAAGAAAAATCAGGGTCTCAAAATCAAGAAAGCATTGCCTTACAGGTTTTGTTTGCTTTGGCTGAAATCAAGATAGATGAAACTGGGGGGGGGTTCACAAAGCTGTAGATAGATGATCCTCGTAAAACAGGTTAGCAACCTACAGCCTGCAGGCTGGATACAGTCTGAGGAACTAGGACTCCAGTCTAGTGGCCAGGTGGCAGGGAGCCTTGCCATGTTGCTCCAGAGTTGGGCAGCAGAAAGAAACTGTGGTGAAGACAATCAGTGACAGCCACAGCAGCTAGGTCCTGCCTTGGTCACGAGCCAGTCCATTGCAGCCTGCTTCTGGAAAAGGTTGCCAACCACTGTCTTAAGACCATCAGCCTTTTCTGACAAGCCTTCTCAGATTAATATAGGTTAGTGCAACCTAATTCAGTCTGCCACCTAGCCCAAATGAAAGCTTATGACTGTATTTGCCATTTATTTCCCTAGGTACCATAGATATGTAAAAATATGCTGAGATTATTCCTGCATGCAGTATTGTCGATATAAAGATAATTGTCGAAAAAAAGCAAGATTCTCTTCTTGGCTAGAATTCTGCTTGGCACAGGGAAGGATGCCAGGCCCACCTAGGGTTAGGGTTTCTCTACTGTCAGGGCCAACACTGGCTTGATGAATCTGAAAGCTGTGACATAAGGCCCTTAATATGGCTGTGCATATAATTGATTTTCAATTCCCACATGAGTGTCCTAACTGTCAGGTTAGAGAGCTATTCTTGCTCTCACTCTTTGGCCCAATGACTATTTAAATGTTTTTATATAAAGGGCTGCTTGTACACAACACAGGGGTTTAATTCAGATTAGTTCTCTCTAAATTGAAATGGTGGGTTTTCAAAAAGACCACTTCAATTTAGGGAGAATAAAACCAAACTAAACCCCTGTGTCATGTACACAAGGGTGGGAGTCTGATCCTTACCTGGCTCTTTGGCAGGGGTGGGGAGGGAACCACAAGCTGCCAGTGGGCTGAGCAGTCCCTGAGCTGCATGGGGGCCCCCCAGGTGGCACACACCCACTGGCACCCAACCCAGGTGGTCCCGGGGGGTAGTGCAGCCATAGAGGAAAGCATTGGGCCCTCACACAGCTCAGGCAGGCAGCTCTAGGGAGAAAAAAAGAAAAGAAAAGTTCAGGCTCACTGCTTTTTTTTTTTCCTTTAGTGGAGCCTGTCTGCACAGGCTGCCACGGGGTCTCACAGCCCCTGAGCTGCACGGGGCCCACCAAGCCCTGAGCATGTTGGTTTCCAGTGCCCTGCACACTGTTGCACTTTGTTAGGTAGCAAACTAAAACACCTCAGAGGTGTTTTATCTTGTTATGTACCAAAGTCATTTAAAGTGGAACACGCCGCTGAGCATGCAAACAGCAAAGTCATTAAAGCAGAATATGTTGCCAAACGTGAAAATAGCAATGCCATTAAAGCAGTGCAAAAGGGCATTTAAGCTGCTTTAAGGGCCAATTTTGTGGCATGTACAAAGGCCCAAGGTCTATAAAGGAACTGAAGGAGCTCAACCTCCAAATGCCTTATAGCTTAGTACAGTGGTTCCCAAACTGTGGTACACAGACAACCTAAAAATGGTATGTGGAAGGCTGGGGGAAGGGACCGCGCATATCCAGAGCCCTGCAGCAGCCTGCTGCACATGTCAGGAACACAGCACCTAGTAAGTAAGTGTGTTGGGGGTAGGGAGGCGCAGATCAAGGCCTCCACGGTGAGGGAGGTAGTGGGGCAGAGGCAGGGACTGGGGTGAATGGGCCCCTGGGATGGGTGGCGCTATGGTCAGGCATGGGGGGCTCATGCTCCCTGGATCTGTGCGTGAAACAGAGGCAGGCTGCCACTGCATGAAGTGCTCTGCACCATGCTGCCACTGGCCCAGGAGCCTTGTGCGACACTATGTGCCTGCCACACACTGGCTGCGCCGTATCCTCTGCCTGCCCAGTGGTGGCAGGTACATGGCATGCCGTGCAGCTCCAGAGGCAGCTATAGCACAGTGCAGAGCACAGAGGCAGCCCACTGCTTCCTGGGGTTTTTTTCCCCTTGGGCTGGCTCACCCGTTTCTGCGGCAGAACCAGCACAAAGGCAGTCTGGGCCTTTCCAGGGATGTGGGGGAGGAGGGCTCCCCACACTGTCTGCACCCCAGGGCAAGCATGGGGGGCACATGCCCCCCGGATGTGCAAGCAGGAGGAAGTGGGCTGTGTGCTGGGCTCTGCACCGCATGGCACTGCCTCCAGAACTGCGCAGGACGTGGGGACCTTTGGAGGCAGTGGGGTGTGGGGATGCTCCTCCTGCTGTGCTGACCTTGGGGCAGGCATGCAGGCACATGCTGCCTATGCCTGTCCCGGAGTGAGCACAGCCCCCCACTGCTGCTGCCTGGATACCACACAATGGCTGAGTGGCTCTGCCTGCCCGGGAGCAGCAGGCACACAGCATCTTGCCCAGGGAGTCCCTGCTGTGGCCTAGGGGGCTCTGCTCTGCTCACACTGTGCCCGGTGCACACAGGCCAAGGAGGGAGCCCTCTCCAAGCCTTGTGTCCTGCCCCAGCCAGGCGGCATTCCCTGTGGGCAGGGTGGCTGCACCCCACCCCGGTGGAGCTGTGCAACCCGGGCTGGGCCCCACCTCCTGAGCACTCCCGCTGTGGCCTGAGTCTGCAGAGCCCCATGGCAGCCTTCTCCTCTCCCCTGGCTGCCGCCCTCCCAAGAGCCTGGCCAGGCCAGCCTGCCTGCAGCACCTCCTCCACGTCTGCTCCCCCCGCGCTTCTCTCCCTCTCTGTCTTCCCTCCCTCTCTTTCTCTCTCTCTCCCCTCTCTTTATCTCTCCTCTCTCTCTCTCTTCCCCCCTCATCACAACATACTTAACAAAAAAGAATACACAAGAACAAAGGTAGTATATGAAGTTTTATTTATTGTCACCAGGTTTAGAATTTTTACCATTAATTTAGAATTAAACCTGGTATTTACTGCTAAAAAAGAAGAAGCAACATTTATGATTATTAACTATATTAATATTCAGTGTGTCCTGCCAGGTACCCTCTTCCCCAGTTTTGTTTTTCTGGTGTGCCCGTACTCCAGCACCTTACAGGGTACACATTGTGGTTTTATCAGTACTCCAGCCAAAAATTTTGCCTACTTCTAGTTTACACTGTCTTTTTTCCAATTTACAATTATTTTATATAGCTATTGTAACTGATAAAACAATGTTTTATGATTACTAAATGTTTTAATGTTGTTTTATTACATAGTCTGTTACCTATGTGTATAAAAAATTTGCTGCTGGTACTTAAGGCTGTATCATTTCAAACTGGTGGTACTCAGTCTGTCAGCATTTGGGAACCACTGGCCTAATAGTTAGTGTGACACCAGGCTGCAAGTTTTTGGTCCACTGAATATTTCTACAAAGCAGAATGGTGTCAACAGGAAAGGAGGAGAGCCCCACCCTGCCTCAGAATACTAATGTAACCTGGTAATTACAGCTGTTTTACATGGAGGAAGGAATAGCACCTAGGCCACCCACACCCTGAGCAAGTAACATTAAGGTGATGGATGAAATAAAATCATCACACTTCTCCTTTGAGTTCTGTGAATCTAGGTTAAGGACAAAAGAACCTAAGAGACTCCCTGCTATATTAGATCACAGGTTTATCTAGCTCAGTATCTTGTATCTTGCAGTAGCAAGCAGTGGATGGTGTGACTGATCTGTTCCTGCCCCTCTTTCCTTTTATCTCCAACATTTTTTCCCACTGGAAAATATGTTGGAATTTATGGTGACATCCTAAATCATTTTAGGATGAATTAAACTTCATTTTTTGGCAAACTTACTGTTTTCTGGAAAAACTATTTTATTTACTGGTTAATTTCTCCTCCATTGAAGTAAATTTTATTTATTGCAATGAAGAAGAGGTACTGTGGAACAAAATTTGGTAGAATCTTCTTCCCATGGTCAACATGACATTTCCGTCCATTGGCATGTCCTCTACACCAGGGCTGGGAGCTGACAGAAATGCAGATCTGGAGCTACTATGCTTGTATTCAGCAGAATTCCCATATGCTACGAGGGTTTTATCTTGATTATCTGCATCCAAATGTACCTCATCTTGGGAAATGAATTCCCATAAATTCCATAGAGAATCTAGGCCATAAATTCCATACAGAATCTAGCTATATATTTTTCTACTTCTACCCTTTTTTAAAAGGGGAAAGGGGAAGCGAAGGGAAGGGAATGGTGGACATTCTTATCATTTTCATTTATCTCATAATCAAATAAACAGAAACTTTGCCTACCCTAAAATACCATTATTTTTAATAAAATAAGGACAATAAACATTCCTCAGATGAAGCACTATGAGCTCTGTTTAGCTTTTTGTTTAGAATGCTCAAAATAAGATTAAAATTTATTATTTGTACTATGAAGGACAGACACCAATGTTAGCGTCCCCTCACAAACAAACACCATGATCTTCAAGGTGATGATCATCCAACATCAACTTCACTAGGCTGGCCATGTCATCTGGATGTCCAACTCCAGACTCCCAAACCCAGTGTTATTCTGCCAGATCAGTCAAGGCATATGCTCAAGATGAGGGCAGGGAAAGTGCTTCAAAGACATCCTCAAGGCCAACTTCAAAAAATGCAACATTAACATTAACTCATGGGAGATTATTGCCCAGGACCGCCCCAAATGGAGAAAGAGTCTGCTGCAAGGATCTCAGTGCTCGAAACCTCACGACAACAACAGAAGACAGAAAAGCACCCGTGGCAGAAACAAAGTGTTGTGGACTGAACCAAGAATCCAGAGCCACCCACTGTACACAGAAACACGTGCCAGAGTTGCAGTAGAACCTGTCAATCCCAGATTGGCCTTGTCAGCCATCTTTGGACCCACAGATAAGGCAATCATGGAAGACAATCATCCTCAACTGGTGAGGGATTACCGATGATAATGAGTACTAAGGGTGGTTGTCATTGATCAGGAAACCATTGAACCTGGTGCTATACAAACACAAAACGAAAAGATGGCCCTTTTCCCAAAGTATTTAGAACATTCATTACTAAATGCAAAAGTAGTTAATTATTGCAGGATTCATCCACTGTATTGTAAACATAAACATGGGCCTATTTCAGCAAATAAGTTTGCTTTGGTAAACACTATTCCCAGGCAATGCAAATGAAGTTTTGCATTTTGAAACATGGAAGTGTGTGTGTTTTTCTTTAATGTGGAAATAGTCTTTTTACAGAAATGTTATGGAAGGCAAAATTCAGTGGGAGTAAAACTGCATGAAATGAAACTGACATTTCATGAGAAGTTCTCCAAAACCGAATATTAACTTTTTCAATGCTCTACAGCATGAACTTACAATAATAAGTAAAAGAAAGGAAGTAAACTTAGCTCAATGGTCTGACAGTACCTATGTGGTGTAACAACATGACCAACCGCATAAACATAAGGAAACCGCTGTTGAATGGATTTTGGTAACATCCTCTTCCTACAGTCAATAGCACACCTCCCTGCACTGGCATGAGACCTCCATCCATAGTGCAACGTTACCAATTACCACAAATCTATAGCCAAATGATACAGAAATAGAGAGGAAAGGGTCTTTGATCCTTTTTATCCTGCTACCTAGAACAAGAGGTTCCTATTTATCTTCAGGTTTTCACACATCTGCAAGTACCTTTTTAGCTTACCAGTTTTTCTGTGTGGAATATGAATGTATAATAGGTTGAATTTGTCTCAAGGTCTATAACAATGAAGTAATGAACGTATCCCTGAGTCAGGTATGCTTGACTCTGTAGGCCCTCCTTTACTGAAACAGACATTAGCATATAACAAATCACAAGGCTATGTAGAAATGGATGGCACATACCAATGCTTTATGTTCTTCCAGGTTCTTAAAATGTTTATCTGACAGATATTTCATAATGTTGCAGAGGCTTCAGATTTTCCTTTATTTGTCTGATAATGAAAAAGCATTACAGACCTTGTGCATGCAGTTAACTGGTTGAGCAACATAGCTAAACAGATCTTTATAAAGAAGAGGGTGTTGTCTGCAATGTGCAATACTGTTTTTAGTATTCACTGTGTGGTATCCTGTAAGTTTATCATTCACCTTGCTAGTGTGAGTAGGGCATGGTGCCACTGCCAGAACAACAAGAAAACATAGTGTAATAGATGCAACCATGATTTGAGTCCAAACGAATCTAAAGCCAGATTCTCAGTATGTGCCCATTGACTTTGTGCTCTGCTTTTAATAGCAATTGGAGATCTGGGTCACTCTAAGAATTTATTTAATAAAAAATTAGGCCTAAACATGTACTTTTCCCTAAATGCTTCTTCTTAGTGTGCCTTAACATCACTTTCTTTATTACATTTCAGAATGAAGGAAATAAAATATTTTGTCTACTTACCTATCAATCTTCTTCTGCAAGATTCCCCAAACTATTGCATATCTATTAAATCACCTCAACCATCTGTGAGAAGGAAAATAGTATAAATACAAACATGTTGATCTCTATCCTATAACTTTCCTTTTGATAGCTGTTTCAGAAGGCACTATGATGATCCCACTCACCTTCTAGGGCTCTCTCAGGATCACTCATAAAATCAGTAAAAGAGATTCAGCCTTTCGCCTAAGCATACAGCCGGCACTTTGTCTGAATTATTATCTCTAGTTCTTTCCTCCAGTCTTGAAAAATAGGCAGCAGTTATACAAACAAGAAGAAAATGCTTGCGCCTTACACCTGTGTAGTTGCTTAAGCAAGGGAATTATGCTTATTCAACTTTGCAAATAAGGGTGGCTGATGCAATTTGTGAACAAAAGGAACTATTAAGATAAATTAAATTCTTGCTCTCTTTCCTGCCAGCTGAGAAGCATCCTGTTCCTCCTGCACCTCCTGGGTCTCCCTGCCTGCATCAAGATTTTTCCTTTGGCAGATACGCAGGCAAACCAGCAGGCAAGGGTTGGAGTTCAACATTTCCTCCTTTCCTGATCTCATTAGCATGAGACTCAGACAGAGCTGC
>NW_017729032.1:121012480-121020102 GCF_001723915.1 Gavialis gangeticus
TCCCTGCCTGCATCTAGATTTTTCCTTTGGCAGATACGCAGGCAAACCAGCAGGCAAGGGTTGGAGTTCAACATTTCCTCCTTTCCTGATCTCATTAGCATGAGACTCAGACAGAGCTGCTCCATTCAATGTGGCTGGTCTCAGCTTGATTTGGGGTTTCTAAGGGTGGAAAGAGATGCCACCTCTCTGCTGCCATAAACATTTCTACAGCTGTACAAAGGCCAAGTGAGAAGATATCTACACCCCTTGTCACAACACAAACACCAAAAATTTGTAGCTGTGACAAAGGTGGCAAGATTTTATGCTGCTTTATTGCAACAGATGCCTGTTTGCTTTACGGTATAAGAGCATGTGCAGCCCAAAGCTGCCCGCACTCTCCAGCTACCCTAGGCAGGCACTTCCAGGATTTTAAGAGCCTGATCCTGTCTACCCCAGGACTTCCTATTCAGGATCATGCCTCTCAAGCCCCTGCTGTCCCTGCTAACAGAGGCACATCTGTGTAAGTGGGAAACATGTTGACCATTGTATCAAAATACCTGGCCTCCGGCCAACAAAGAACAATAGACAATGTGTGTTTCACACAATAAAGTGGATCAACTGTGGTTGGGTGTATCCTGCCACAGCTGATCCACTTCATTTGGCAATATCTGTTTATACCCTAAGTCCTGTTCATGGACACTTTGCAACCAACCAATAGCAACAGGGGATGTTAGCATCTGATATTGTTCTATTCTAGTGAGAATTATGGCTAGCAGTGACTATGCAAAACTCCCTTAGCTACCAAAGTACTCCTATCTTATAGCCTTCATTTGCTGGTAAAAGTACACACCCTGTACTTTTGTGAACTTGTATATTCATGGGTATTATTTCTTCTTCCTAGCAAATAACAAAGGGATTGGCAGAGCATGATCCAAACTTCAAAACCTCTCTAAGTTATTTTTCTCTCTTTCAGATAACTTCAGGATACATAAATGTGGAGCAAAGGCTGAATGAAAGATAGTATGTGGACTTTTCCAAAAATCCCACTAGTTACAAGGTTTTTACTCTTGTACAATCTTGGTTAGCTGTAAGGTGTTATGCTAGGTTTACACGGTGGACCCAAAATTAGAAGTTGGTTCACTATATTTACTAGCATATTGGTGATAATGTTTAACATTTACATAGTTTTTTGTATTTAAACATTGTCCAGTAAAATCTTTGTATGGTCAGTAAGTAGTAGTGTGTTCATTTGGAGATTAAAATGGAGAAATGGAAGCAATTGGAACAACAAGATACCCTTGTAATACAAAAGAACTCAAATATCAGACCATACTACAACATACAATGGTAAACCAAGGTCTTGGTGTTATCCCTATTTTTAAAACAAAAATGTCACTTTTGTTACACCAAGGACACACTGCAGTGAGTATAGATTGGTACAAATATGGTCCGTCCCAAAACTGCTCAAACATTTTGCTCTTTTCCTTTTGCTGATAGGATCATGTGAGTTTCACTCACATATATTCTGCCTACTGTATTTTATTATCCAGTTATAATATGACCTTGGACACCAATGATCCAAAGTAATATTCAAGCTGCCAATCAGACATTCGCGGTGATTTAGATGTATACACCTTCCCAATTATCCTCACATTACATAAATTACAGAATACTCTATGCCTGTACAGGTAATGAAAAAGTAAAAATCTTCTTTCACTAAGCCAAATATATGCACCTATATAAATATTACAAGCTTTGGTAGCAAGACAGGGCAGTGTATCCCAATTTCATTAACATCCCTAGGCCATCCAAATTTTTTATACAGCTCTAGTCTTTTACGAGCATTTTTCAGTTTGGAGATGCATTTTGGATATGGCACCAGACACAAATTTCATATAAAACCAAAGCTCCTTAGAAAGCTACCTACATTCAAATCCTTTTCACTATCCTTTTGCTTCATCACCATAGATGTCATTTTGTCTTTCTCACTGACCAGGGCCTCTTCTCTCTGAGAGCTAGTAGAAAATGTAGAAAAATATTTTATTGCTGAAGCTAACTGCACCGCAATATAATATTCACTGCCTGCCTATGCTTTTAAGGTATATTTCACCTCAGTTCACCATCTAAATCCCACTGGCTTGCATGGATTATAAATGGTTCCTACACCTGCTGTCAGTCCTTTGCACAGAGATGCAGTCCTCAGTGGCAGCCAATTGCCATTTGCAGGGTACATTTACCCTTCCATACAGCTGCAACATGCACTTACAATGTAAATAAACATAGCAACTGAAATGACCCAGACTTCCCCATGCATCATGATGTCCATGGCTTTAAAATTACTAGGTTTTATTGCAACATAGTGGCATGGCAATTAGAAATCAAAAAGATCACCTAGATTATCCAGTTTATGTCACTGCAAGAGCTCAGTAGGGCATATTACATACTAAACTGATCCTGCCCTAGATCTTATCCAAAATGCTGAACAGATAAAGTACATTCTTGCAGTTTGCCTTTATAATGGTTGATATCTGCTCTGTTTTGGCATGTGGTGTTATGATGTGATTCATGGCAAGAAAAGTTTTCAGACTTTGTTTTATCTGTAATCTGAACCTTGCAATGTTTATCAGAATATAGTGTGACCATATTTGCTAGGGATATAGTTAACTGCAGCACAGATCTTAGATTCTTGATGTAAATAATGTAATAAAAAGTTACTCTGGATCAAACTGATATTTCCCATAGTGCTTGCAACAGTATTTCATTCTAAGCTACAGGTTGCAGCTGGTCTGTCCCTTGCTGTATGCTGCTAAGTGCTTAGACTGGCACTTTACTATCAGAATAGAACAAATCTAGGCTAATGTGTGTAGTATAAAGAGTCCCAGGGAGCCACAGCTCCTCATTCTCCATCCATTCTTTCCAGTTTTTCTGCTGTTGCACTCCGGATAATTGCAGTTTAATTGGGTGACATGAAATGAAAACTGTGTCCACATTATCCAGGATTATCTCTTTTTCCTGAAGCCTGCCACCAATTGAAAGGAGCCCATTTATCAGTCCAAAGAGCTGTGCTCAGTTGCTTTTACGAGCTGGGAAGAGTGTGAGAACAGGCTAGAAATGGGAGAAAAGGACTTGACAGCTAAGAAAAATTATTTCAGTTGTTTATCATGAAGAAAGTTTATCTGATTCTTTACAAAATGATATGGAGGCACAGAGTGTCGAGCCATGAGTAATGAACATTGACCAAGTTTGCTTCCTCAACTTGATGTGCTCCAGCACTGCCTCCCTTTTGTGTGGGCACAGATCAACTTTAAAAGCTTCTTTCAGGCAGCATGAATGCACTTCATTTTACCAAAAAGAACTTTGTATTGATAGCTAGAAAAAAGGAAGGTTGTTTAAAAAGGAAGGGTAGACAATCAGGACAAAATTAAGAGCTTTCAGTTTCCATTATGAGCATGTCGCTCTATTCTTTTCAGCTGTTTATACATTCCCAGCACAATAATGCCTCTTTGCAGTAATATGTTTCCCCTTTTACACTATTCATATTGAAAAAAGCCCTCACATCATGACCATGGTAATAAATACTATAGAAATGTGGGTATAATGTCAATTTGCATTCTGTGCGAAGATCAAGGTAAACCTAAAGGCCAAAAGAATATTCCACTAATGCTCATTCATCATTCTACAGTTCCAGGTAAAAGAAGGACCTTGTCACTACACCGCAAACCCTTTCAATTGCTAGTGCATTTGTGTGAATATTTTAGCCTAATGCACTGATTGTTAAATAGAAAGAGCAGTCTTTGAAATTGTCTACTGCACTCAAATCCCTAGCTTCACAAGGTCCAGGCAGGAGTGGTTTCTATTCAGAAAGAAATAGAGGCTTTAGTTCAGTAAAGCACAGTGTGTATGAAGGTTACTGAGGATATTATGAATCATTAAATGAAAGTTTTCCAAGGAAAAAAACTCATAATCTATAATGGCTACTGTAAATACACAGTAAACACCTTACACACATGCATAACATTGTGTTAGCTGTCCTTACACTTTCAATTATCAATCTAATTGAAAGAAGGGTTTTTAGATGTGCAAAATGGAGAATTTACTGTTTCCCTCATAGAAATAATAGGAAATGAGCTGGAAGTGACGTCAAGAAGCCATCTAGTTCATCTCCCTGTCCAAAGGCTGGATCAGTTCTACCCCACCAATTCCTGATGGATGTCTTTCTACCCTAGTCTTAAAAACCTCCAGTAATTTCCAGTGATGGAAACCTCCTACATCATTCTAGTGCTTAGATTAGAGAGGGTTTTTTTTCCTATGTGTAATCTAAATCTCCCTTGTTGAAATTTATACCCATTTCTTCTTGGTCTATCCCTAGTAAGCATGGAGAACAATTTGTTACCTTCCTCTTTACAGTACCTTTTCACGTATGTGAAGACTGTTATAATATCTTCCCTCAGTCTTCTCTTCTTTACACTAAAGAAAATCAGTCCTTTCAACCTTGTCTCATCTTGTCTCATGTTTTTAAACTTTTAGTTATTTGTATGGGTCTTCTCTGGACTTATTTCCAATTGGCCCACCTCTCTTTTGATATATGGTGCCCCGAACTGGACAGAGAACTGGACTGAGAACTAGACAGGTGGGGCTGTATTAATATTATGGAAGGATTAGTGCATGGTTTAGATTTAACATTCCTGTTTCTGTACCCTATGGGTATCACAACAGTATGATACTGTTGATGTATGTTCTGTTTGTGACCCATAATAAGTCAAACAAGACATTCCCTATATTGTATTTGTGCAGCTGATTAATTCCTACACAAATATATCTGTCCATCTAAAAAAGATTCATCAGCTAAGATATACATTGTGTGTATATATATATATATATATATATATATGTTTGCTTTTGATCTCCTTTTCTCTTACCACACACACACGCATATATAAGGAAAAAATTGGTAGATCTGTCTTGCCTTCATTTTTGACATATCCATGTTTTCTCTCCCTCTCATATATATATTATATATATGCATGTGTGTGTGCACGCACGCGTGTGCGTATATATGTATACGTATAGATAGATAGGCAGACAGATAGATAGATAGATGGATGCATACCCTGATCCAAAGCCCACTCATGCCAAAGAAGACAACTAATTAACTTCAACTGGCTTTGGATCAGCCTATTATGTTTGTGTGTTGATTGGACATTTATGAAAGAGATATCAAAACTGTCCTAGGAGACAGAGCTCACTGATGCCTGCCCAGCACTGCACAAAGATGACTGTACTACTACTGGTTTTAAAGGTAATGTACACAGAGGAATAATGGTGCATTTCAGTTTAGTGATCCTTAGACCCATACTGTGATGGTATAGACATGTGGTACCTCCTATCAGATGAGTGTCACACTGTCTGCACGGGGTAGCTTACCCTACATTTATCTACTGAAGGGTGCTTATGGCTTTCTCCGAAACATACTCACGGCTTGCATTGTTGAAGACAGTGGCCCCGATAATGGTCTCAGCTAGTATGAAGATTCCTATATTTGCTATTATCTTTCCTTGGGACCGAAGTTACAAGTGACAGTGATAGTGATATCTGGGAGCAGAAGATGATGAATACTATTAGAAAGACACAGTTAGCATGTTTTTACCATTAAAAAAGTCAGTTTGTAATAAGCTCCTGGAGGCTTAAAAGTAAAATCAGTTTCTTTTCCATTTTTTATTATTCCTTAGAAGCACACACAATTCCAGGTGTGCACCTCGGGGTGGACAGCGGGGCAGCGCAGCCCACCCTGAGGTGCCCGTGCAGTCGCCACCAGCATGAAGCTGATGCTGGAGCTGTGCAGCCTGGCGCAGCTGTTTGCACTCTGCCTGCTGCTTCCTGCAGCTGCGCAGAGCCCAGGCTGGCTACAAACAGCTGCACCAAGCTCATCACCTCCATTCTGGGAGCGGGGGAGAGACCAGGGCTGCGCTGCCTCAGGCCCCTTCCCTACCACCGGCTCCGAAGCACGCCTGCACGTGCTGGTGCTGAACTGATGCTAGAGCCCAGCACAGCTGTTTGGAGCCTCCTGGCTGCAGCCGGTCCTGGCTCTGGGGAGCTGCTGCCAGCTGAGATCCCAGGCTGCTCCCAGCAGGCAGCTGGGATGCTGCAAGCCCTGCTGGGAGCAGCCTGGCCTCCAGCAGCTACCCACAGCCAGGGTAGCTGCTGGCAGCCACAGAGCCCAGGTTGGGGGGCAGGGGCTTTGGGTGGGGGGCAAGGGGCACAAGCAGGGCATCCTGCCATGTACCCCTTGCCCTCATTTTGTTTTTCTGCCATGCCGGCACTCCGTCACCTTCCGAGGTAGGCATTGTGGTGTTTTTCAGTACTTCGGCCAAAAAACATTGCCTCCTCCTGCACTAGAGCATGCCTCCCTGCTCAGCTGGAGCAGATAGATTGAGCCAAGGCCAAAGCTAGCTCACCCTGCGATGGGGGAGGAGGGGTTGCAGAGGAAATGCAAAGCATCCTGGGATGCTGGGGGACTGTGAGTTACCTTGAATCTGGAGGAGATCTGGGACCAAAGTTCAATAAACTGATTTAACCTAAATAAGTTAAGTCTGATATTACATCCATCCAGATTTATCTTAAACTGGTTTGGAACATTTTGAAAGTGGTTTATGTACGCTGAACTTCTGTTGTGTTACAGATTTGAACCAGTTTCCAATCACTTATACTAGTGTGTCTGTAATTTCTGTCCTTAGCCATGGAGATAAAATCAGCCTCATGCTTTCAAAACATGCAGTTCCCTAAATAGGAAGATTGATATATTTATTGTAGCTGGACATTATGTATTTAAGAACCAGCATTTTCCAATTATAAACATTAGATTATAAAATATAGGTCTCCCGCCCCTCCTCCTGGTGTGTGACTTCATGCTTGTTTTTTAACGGGTGGTAGAACTGTTTGTCATTAGCCCTGGCTCTAAGAATGTTAGCATAGTTTCTGTTTCTGGTTCTGTACATTCTGAACACTGGAATCATAGAAGGTAGAGCCTGGCACTGAGAATTCCAGTTTCTGGATACTTTCCTCAGCCTTATTAGCAGGGATCCTGGTTTTCTATGATAAAAAAATCCTCAATTTTTGGATTAAAAAATAACCCTAAATCCATATTTTTCTGTGATTAAAATGAAACACCACTACATATATATCTCTATATTAGTGGTGTTTCATTTTAATGAGGGAAAAATGTAGATTTTGGGTTACTTTATTTAACCAAAAATTGGGGATTTTTTTTAAAAATCAGAGAAAACCAGGATCCCTTCTTATCAGACACACCGTTATAATGACCAAAGAGAAACTACAAAGTGGGACTTCAAGTAGGTTAGCTGCCTCACAGGTGTTGCAAGGCTTAATTGATTAAAGTTTGTAAAGTATTTTTAGATGCTTACATAAAAGCTGCTTTATAAATTCGGACTAGATGATCTGCTCAGGTCCCTTCCGACCCTAGAAACTATGAAATATGAATAGCACTGAGTACAACAGGGCCCTGGTCCAGGTCCAGGACTGGGTCTTCTCAATGCTAAGCTAATACAAATAAATATGGCCTCATGATTCCCTAAAGTTAGAATTCACTACCAGATCTTTGTATTATATTTTAATAAAGCATGTTT
>NW_017729032.1:121025102-121025889 GCF_001723915.1 Gavialis gangeticus
TGAATAGCACTGAGTACAACAGGGCCCTGGTCCAGGTCCAGGACTGGGTCTTCTCAATGCTAAGCTAATACAAATAAATATGGCCTCATGATTCCCTAAAGTTAGAATTCACTACCAGATCTTTGTATTATATTTTAATAAAGCATGTTTTTGCTTTCTATTCAATGAATGCATTCCAGCTTATTCACTGTCCATATGATAAAAACCAAGTATATAGGTACATGAACTGCCATGACAATTTTGGCTATCCTGTACCCTAGTAAGATCATAGAATCATAGAAAATAAAATAATGGAAAATTAGGTTTGGAAAGAACCTCAGAAGGCCATCTTTTCCAATCCCCTGCTCAAAGAGGTAGATAAGAGTCAGTTATTCAGTAAATGTTGTTTTATTTACCATTTGAATGAAATATCCAATGCCTGCAGTGTCATCCCAGGCTTTGCATTATACTAGAAATGTCTTTGCCTCTGTGCTAGGCCTGTTTATTAGTGGAATCAGTGATTGTCACAGGGCACTTCCGCCCCCCGCTCCTAAAGAGGCTCAACCCCGGGGGGGAAGGTGTGTAGCAGGACACTAGGGTGCCTGCTGCTAGCATGGGCAATAAGGCTCAGCTGCCAATCAGTAGGGCAGCACAGATGAAGGTTGCTTAGGCAACAGAGTGGGTCAGCTGACCGCCGGGGGCAGGGCTTGGCCTTTATAAACAGAGAAGGCTGCGGCCAGAGCCAGTCCCCCTCTGGCAGCTGGAGCAGCAGGAGGCTCTGCTGTAGGGCAGAGCCAAGCAGAGCAGC
>NW_017729032.1:121025900-121030433 GCF_001723915.1 Gavialis gangeticus
TCTACTAGGTCCCTTCCGACCCTTAATCTATGAAACTATAAACAGCCCGGAAGGGCAGAGTGCATGAGCAGGAGCCAGGAGAGGGCAGGGCACGCGGGTGAAAGCCTGGAGTAGGGCAAGTGCGCGGGCGGAGGCCTGAGGCGGGCTGACGCATGCAATTGAGCCTGAAGAAGGGCGAACCCACGAGTAGGCCCCAGAGAGGGGCGAGGGCCAGCGAACACAGGGGCATCGGTCGCGTGACAAGTCCAGGGGCGCCCGAGGAAGGGCGTGGGTTGCGTGACAAGCCCAAGGTGCCAGGCAAGGCACGAGGGACTAGACAACATCTGGAACAGCTGCGAGGCTTGGGGCGTGCTGAAGGGGAGGTAGGAGGCACACATAGCCCATAAGGCTGGGGTGCACCAGGTCACCCATAGAGACTAGGAGACCAAAGGCAGCCTCCCATATTAAATTATATGACATCAAAGATGTGGCAGGCCAGAATAAGAGGGTGCTGGATCTCCTAATTTGGCACGGCAGGAGGGCGCTACCGAGACCACGGCCGCTTGTAGGGCCCGCCCCGTGACAATGATCACGAACAGCATTAAAATCTTCCTAGCACCTGGCTTTATCTTGAGAGCATCTTGCTATTTCTGGTGAATTTATGCAAAGCTTTTTAACACGTACATTGGAGTACTCTATGAGCTTAGAAGAAAGGAGTAATATCTAGATGTCCCATTAAAGAAGTATACACATAAGACAAAGTCTGTGACAGGGGGCCATCTTGGGGCCACATCTCAACATCGTTCTGCCATGACTTGCTCACAAAAACTGGTGTAAAAATGCAGGAAGCTGCCCATTTTAATGCCCTGATGCCAGGGGGTGCTGTCCATGGCTCCATACCATCCCTACACCATGGCCCATGCCTCACAGATGGCATCCATATTGCTCAGTGCCTCACCATGAGTAGTGCTCCAGGGTCTCACCAGGACTCTCACTCTCCCCTGGAGCTTGTCATCACTATGCTGCCACACTATGTATTCAGCTACTCAAAATTCTAAACTTCTGACCCAAACTTGGCCTCACCATGTCTGAGGACTTACTGGGGTCTCCCTCTGCCCCAAAACCCAGCTTCATCATGTCTGAGGGCTTACTGGGGTCTCGGCTTCTGGCCCAACTGCAGCCTCAGGCATCCGTAGACTTACTTTGGCCTACTTGCCCCCTTCCTGGGGCTTCAACTTATGCCCTCCTATTAGGGCCTTCCTCCTATACCCTTTTACTAGGGCCTTCTGGTCCCCCTTTCCAAGGGCCACTGGGGTTCTGCATCTGCCGGTGGGACTTAGGCATCACACTGACTTATCTGGACCCTTCCAGTCTCCCATGCTGGGACCAACTCCTGGTCCCCTCTGTGGGGCTACTCTAACTATCTGCTCCCTTTCTCACTGGGGCCTCCAGGGTCTTCCACCCCATGGGGCTCAGGTATCCAGAGATGTGCCTGCCCCCCATGCCTGTCCCTAGACCTGGGTAACCCACCATGATGTGGAGGCTGGGGTTATAAGGCACCCTTATCTGCCTTTTACTGGGGAGGCAACTGGCCTGGAATTTCTAGGGCACTGCCCCACCACAGGTGATCCCACCAACCATCCTTCTACAACAGGGTGCAGTTTTTGGTCATAGCCAGGACCAACACAGACCTACCTGCTTTGGTCTTATCACTACTGGGCTATATGCTGTTCCTGAGCTGCTCTCTCTACTTTACCTTCTATGGCAGCCTCCTACTGCTGGCTGCCTCTCACTGGCCCAACTGTCCAAACCCCACATTGGATGTCTCCTATCCAGAGGCTGAATTTCAGCCTCCTTCATTTCAGCCTACTGTCTCACTGAACCTTTCTTCTCCTTGACAGTGATGTCCCCCCACATCCAGGGAACCTTCAGCCTCCTTATGCTTCGGTCCCACCCCAGACCAGTTGGGGTGCTAGATGGCTCATCATGGCCCAGGCCTGCCCCTCATGTTGGGCTTAATTGCCCTTTGGTCTTCTGGCCCTGGACCTCTTGCATTGATCAGTCAGGGTTCGTTGGTCTCAGCCCCACAGTAGCTGCCCTCCTTAGACAACAGGGGATCCCTTCTGGGTCCCACCATACAGCCATCTCACATTGGGCTTGCTTAGAGCCCCAGATATCTTAATAACCCAGCTCTACACTCAGTTCGGCTCCTCTGAGCCCCAGGCCTCATCCCTGCCTGTTCTAAATAAGGGGCTCACCTAGCCCCTGTGTAGGCCTGCAAACAATAAATCCCTTCCCAAGCCAGGCCTTGTTCTCTTTAGGCCCAAAGCCTTCTTTCTGGGGCTTAGACCCTCCCTGGACCCCTAGGAACCCCCTCCACCCTCATAGTTACTCCCTAGACCTCCAGGTATACCTGGAAGCAGTAGATCTCAAGCTGGAGATGTTATCGCAGCAGCAACTGCTGGCTTTACCTTCCATAGCCTGCTCTTATGCTGCAGCTCTACAGCTCAGCCCCAATCAGGTGGCCAGCTGGGTGTCTTGTGACCACCTGATTGCCTCTGCAATCACCTGCAGGCTGCCACTTATTCTGCTCAAGCCCTTAAAGTGGCAGGCATCAAAGATGCACTGCCACAAAGTCCTTTTTAATTTTGAACGTTCAGGATGTATAAGGTATGTTTCCTATTAAGGAAACTGCTCTCTCCTTTTCACTGAACTATTAATACTTTTTTTTTTAAATTGGGGTTACTCATCCCATTTTACATTCAACATGCTGCCATTGAGAAGTAATAAAAAGCCACACATAAATCATCTCCTTTCATAATAGTTTTCTGTAATGCATCCTTTGTCTGGACCTGGAGAGTCCAGTCCATTTTTCATCCATTTTCTATCTTTACATATTCAACACTGTACATTAAGTACCAAGTCTTAAGGTGCTGTAAACTGGGATCACTCCATTGAAGGCAGTGGCATCATGCTGATTTGTACCACAGAAAGAGCTGACTTTATTTCTTTTAGACCTAATAATCTGAAAATAAAACACACCTAAAAGCTTTCTATTATTTTTTATATGGACTTCACAGTTGTGACACTTTAAGATACTTAATAAGATATAGGCTTTTGAGGTATTGTTTTACATCCAGAGAGTGCACCTGTGCACTGCTTTGCTTTACAAACAATAAAATGAACACACAGCGGATATAGTTTAAACATTTCAAAATATGTTTCCCTTCATGTCCCAGGGCCTCATGAAACCAAAACAGAAGTCAACGAAGAGGCCTAAAGAAGTCAGATTCAAACTGCAGCAGAATGCCCCCTTCCTTAATAGACTGTGATACCATACACAAGGGGAGTTCTGATATAAAAGCTTATATGAGAAGCATAAAAAGGCTTATATATGCTAGCAACAGAGCATTTCTTCTTTGCATGAATAAACACCCCCTTTTCCACTTATTTCCAATACTTCTATGTAATTATGGATGATGATTGTAACTACACAACATGGTATCAGTAGATTTGGAAGGGGAACTACTAATACGATGTGCCCAAATGTTCGGCTTTCCATTCTTGATAGTCATGAACTGTGAGCATCTAGCTTGACATCTCAAAAATCAACTCAATGCATCTTTCTCTAAGGACAATAGCTGTGTTTACAGTAGGAAATACCATGCATTAAACTCTCAGAATGGGGCCTTGCCCATTTGAAGTGAATGGCATTTTTCCTTTCTCTTCAACAGGCTGAGGATTCTGCCCATAGTGTAGACAAAGCTGTGTTAACATTGTGCCTGCTTATTTTAATAGATGACATGATGTCAAACATGATAATCTTATCCACACCGATTGTCAACCATTACCATCTAAAATTAATTAACAGACATTTCCAGTATGGATAAATCCAACGGGAGTCTTTCAATTGATTTGATTTGGACTGTAATAGTCTGTTTCCATCCTAATGTTTTTATGATGGCCCTGATTCCCTGTCTTTCTAACATTCAGTTACAATTTTATCTTAGTTTCAGAGCTGTTCACCTCTCATTCTGGTGCTCTATTTTTCAACGTGATGTTCACTTCTTTTGTGTTTTTTGCATTCAGTATGTTTCATTTGACTGATAATAGCCCCTGTTTTATCTTGAGCTCTACATACCAGTTTGCTGTAACAGGATTGCAGTGCTACCCCAAAGTGTGTGAGGATTTAAGCCACAGGTTTTCTAGCCTTTGAAGTACCTGCAGGTTCCTCCTCTGAAGTGCCCATTTCTATTGCTGCAGTCAGCACATTTTTCCTGTTTCATCTCTTTTTCCTTTTCCCATCTCCCATGTTTATGCCTGAGGTGCTGGTTGTGACCTCTGGCAGAGTCATCTTATTCATTTTTGATAGTCAGCAAGTAAGTCTGTGGGGATTTTCCTGAAGTAACTAACAAATTGCCCATCAAGAATGACAGGGTGGGGAGGTGGGATGGAGCCCCCCAACTGGCCCCATGCCCCCCACTTGCCCTCCCCGCTGCTCCACCCCCAGCCCCCTCCTGGCACTTCAGGTCAGACCCTGTTCCCCCCCCCTCC
>NW_017729032.1:121030650-121035788 GCF_001723915.1 Gavialis gangeticus
CCCTCCCTCCCTCCCTGCCATCATCCCTGTTCTGGGGCGTGTCTGGGCCGGGTGGCGGGGGGGGCGCCGCCACCATGATCCCGCCCTTTGCTGTCATGCAGGGAGGCAGGGGAAGCCCCACCGATCGGACAGATGGGGCATGGTCCTCACAGCCAAACTTCCCCTGCAGCAACTTAGACTTGGGCCCATGCAGCCCAGGCAGGCAGCCAATTGCTGCCTGACATCTCAGGAGTGCGTGCTCAGATGGCCCAGAGCATTAGGGACAGACAGACACAGAGACACACACACAGACTAAGACTTTTATTAAAGTAGAATATTGGTCTACCCTCTTTCTCATGTTTTATCTTGCTCTTTTCTGTTTTCTTACTTCTTCTCAACCTTTTGATAAAAGGCTAGTTAATTTAGAGAATTAAGAAAGGAATACTGAAAAATAATCCTGGGTAGTGCAGCTGTCTGCATGTCTGAGTGAGCAACTAGTGACTTCAGTTTTCCCAGTGGGTTATAACATTGTAAATATTTTTGACAATGCTCTTACTGGTGGAGGAAGTTTGAGGAGCTCTTTTCATCTGTGGATACCCAAGAATTGTCTACGGTTTGGTACCTCTGTGAGGTTATATGAGAGGAAGGGAATGAGTGGAAGATTCCTGCAGGAGCTAGTCATCTGTCTCTGTCAGGGCTGATAATATTGGGGATAGACTGTGAGACAACTAGTATTTCCCATCCTGTTACTGTGTTGTCAGATTTCCCTTACCAGAAGGAATTAAGCAAAGAGGCCAAAGGGCATTTCAGTTGACCAACAAAATTACCAGCTACAGTCTGTTGTCATGATGGGTTTATGATTTGGACACTTGCCCACCAGAAACTAGATTTAGGTTTAGAGTTAGGGTTATTTCTTACTGGTTACTTGTTTAAAGAGGCTCCCTCTGAGCCATCAAACATCTCCTTTATGCATGCATTTAAATTTATTATATTGTCATATCGCTATAGATTGAAATAAATTGTTTTAAAATTTGAAATTCATAAAGCAGTTTGAACCAAACATAAGTAATAGTTAGGGGCCTACCTAAATCACAGAGTGATTTTTACACCTTAAGTCTGGGTAATTTCATCCATTTATATGAATTAAATTATCAAAAGATACAGAAACCTCGCTCTCTAAAAACAACCTGTCTCTCTGTGGGAGGATCTAGAATTTTGTAAAGGGGGTGCACTTGCTAAGGTGTGTCATTACCAAGGATCCTGGTTTTCTCTCATAAAAACCCCCCAATTTTCAGATTAAAAAAGTAGCCTAAAATCCACATTTTTCATGATTAAGAGGAAACATCACTAATATATAAATATACATATATAGTGGTGTTTCATTTCAACCATGAATACATGTAGATTTTGGGTTAACTTTTTTATCTGAAAATTGAGGATTTTTTTTTTATCAGAGAAAACTAGGATCCCCAATCATCACATATGAAACAACACAACTTTTTATCCAGTTAAAAATAAACTAGAAGCTTTACTAATAGGCTAGGGGCCTAGGGCTATATTGCAGCAGAAACAAATATAACTACTTTGAAATGAGTTAAAAACAACGTGCTGGGCTGTGAAATAGGAGCTTCATTACCAAGAGCAGCTAACAGGCAACAGAATTACAGAGTAAAGGCTAGTTTTATTGGCAGAACATCAGGACTGTTAAAAAGAAGAGCGTGTCATTAACACCTGTGGAATGAAGAGTCTAGAAGGGATCAGGTAGATGATAATGGACCATGAAGTACACTGAGTCCCACAGCTGCCTAACTAGAAATGCTGCTGCCACTGTCAGGCAGTTTGTATTAAATTTTGGGTGGAGCAGGAATTGAAGTGGGGGGGGGGGGGCAAGGGCACCAGGGCACCCATACTGGATCCACTCCTCTCTCTCTCTCTCTGTCCAGTCCTAAATATCTAACTACTCCATTGCCACATTATCTTGTGTGGCTCACCACCATCAGAAGACTAATCTGATCTAAACTGTTATATTTTTCCACCTAAATCATTTTCTTGGTAACTATTGACAACACCACTGTCTGCTTTATCATTCAGATTCAGAACCATGGAATCATCTTTGATTTTTCTCTTCCTGTTTCCTGACACAATTAGGCTGTCAGCAAATCTTATTGCTTCTACATCCTCACACTGAAGATTCAACCTTTTCTTTCTGAACAAGAGGCTAAAATAGTTGTCCCTACTGCTGTCCTCTCTCATGAGCACTGTTACTTCCTCCTTTTTGAATGCTACATCAAGCCCATGCAGTCCTTCCAAATGTTTCCAGTAAAATAAATCTCTTAATTATTAGAACATGTCAGACTTTTCTTCCATCTCACTTCCTTTGATTCCCCCTTTCTCACAGGGTATTAACTAGGGATGTGAATGGTTAAATAATTGTTTAATCAATAAGCCCAGTGATAACCAGTTATCGCTTGACCCATTATTGTTTAGTGAGGGGCGGGGAGCAGTCTGGGAGGAAAGAGGTGGAAGGGAAGTCACATGTGCCCTAGCAAGAACTGGAAGGTGGCAGGGCAGGCAGGAGGGAGAGAGACAGGGAGGAAGGGAGGAGCGAGGAAGAATGGAGGAGGAGTGAGGATTAGTACCTATGGCTAGGCTTTTCACACCCCATTGCAGCCACTTGTAGCCTCCATGCCACCAGTCACAAGCAACCCAGGCTTGGGGCAGGCTCCTGCCATGGCTCTGCCCTGCATTGTCACGGCCCCATGATCCCAGTCCCGCCTACCTCTAGTGCTCCCAGACACCACTCCCCACCAACCCACAGTCCCATCCCAGTTGCCCAGCCACATGCCCTGCCTGCATTGGTCCCAACTCTAGTGGTGGGCACAGGAAGGACAGGCCAGGGTGTCTGGGCAGAGGGGCTGGTGACTGTGGCAGCCAGAAGGAGCCACCGCTGCCAGGGCTGCCAGGAAGTGGAGTCCAGCAGCCATGCTCCCCAGCCCTGCTGCATTCCCAGGGGCAGTGGGACTGGTCACACACACCATGGCCCAAGCTGCCCCCAGCCCCTTGGCTGGGCAGGGCCAAAGGACCCACAGCAGGCTGGACAAAATCCCTTGGTGAGGTCAGCAGGAGGCTACTCACTGTGATGTGCAGCACAGTAATAATTAGAAACAAGTCGCTCTCCTCCCCCACCGCTTTTTCCTTCCTCTTGTCTGCCTTGGGGTTACCATAATGATTAATCATTTATCTGTTGTAACTACAACAGATTCAATGGATTTTTTTTAATTGGTATTTACATCTTTAGTATAAACAAACATTGTTTTTGGAACAGGATCAGCTGTGCTGGGATGTGTCTTGACACAGATGATCTGCTTTGCTGGCATCCACAGACATTGCCTAGGGCTGTTATCTGCAGGGTCAGTCCCCTGTTGCTCATGGGGCTTCAGGGAAATGATTCTGTGGGACAACACCCCCGGATCTGCACCCTGACTCAGGGCATGGCAACAAGGTATATGCACCACACAAATTCCCTGCATAGGATTCCTTTGATGTGCAATAAGCAAACAGATACCCTCCCATTTAAGGCGTCACAACTTGTGACCACTTTTGGGTGCGACATTTTTGGCACTTGGCTGTCTGTTTGCTCACAGCTTGTGTCATCATAAACATTTTTATAGTGGCACAAGGGCAACATCTGTTTGCACCCAGTCTCAGGACACCACATACATCTCAGATCCTGTTTCATAACACATCATATTCTGCTTCCTTGTTTTCACGCCTTTAATGCTAGCCTTTCATTTTCTTCTTGTACTCATAATTGTGCTTTCTGTTGCTCTGTTCACATGATGACCTTTCACCTTCTCTTCATTCAAATGTCTCCATTGGTGCTATGAACCTCCCGTCCTGTGCGACAAAAAAATTAATAAAAACAACCTCAGGGAAAAAGCTGGCCACAATGGGCAGGCAAACTAAAGAGGAAAGGACAGTTGAGTTAGGATTTCAGATCACAGAGAAGTAGGGCTGGAAGGGATCTCAGGAGGTTTCTTACAGTAGCCCTTCCTTAGTCCTATTACTGAGACCCCTCTCCTTCTCTCCCGCTCTCACTATGTCATCTAATGTCCATGCCTGGGAATTAGTTTCCAAAAGAATAACATGTCCATTTATTAATAAAAATAAACAGCACCAAGTCAAAGTAAACTTAAGAAAGAAGCAAACTTGAATGTGGCAGTGTTAGCTTACTGTTTTTATAAAAAAATCTATTTCTCATATGCCAAATTAACAAACAGGTTGGGCAGCTGACAACCTCCATTTAAGAGAGACCTATCCAAGACTGAAATAGCAAAGTTTCTGAGGCCACGTGACAGGAGTATCTCGCTGGAGCCTTTCTATTTGTGGCTCCGCCTTCCTGTCTTGGGCTAACCGCCTGCTTACTCGCCTGCCATGCCTTGATCTTAATTGATTGAGTGATGTAATTAGCAGGAGGCTGCCCACTTTATATGCCTGGTGTCATGGGACGCTATCTGCAGCTTCTTTTCCTCCCCTACACCGCAGCCCAAGCCTCACAGATGGTACTTGACATGGTTTGCCCTATGCCTTAGCCCTCTTCTTTACTTCTGGGGCCCCACTCTGCCCCCTCCCTCCCCAGGGCTCCTTTCTGCCCTCTAGCTCTGGGCTTCTCACTGCCTCTTCCCGCTCCAGGGCTCCTCTCTGCCCCCTCTCTCTCTGGGGGCCAGTGCGCCCCCAAACAATGCTGTGCCCTCTCCAGTGTCAGGAAACCCCACACTATCGTGGAGCTCTTATGAGGCCTCCTCCACCCCTAATAGCCTCACCCGGTGCTCCAGTCCTATAAAACTACAAACAGAAAACACAAGCCCCTGGGCTACAACATAAACTCTAAACTGTCCAGTCAAAACCACGTTCTATCCCTACCGGGAATACTCCAAGTCATAGCGGCAACAAGGGGATGCTCCTGCAGTCTATCTCCTCACTGGCTGAGCTCCCGCCTCCTTGGCCACCAGAGGGGAACTGCCCTCCTGGCCTCATGCTTGGGCTTAAGAAGGGGCCAAGCCCTGCCCCTTCCTGTCAGCTGATTCCCTTGGTTCCCCTAGCAACCAGCACCTGTGCTGCCCTGGTGACTGGCAGTTGAGCCTCCCCCTTCTCACCAC
>NW_017729032.1:121040788-121042505 GCF_001723915.1 Gavialis gangeticus
TGACTGGCAGTTGCGCCTCCCCTTTCTCACCACTAGGGGCCTCTCTTGAGCTGTCCCTTTTCTCAGGCGCAGAGCACCTAAGTGCTCTGCGACAGGCCAGTATTGACAAAATTATATGTATACATTTATAAAATTGTTCACTATCTTATATCTCACACAAATCAGTGCTATCATTCTCTCATGTTCAAAATCAACAGGTTCACACAAAAATCTGATGGGGGGCATAAATGATATAATTCAATACTAACAGGAGTTCTGCATTAGGTGTTTCTATAACTGGCCAAGTTTTTCAAAAGGGAGTACCAATTTTCCTTTTGCAAATGTCCAACTAGAGACACCTTAAATGAGCAGTCAGGGTGTGAGACCAGTAATAGCTGAAAATTAGGCCTCTTCTTGGTATCCCAAATCAGTCACTCAAAAATGAAGGCACTCAAAGCTACCAGCCACTTTTGAAAACCTTGATCTTGACATAAGTTGCTTTTAGTAGTTACATTTACCTTCATGTACTGTTAGCTGCTAACTTGATATTCTTGGGGAACCCTGGCACAGTACCCAACCTGTCTGACTTACCAAGGACTTACCCCCTGCAACTTCTGCCTGAACTGGAACTGACCAGAAGAAGGACTTACAAAACGCAATGAAGATACAGTGGGAGATACTCTTAAACCCCTCTGGACAAGGGTGATAGGAGTAAAGCAACTCCCCTAGTCTCATTTACAATGAAGATGTGGCAGGGAGGCTCCTCCATTAGCGTTCAGCGTGGAGAACAGAGATTCCAAGGCAAGGACTGCACTGAACTCTGGGACCAGAGAAGCAGGGGAGCACTGCATGGTGGGGGATCTCTGCTACAAATGCTAATCAACCTACATCTGCACACACCCAGGTCAGCATTAAACAGACCACTTGTAGGGATGATTAATATATTGGTACCCAAAATACTGAATCTGCCTGTTTGCACTGTGAGCTCCCTCAGAGTAACAGCAATAGCCAGGAATGATCAGCTTCTATTGTCCAGCATAACAAAACAGCTCTGGTATACTCCCTTGAGCCATCATTTACCCATAAACAAACCTAGTGTTCTCCCATGAATCATTGTTGTTTCCCTACAAAAACCCCTACCCAAGCTCCAGTTTCTATTCTGGTGCTAGGATTCAAACACTGCACCAGTTCCACTGGGACTTCACCTTCTCCTTGATTTAATCTCTCTCTCTCCTTCTCTCTTACTCCAGGCATTACTTTATAAACCTGACTTCTGTTGATCAGACTTGAGCTAGATTCCCTGAAATATCCAAATGGAGTTGTGTAATACTGTAACTGTTTTGTTTGTTTTTCCTTGTAAGGCTATTACTACTAGTATCATTATGAGGTTCATATACCTGGTAATAAAATAACTTTTATGGTCAAGGTAATAAAATATCTTTTATGGTCAAGCTGGTTGCCATACTCTTTCACCAAAACTTGTTTACTCTTTCTTCTCCTTGATACCCTCATTTGCTCTGCAGCAACACTTCTTTTACCTAAGCCAAAGATCCCTGTAAAGCTTAAAATCCTGTGGGGTCTGCTCATCAAGGGAGTTACTATCAGGACAATTGGGACAAGAGATTGGGAAGTGCTGAGCTGGAGCATATGAGGGTGTCAGTCTGGAAATGCTGAGTAACCCTGCCTGTTCAGACATGCTCTGCTAGTGTGTGTGTGTGTGTGTGTGTGTGTGTGTGTG
>NW_017729032.1:121047505-121069354 GCF_001723915.1 Gavialis gangeticus
TGTGTGTGTGTGTGTGTGTGTTGATTCTCCCTGCATGGTATGTTGAGGCTGAAGTTACATTTTACACTTAGACTATACTAAATCTGTGGAAGCTTCAGTGCTATTAAAGTTAGAACATGCTGTGAGCAGTCTCAGGGTTAAGTGTTAGTACCATTTCTTTTCTGTACAGTTATGACTTGCCACTATGGCTAGGGCAGAAATGACATATAAACTGGTATAAGTGATAAGAAACTGGTTCAAATCTGTAACTCAGCAGAGCAATGCACATACACCTCTTTCAAAATGGCCAAATCAATTTAAGATAAACCTGATGGATGTAGTATCAGACTTAACTGCTTTAGATTAAACTGGTTTATTGAACTTTTGTCCCAGATCCCCTCAAAATTCAAGTTAACTCTCAGTCCCCCAGCATCCCAGGATATTTTTCACCTCCCCCATAACTCCCCTTCCCCCCCTTCCCCCCACACTTGCAGGGTGGATAGCCTAGCCTTGGCCCAAGCCATCTACTCCAACCAAGCAGGGAGGTGTGCTCTAGTGAACCCCATCCCCACCCAACCTGCCCAGCTTCTGGCCTGGGCCATTGCAGGTTTACGGCTGCATTTCCAGAATCAAAAGTAAGTGTCTGTTCACTTGGTTATCAGTTTAATATACACAGCATAGACTAACCCGCAAAGCTTGAATCAATTCAGCCTCAGGCTTTTTGATGGTCTGTACTTAGCCTAGAGGCCTGGCAAGCAGGGGCATGGCTAGGAACGAGGACACTTGCATTCTATTCCTGGTTGGGGTGGAGTGGGGTGGGAAGAGCTCTGGGAACAGTGCATCCTGGGACGCTGAAAGACTGCAGATTTTTTCCTCTGTGGAGCAGTCTGAAATTCACCTAAGACCCACGACACATTATGTTTAAGATATGATTAACAGGTTAATTGTGCCTTAAACAGTAACTGGCCACATGTGCTATTCAACTTAAGCTGTGATAATAATGCAATAAATGAGCCACAAAGTTATTCAACATATAATATGGAATCACTTATCACTTTGCAGCTCATTTACATCACACCTTAAATAGAATGTGCAGCGAGGACCTGTCAAAACCTTGTGTGCCTCCCAGCTGGGCTGCACACAGGGTTTCTTTAGCTCCCAGTACATGGGAAGCCTGGCACCAAGCTGTGGCAGTCCAATGATGGGCTTTCTGTGTGCCAAGCTGATTGGTTTCATCTCCAGGCTCCCCCTGCCCCAGCAAGTTAGGTGCTATTGGAATCTAATCCCTAATTCCAAAATTGCATGTCCTGACATCCAATTGCTGAGATCAAGGATTAGATCCCACTACATCTTAAACTGAACATCTGTCAGTGGCCTAACAAGAGCTACATAGCATGGCCCAGATTTAACTCTTGCCTGAAGTTGCATAACTTTGACATACTGAAAGGGCACTTAGCACGAGTTAATGGATTTTTAATGTGCAGATGCTTGTGGGTTTGTATGCCCTTAGTGTGGTCTAAGTGTAATGTATAACATCACCCATTGGTGTTCATAGGCTTTTGAGATCCCAGCTGGAAATCTGGGCATGAAATGAGGCCAATCTTTTTTTTCTGTTGAGGAACTATCCCCCTTTAGCAATGAAAGATCCTGCCACCCACCACCTTTTACTGTAAAGAAAAGATACAGCACACCCACAGAAAATATTCACAGCAACAGAATTCAAAGATATCTCCCAACTTCCAAAACAGGCAAACCACCTGGGAAAAATACACTACAGCCACCTGAATTTCTGAATTACACCAGACTAAGAGTCAGCACAGAACAAATATTTATTTAAAACACTGAAATACTACATTCCCTGAGTCTCAGCCCCCAAAGGCAAGTCTGCCAGATACAGTTAATGATAATCAGGGATCCTGGTTTTCTCTGATAAAAAAACCCCAATTTTCAGATTAAAAAGTAACCCAAAATGTACATTTTCTGTGATTAAAATAAAACACCACTAATATATAAATATATATAGTGGTGTTTCATTTCAACCATGGAAAAATGTGGATTTGGGGTTACTTTTTTGAGCTGAAAATTGGGATTTTTTTATCAGAGAAAACTAGGATCCCTGAAGGCTTTTTTTTAAAACATTTACTAAATGCTCACTGTGTTGCCAGTTCTATAAATGATGAAGTTAAAGCGGCTCCCATTGAAACAGAATTTAATTTTGCCTGTATCAGGACCACAAGTCCAGTTTTTAGAGCTGTACCTCTTCTTCCTACAAAACTCCCATTGACATTTGTTCAAGTTTTGCTGCCAGAATGAAATTCTCTAAGTAGACTGTAATTCCAACTCTTACCGTACATGTTCCACTGCTTGTTTTGAACAGAAGTAATATAACTAAGGAAAAGAACTGGACTAATGAAACAAGCAAAAAGAAAAAATATGCAAACAACCTAGGGGCTAGCCAATCTGTAAATTATCCTCAGGAGTCTGTTAGAAATATAGATATGTATTTTCTGTCTCCTTGAACGACAAGTATTTTGACTTTATGCAGAACCATATTGCTGCCCGGTGCTCCGTAAGAGAAGTACAGCTGAGCATCTGATATTGTTGTCTGGTACTGGCACACAAACGCAAGGTCATCTTTTTTATCCAAATACAGGTGCACCTCTACAGAGGAACTCTGTAACCTCAGCTTTTGCTTTTCAGATGCATTCCTTTAGGGTTACCATATGTCCGGGTCTTCCCTAACATGTCTTCTTTTTGGGTCCTCCTATCTCCATCTGGGCAGTTTCTTTTTAAATAGAAACAAATGTCCAGGATTTGGGATTTTGCTCTGCTCATCACTGAAGTTTTCCATGGCACTTGGCTGCAGGAGGGCAAGGGAGGCACCAGCTGCTTCAGTGGGGGAAGGGAATGGGGGAGGGACAGCAGGGCTGGACCACGCTGGTGCCTGTGCTCATAGGGGCAGAGCAACCAGGAGATGCTTGCAGGACTCGGGGGAGCAGGGGGCTGCAGGTCAGGAGTGAGAGGCACCTGCAGGGCTGAGGGGGGCAGGGGTCTGCGGGTGCAGAGTGAGGGGCACAGGCAGGGCTGGGAGGGATAAGGGGGCTGCAGGTCATGAGTGAGGGGCACTTGGAGGGCTAGGGGGGCTGTGCTTTGGGAGTGAGGGGCACTAGGGGGGCATGGAATTGTGGGTTGGGAGCACAGGGTACAGGCCATGCCAGGGGGTTGCAGGTCAGGAGTGAGGGGCACTGGCATAGTCTGTGGGGTGGTGGACTGTGGGTTATGAATGAGGGGCAGCAGCAGGGCTGGGGGGGCTATGGCTTGGAAGTGAGGGGCAGGGGCAGGACATGGGCATATCATTGCCCCCCTCAATCATATTACCTGTCCCCTCTCTGACGTGTCTTCTTTTTTGTAACTGGAAATATGGTAACCATACATTCCTTGCACAAAGCAACTTGGGACTCAGTCTTAACTACAGTATAGAATATACTGTTAAAGAAAACAACAGAGTTCACCCATTGGGTATAAGATTTTAGGAAAGTAGGCATAATTGTAACACTAGTTTGCAGTCACCATCTTTCATGTGATTTTCTTTCAGTAATAATTCAAACACCAATATTCAAAGTTTCTTTTTCAAACATGAGACAGGCAGAAGACATTTTATTTATAAAGTATTAGGCCATTTATTTATTTTGTCAGCCACCAAAATATCTCAGTATCAGCTTTAATCAATGAGTTACACTGATTAACGAAAATGTTCAAGACAGTTTCTTTGTATGTCTGAAGACTATCCTATTTCTGGTATACGTCTGCAGCATCCTATCTCTATCCATATGTAAATGAATTGTTGCCATAAAGCTAGACAATTAGGAAGTTTTTTGAATGATTTTGCTGCAGTCTATAGCTCTGCACTTGCTTTTGTGAAAGAGGTGTGATTTGACGCTTCAATTCTGTTTTACTTGATTGTTCTTTTAATCTACTAAAATAATTTAAGGGCTGCTTTTAGGAAGCAGCAACAGAATGTACCTTGCTTCTGACTAAAGGGTTAAGGTCTAATCCAGTGCCCTGTGAAGTTGATGGAAGGATATTTTCTGAATTCAAAGGGACTGGGGACAGAATGAACATGTCAGAACAAAATTTGCCCTCCTTTAGCCCCCAAAGACAGTAGCAGGGTTGCAAGTGTTTAGGTGAGGCCAGAATTTGGCTCACCATATTATGGATGAAAATTTACTAAATGCTCACTGTGTTGCCAGTTCTATAAATGATGAAGTTAAAGAGCATTGTGCTGTTACATTGACTAATTCTAAAGCAATTTGTCAGAATAATATACAAATTTGAACAAGGCATATGTCAGACACATTTCTTTGTCAACATATGAGTCAAAACTTGCAAGGCTGTGCTGATTATTAAAGCCCTCCATTGACAACGCTAGGAGTTTTGCTTACATGCACTATCAGTTGCTTACTATAAGCAAATATTTAGGCAAATGGATATTTTACAACAAAAAACTGCAAGGAATATCCAGGGAATTGTAGCAGGTACCTTCAAATGGTATTTATGCTGTAATGTACATATTTCACCCCATTTTATAAATCTTCTACAAAGGCTATTTAATCCACCTAACTAGCATTTTTCAGGCTAGAATACTTATAAAACTGAGTATATATGTGCATATGTCCACAGCCCTTAAAGGGTTACAACTAAAATGTCTGCAGAAAATCAGCTTAAAAATGTTATACAACAAAACATGTTATTGCTGGTATTTGAGTCAGGCTTGATAATGCATTTCAGACTAAAATATTTCTTTGATTGTCACAGAAATATGTGGAGAGCCAAGTGTTTGCTTTCAGTGTTCAGAATATATTTGGTTGTATTTCATTACCAGAGGCTAATTGTCTGAGAAACTGTTTTCACATCCAGAATTCCTGATATGGTGCAAAAAATCACTACTGGGAACCAAGTAGCCTTATGTTGCTGATTATTTAAGAGTGAAAAGATTAGTAGTGGCAGTGGGTATTTAGGCACTTTTTGAAAACACAGGTTAGCTCTATGATTGATGCTGATGCCTTTAAATCATAACTAATACTAGAGTTAAAGCACCACATGTATACTGACTGTTTGTTTATAAATACCTCAATAGTCTTTTTCAGTAAAATATGGAAATTTCTTCTGTAGCTGTTCTCTGTTAGATCATTAAGCATGTCAATACTGCTGAACAATCAAACAGAGAAAAAATGGTTTAATCTGCTTATTCTGGAGTGCTTATTTATTATAATCATTCATCAACAAGACCTGAAATAAGGGTTTTGATTATATCCATTGGTTAAATACCACACAGTACACAAATGTGGCAAACATAAGAAAAAGATGGGCATATTGCCTGATAAATAATTACACTGGAAGTGAAAGGCTGACCTACAGTCAGCAAATGTTAATCATTTTTACACCAAAGTGAGTGTAACGTTTCTATAGGGAAATTACTTCAATCTGGTCAGTGCAAGGAGCAGTTTGTATAATCGGATTGCAAATAAGGTTTGATCACATTCCAGCTTAATCTACTCTCTGAGCACCATTTACAGCACTAAATCAAACACTGGGAAGCTGCAGGTGCTGCTTTACAGTCATTACACCCAAGGGGCAGGGACTTGGTAATAAACAGCAAATAAATTGAAGCACTGACTTGCCTGCTACGGGGCATTTCTAATTATCCTCTAGTTTAGCTGGAAATTGTCATGCTCTCATCACAGCCTATTTTAACCGCTGCTGAATAAGTATGATACTTTTAGACTGAATTAACTGAGAATATGAAGAAATGCATATTTTTGCCTCCCCCCACCCTTTTTTATCAGTGAAACTTGTAGACATACAAGATCCAAGCGGCCATTCTCTTTTCAAATCCTCCCAAGGAACGGAAAAATATAACGACTGCATGCCTCACGTATTGTAATTATGGGCTGAAGACCTACCAAAATGGACAGCACTTATCACGATAGCTTGCAAATACTACCAAATGCATCCTTCCATGCTGTGGTTTATCCACGTTGCTGTTGGTGATGTTTACCAGTGCATGGCAGGAAAGTTGATATCAAAGAATGAATTAGAGTTAACAAAACAACAAACTATTACAGTAATAGTAAAGAGGAGGGAGAGACAGTTCCCTGGTTTCTGCAAGGAAGGATGGTTGGATCTTTGCAGATAATCATAATTTAAAAGCCACAACTATCTTAGCCATTTGTGATATCCCTGCTTTCTCCCACCCAAGTTTCATTTTAGCAACACAAATAACATTCAGAAGGATAGGCCTTTAAAAGGCATGCTGAGGAATGCAGGAAGCTTTGGCAATAAAGGTATGTAATGAGAGGTGATTTGGTAGTCATTTTTAGTACCTGTGGTGAGATATGAAAAATGAGGTGTGATAGGCACACACATCCTGACAACTGCTATTATGAAGTTACCAAATGGCTCAAAGACAAAACTACACTGACGGTTTTCTTTGGGGTGAAAACGTACTTTGATGTTAAAAACGAAGCTACTCCAATTTTTTTAAATGTAATTGCATTTGCTTTTAAGGCATATGGATGTTACAATTTGTGATCATATTTTCCTCTCAGTCATGGATGTTTTTGATTAATATGCTGTGAAATAAGATTTGTAACCTTTAGGTACATTGTTCTTCATAATATTCATAAAATAATACTTTACAGGTAATAATTATAATGAAGGTAGTCATTCACCTTCATCATTAATGATCATTTGCTAAGAAAAGAGGCAGGAGAGTAATCACAGGGTTTGCATCTTTTAGGAATGCAAGCACTTAGTAGTCACATTTATTACAGAACAAAATAAATGTCCATTTTACAGAACTCAGCAGTTACAATGAGCATGCTCATCTTTGCAGGAAGGCTACAGGAAAAAACGTACTGTAGGGTGAAGGAGTGTTTCTACAGTTCAGGTGGCAAATGATCTCAGCTGGTAAACTGACCTTAACTTCCACGAATACCCAGCTTCAGAAAGACAGTAAGGACTATAAGTATTGGGTCACAGTATCCACGTTGCGAGAAATGATCTGACCTGACACACACAGCCCTGGACCCACATGGCAGTGGAGCATAGATTACCTTCTTACCTATGGAGATGCTGTTGGGATTGAGTGGGGATGGAGGTCCCGGGGGCTTCCTGCTTTGAGCTATCTGGGCCTGAAGATTAAAAAAAAAAAAAAGAGATCTCCTTGGCTATAGAGATTAGTCATTTTATGGCCACCAATTAGACTTCAAAACTAGGTTATTTATTTTTAGATGTTATCAGAGGCACATAATATTCTTCCACGCTAACTACCTTTCTTCCAAACAACAGTTATCCCCAATGACCAGTACCAGGATCATTCAACATTAGCATTGCTGGCAAGTTTATTTTTTTTCTTATGGAAATGCAAAGAATGTCCTTTTGTTAAATGTTGATTTGGTATGGTATCTGCATTTAAAGTGTCTCCATGTTGTAGATGAGCTATGCTGTTTCACATTATGTTCTTTCTTTTGGTTTTGAGGCAAATTAATTAACATGATACAGAAAAGGGAGAATACAAATGCTGAAGCCCTCACTTTAAGCCCTCATACTCTTTTGTTCTCCATTATTGCACCAAATTATTTAATTGGGTCTCTCTGATTGTGCACAGACACAGAAAAGAACACAGTCTATTGTGAGAAGCCCTACAACCATAATGCAGTATCAAATTCAATTCCCATCAAAAGTGCTTGCTGCTAAAAGCCTGTACTGTGGCTGCAGATTAATGAAGATCTGCATTGAGCGAAGTGGTGGTCGTAGAGACATTATTTTTCTCCAATAGAAGGCCTATTCTTGAAGAACAATAAAAGCATAGAAAAGCGTTAGTCTGCTTATGGATGGAAATAAATCAAAATGAATAAGAGGGTTGATGGAAATAGTCTGAAAGCAGTAGAGTGGAATTCTGAAAATACTGTTTTTGTTTTGTGGGGATTTTTTTTCCCATCGTCTCTCAAAAATGTGGCTTGATGGAGACTCAAAAGCCCTGGAGTGAAGGACAAATTTGAAAAAATCAGAAACTAGTTGAAGAAAATCAGTATTTCACAAATGCTTTTTTTTTTTACTGCAGAAATGTTGCATAGACTCAGGGATCAGAATGAGAATAAAATGTTGAAAGTCAGGAAAATCGTGTAAGACTAAAGCACAGGTCTGAGGCAAGGAACAGTGAGCAGTGCTGATACTGTGTCCAATCACATCCTCAAATTAACTCTTCTTTTCTTGTTTTTCTTGTTGTTTTCCTTTGTTTTACCCTTCATTTTTTTACCTGAGTTTGCATATCTTTTTTCACACATTCAAATAAAATAGTAAAAAATCCTGGTCCTCTTGACAGCAATAGGAACATGGTCATTCATTTCAACAGAGCCAGGATTTGACCATAAGAATCTGTGCTTTTTTTGCTTTTTTTGGTTTCTTTTTTTTTGAGAGAGAGAGGTGTTGGTATGGTAGTCCACTCCAGTTTGAAATCCTCTCCAAGTTCTGCTCAGTACTGTTCACTTCAAACAACCAAGTTTCCTCAGTCAAGATAATCATGGAGGGCTTCATCCTTCTCCCACCAGTCAGTGGTGCAGGATTGAGGCCCTTTGGCTCAAGAGATACCCAAGGCAAATCCTGTTCACAATCATATTCCAGCAACCCAGATGATATAGAAAGAGTAAAAAGTACATACTGGATAACTAGTATAGATCTGTCGAATCTGCTGAATCAGGAAACAATTTAGTTCCTATATGGGGGACACAGGCTTGTTTGTCAAAGCATTTTCTGTATAGATATTGGCCTATATTAGGCTACTTTTTCATTGGGACTTTCAAGCCTAAAGAAAAAAATCCAGATTGGCCTGTTAGGTGTATCCAATAGAAGTACTAAAAATAGAAGCCCAATCTCATTGAAATATGGGTAAGAGCTAAGGCTTACTATCAAGTGAATGGGCAGTGTTAGATACTTCTGAAGGGCAATTCAGAGCCCAGATGCTGCATGAGAGGTTTCTAAAACTAGATAATAGGAAATACTAACTACAGGTGCTGAGCAAACTCCTATTTATCTCTGGAGCCAAGGCACCTGATTCAGTGCTGTAAGTTAGGCTCCTCTATCCACTGAGAACCCAGACTGCCACCTAGCCATGGGTCAGATAGGCACCAAACAGTGGTAGAAGTGCTGCCACTGTGCACCTCTTATAGAATAGCATATGGGTTAAAGAACTCACCCAGCAAGGGAGAGACTGGGTTTTAGGCCCCACTCAGTACCAGGGCATTAAAACCCACAGTTCCCACTTCCAAGTAGTGATGTAACCTCTGGTTTGTCAAACAGTATGGAGGTGATTGGTTATGCTGAAGCCAGACTACTGTGCAGTTAAGAATGCCAGAGTCACAGGGCCAGAAGACAGCAAGCAAAAGAGAGCCTGACTTTGTTGCCCAGTGGTGAGAGCACTCTCTGCTTCTAGTTTTATTGAATGTGGGTCTAATGTAAAATGTATTGGCAGCCCTGGGAATACATACTGAAACCCAGGAGTCTATCTTCCCACAAGTGCTCACACCATAAGTGCAAAGTGCTGCACCTGGGGAGAAAGAATCACCAATACACCTACAGACTGGGAAGTACCATTGTAAGTAGCACAGAAGTGGAAAGGGACCTCGGAGTCACAGTTGACACAAAAATGAACATGAGTTGCCAGTGTGACAAGGTAATAAGTAAGACTAACTGCACTCTGTTAGATTGAGGGACCTGAATCTCTTCAGCCTCTGCAAGAGAAGGCTGAGAGGTGATGACGTAGCTGTCTGCAGACTCATCAGGGGAGGTCAGCAGGGAATAGGGGATACTCTGTTTACCACGGCGCGCCTTCGTGTTACTAGAAACAAGGGCCATAAACTGAAGCAGAGTTGATTTAGATTGGACATCAGGAAGAAATTCTTTATGGTGAGGATTACCAAAATATGAAATGGGCTTCCAAGGGAAGTGGTGCTTTCCTCTACCTTGGAGGTGTTCAAAAGGAGATTAGACAAGCAACCCTGGCTGGGGTTACTTGACCCCAGCACTCTTTCCTGCCCAGAGCAGGGGGTCAGACTCGATGATCTAATAGGTCCCTTCTGACCCTAAAAATCAATGAAATCTATGAAATCACTAATGGCTAATACAGGGTTTCTCAACCTTTTTAGACTCAAGACACCCCTCATTAGACTCGAGGCACCCCTCAGAAGTGCCAGCTCTTAGCTTTCACTTATTTTGACAGGAAAAAAATAATAGAGCAATACTTCTGCTGCAAAGAATTCAGAACAACTGCAGACTATTTTTGACACTAATAGATTCTTATTTGCAATCTCTGGGTTTATCTTGTGAACCATGTGCTGGTGCTTGCACACTTCACAGAGCTGAAATTGCATGGCACCCTGTTGCACCCTTAAAAGGATCTTACGAATCTCTGACAACAATCACTGGCCTAATGGATCAGCCTCTTTCCCCCTCCCCCTTGCCATGGATTCAAACAGAATATAAGGCACCAGCTATCTCCATTTTGAATTGCAAGTGTTTAGGCAGGGTTTAGGCATCTAGCCAGGAGGTGGGGTTGTTTCTGCATATGCTCGGAAGCCAGATTTGGGTGTCTAGTGTCCTAAATGTAGGCAGTGAATGAATTAAGGCATCTACAGTGTTTTGTGGCCATTGGAGAGGGGTTATTTTGTTGCTTGTGATGTAAGCAACTAAATTCCACCTACAATGCACTTAGTTAACTAATTTACCAATCTGGATATGGCCATAAATAGCTTTAAATATCTGATATTTAGTTAAAGCTTCCTTTTTTAGAGGAACAGACAAGCCTTATACAAGTCATTAGTGTGAAAGTCATAGCAGTAACACAACCTTTTTTTACCACAGCTGGAACAGCTGATGTAGAAATCTATGTATTGTACAGAATCAGCAGTGTACAGTGGCCTGTCCTCTAAGATAAATTACTCCATGTTGAATGATATTGGCTTGCTATTCAATTCATTAATTTATACAGTATAAAATAGAACTAGTTGTGGCCACTGAATAAGAGGAGATACATTTGTGAATGTTCTTTTTTAATTGTATTCAAAAGTATGTCTTTAACCTATCATATAGATTTAATTAAAGTTTCAGTAGTCATCTAAGATTTACACTTCTGCTTACTTCAAATACATTCCAAGTGGAAACACAATGGACATGGACTTCCTGTTTCAGATCTTACCCAATTTAGAATAAATTGCACAAAAATATCATACAACTTTAAATTACATCTTAGAATAATTTACCATTGGATAACATTATGCTCTTTCTAGTTGTATATCCGACGCTGAGCTGTGTAAACTAAAAAAGCATTTACATTTGATGGTGTATGCACACTACACAAGTCTCAAAGGAACTATGTCCTTTTAGTGGCAAGTATAATGCTACAATAGGTATCTGGGGCAATTTTTATGGGTTCACCTCCCCTTCTGGCATTTAAACAATGGTCTGTTTAAAAAAAAGTTCAACTCCCAGTGCACTGAGATCTCTTGAAAATCTTCCTCATGAATCTAGACCTTCTTCCCAGGGTTTCACCTAGCTGAGTTGCCAGATGTGAAGGGAGTATCTTTTTGAGAATACTCAGGATGTCCACTCAGATCCAACACATCATATGGAGGAACTGGTAGCTGGTATTTTTAGAGCTAAATGCAACTCAGCCAGGTAGGAATATTTTTAAAACAGTCTATATGGGCATTTCTTAGGCAGATACAGCCAGACAAAAGAGTATGGCTTAACTGTACAGTAAAGGGCTGAGCAGAAGGGGGAAAGGAGAAGTTAAAATTCTACATTGCAATTCCCTTACCCTTAAAGTAACCTAAAGATTGCTCTGATTTATGTTGCCTAAAGAGACTGAAATGCAAATTAAGAGTTAGCTGTAGCATGTCCTTTTCACCCTGTATGCTGATAGCAAGAAGTCATTTTGGAACCTTTTAGTCAACTTTATGTTATAGGAAGAGTCTGCTTGGGCTGGAGGGACCCTCTCTGGATCGGTAAACAAGTTTAAAGTGTCATATTGCCTTAGTTTTGCATCCCATCAAAATATTTAGCCTACTTGATTCATCCACTTGACAGTCCCTGGTCACCCCACCATTCTTGAGAAAATGACTCATAGTATAGAAATTTGAAAGAATCACAAAGTTTAGAAAGGAGTGCATGTGCACAAGTGACCATTTTCTCCTCCCACGGGAGATGAAAATGGTTCACCATCTTTAGATAAACCCTTAAGTTCCTGTAGGCAGAAGCTGCACTTTTGGGAGATTCCAAGAAGGAGACACCCGAAGGGAAGTCCTGCTTTTTGGCAAGTGCTGAAACAGAATTGCATTAGGATAATGAATTTCAGAGCTGCCGTAGACATAGAGAAGATCAGTGGAGTTCAGAAGCTGAACTCCTCCTAGATCCACAATGGCCACAAGCTGAGGAAGGATAGATTTAGGTTAGATATTAGGAAGAACTACTTCACTGTAAGGGTGGCCAGAGCCTGGAATGGCTCCCCAGAGAGGTGGTGCTCTCACCTTCCCCGGAAATCTTCAAGAGGAGACTGGATAAGCACCTGGCTGGGGTCTTATGACCCCACCCACCCCCAGTGCTCATTCCTGCCCATGGCAGGGGGTCAGACTTGATGATCTGTCTAGGTCCCTTCCCATTCATTGATTCCATGATTCTATGATCCCTGTTGGAGGCAGCAAGCAGAGCCTTCCCTCATATAAAAAGTTTGGAGAAATGTCATCCATAGTGGTGGCCATGACTTAGCGTGGAAAATTTCAAAAAATTAAATTTGTTTCCCTCAATTGTTCAATGACATTTTTGCATTCAAAAAGCAAAGCCAAAATACCGAGCATTTTTCAGTTTTGAGAAAGTGTCTTTAGTAAAAGATATTCAAGTTTCTGTAAAAATATTCTGGTTTTGAAACTTAACCTAGTAAGTTTTTCTGAAAACCAAACTAAAAAAATGAACATGAAAAAAGAAAAATGTTTAGTTTTTTTGTCAATGACTGCTCGCTCCTACACACACATACACATGCCAATTAACATCAAAATAAAAGTTTTGCATAAAATATTATTTTGGGTTGAAAAAACATGTTTTGTTAAAATGCTTATGGAGTTCTGATCAGGAATTTCCCCCTTTACTTATGCCTGAATTTGAGTAATTTAGATCACCAACAGATATATTTCTAGGGATTTATTCTGCCATTGTATAAGTGAGAAAAAAGGATTCAAACTACTAACAACTTGATTCTGAAATTGCTTTTTCAAGGGAAATACTCATTCCACTTCTACATTTTTTGGAGGGGGTTGGTTTTTTTTTTTTAATAAATCAATTAAAACCTTCAAATCACAGCTTTAGAGTTGCAGGTGAGGCAATAGAAGTATTCACACCAACAATAAGGTATGCACAGAGGCTGATTTGAACGTAGCACATATTAGTTATGACAAAAACTGAAGTGAAGGTCTATTGTTGTAAAATTATTACATATTATGGGTATTTTTATATGTTAAGATTTACTGTTGTCCAGATCTTCAGCCAGGGTAACTCAACATAGTTTCACTGAAGTGAATAGGTATGTTCAATACTATTTACATAGGGTCAGATCCTACCCTGGGTTGCACAATGAATAAAAGAAGGGATATGAACGTGTGTGCACTTTGCTGTAGAAATCTTGCCAAACAGAACAGGATTCAAGAGGAAAGGCTTAATGGATGCAGGGCAAGGCATATTTTACTGCAGCCAAAAACAGTACATGTCCCTAACTAACTCAGGCCACTGATTGCTTTGTATGCACTTTCCAGCTGTGGAGCTGATTATGCTCCTTAAATAGATAACCACATCTATATGGGAGGGAGAGGAGAAATAAATTTATTAGACTTTGCCATTAAAGATTTCTGTGATGAAGCCCTCACAGTGAATGCCCAAGGGAACTTTTGCCAAAAAACATTGGCTTTCTTCACACCCAAGGGCATCTTCAGTAGAAAGAAGCTAGGAAGGACTACAGAAGACTTTTTAACATTAAACAAATGTAAAGGGGCTATATAATTCACAGGCTGCTCAGAGCTTCATTTCTGTAAACATTTTCTTAACTTATAACCCAATATCCATTGTACTTATGCAGAATGTAATAATATATTAGGGGAAAAAGTCTTTAATCTTCTGTAACAATATATAGGAGCTGTGTGACCCTATAAGACAGGGGTGGGCAAAATACAGCCCACAGACCAGATCCAACCTGCAGCAGACTCCATTTGCTTGTAGTGGCACTGCCACTGCTGGACGCAGGCCCACTACCTGGGCACCCTGCACCCACCTCTGGGGATGGGACCCTCACAGGCAGGGTGGGCGGCCAGGCAGCTGGGGTGGGACCACAGCCAGAAGCAAGATAAACAGGTGGGACCAGGGTGACCCCAGAATATTGGGGCAGTGACACCATGTGGCTACAGTCAGGGCAAAATGGACAGGGTCCACTGCTTGCAGGCCCCCATGATGGGCACAGGTTCTGTGGGCAGGGGTGTGCTGGGGGTGCACCACAGCTCTGCCCCAACCCTGTCCCCAGCCCTGTGCTCTCACCTCCCCAAGATCCTGGTCCTGGACACAGCTCCCTGCCTAGCAACATATCTTGCTTGCGCAGCTCCCATCTGGTCTCTAGGGAGACCCCAGGATCTTGGGGCCATGACAGCACAGGTTTGGGGCAGAGCCACAATGTGGTCCCTGCATGCTCCTGCCCACAGAACAAGGGCTCTACCCTAGCCCCAGCCCCAGCCCCACACTGTTATGGCCCCAAGTTCCCAGGGTTTCTATGGAGGCTGACTGGGAGCCATGTGGCAGAGCATACAGCCCGGAGGGGAGCTCTGTCCAGGGCTGGGGCCAGAATCTGCTGTTTGCATGCCCCTGCAACAGGCACAGGTTCTGTGGGCAGGGGTATGAAGGGGTATCACAGCTCTGCCCCCCACCCTGTGCTGTCACCACCCCAAGATCCCAGCTCCCAGACAGCTCCCTGCCCAGCCGAGCACCCTGCCTGTGCAGCTCCCAGCCAGTCTCTATGGAGACACCAGGATCTTGGAGCCATGTCCTGCCTGCAAGGGGCCTGCCCCTAGCAGTGGGTGCAGGGCAGATGGGCTAGGGTACCTGGGCAGTGGGGCTGGGTCCAGCAGCAGCAGCATCCCTGGGGCTGCTGCAGAATGGAATCCACCATAGCCCAGAACCAGCCCACAGGCTGTATTTTGCCCACCTCTGATTTAGATATTAAAAGTCAAGCAGAAGGCAGGACAGAGTGGTACATTAACAACTAACCTGTTCATAGAGACATACGCTTCTGTAGGTGATAGCCCACTTTATCACATGCTACGAATGGACTTCCAGAGAGCAGGAGTACCAAGTAGAAAGGAAAAAAAGTCATTAAAATTCAAGGGACAGGGAGAGGGGGAAGAAACAATGGAGGGGCAATGGTGAGAGAGGCCAAAGCAGATTGAAGAGTTCAAAAGGGAAAAGCAAAGCACTTAAGCTATTGAAGGGCATGTGGGTTATAAAAGCTAGTCCAGGTAATGGGCTAAGAATCCAGAGTCCACAAAGTTCATTTTGAATCAGCTTGCATGGCTGGTTTTTCACTGCGTTGCAGTGCCAGGTGCCTAACAAACATCTGAAGCAGCTCTACTTAAAGGCAAAAGACACAAATCAGAGGCCCAGTCATATCTCATCTTCAGGCCCCTGCTGCATAAAGTTTGTCTGTACTCTGTGCACCAAGCCTAACACCATAGTTTAATTTTCTCTTAGGGGCCTTAGTTTCTGGGGAGGAAAGAAGAGAAGAATCTGTCAAAGAAGAGACCCAGTTGTAATGGTGATTATGTTACTTCTACCCACGGTGACTCCAGAACAGCCTTCTCAGTAGGTTCTGGACAATCTGGCAGAATTTTATGAGGACATATTCAGCCTCCACCATGAAAGATCCTGAGAAACTAGAGCTTCAGCCCTGTAAGTGCTGCCTGCCATTTCTATTAGTGTTTTGATCTATGTTTTATGTAAAAGGCGGGGGCAGGGGTGGGGATTTCCTCCTTAATGACCAAAGGGTGCAAAGGATTTGGCCTTTGGTTTTGGGTGAGAGACATATAAAGGAATTTACGCAGAGGCTAAGATGGCCTCTGATGGCCCCAGCCCCACGTTGTCACCGACCTAAGATCCTGGGGTCTTCCTGGCCCCACCCATCCATCTTGCTCCTGGCCGCTGGCCCATCCCAGCTGCCCAGCTGTGCAACCTGGCCACATGGGTCCCACCTCTGGCAGCAGGTGCAGGATGGACAGGCCAAGGTGCTGGGCAGTGGGGTTGAGGCTGGTAGCAGCAGCGCTGCCATGGCTGCATGGAAATGGAGCCCAGCCCCAGGCTGGTTCTGCCATTTTGCCCACCCCTGACAACCCAAAACTAATAGGTGAAAGTAAAATGAAAACTGGAACATCTAGTTGCACTGTTTGAGCATAACAAGGGCTTATGAGTCACCAGTTGGACAGCCCTACTCTAAATAATTTAGTCTGAATACTAATTTGGGTTGGACCAGAGAACATAGGTCCATTTAGTCCAGTATCCTGTCTCTCACAGTAGCAGAGAGTGGGTGCTGAGGGGGTAGGTGAGCAGGGCATGTCCCAAATTTTGCATGTCCTGCTCCTTTCCCCCATCAGCTACCAGCATTCAGAGGGTTAGGAAGTTCTGATTCAGAGGCTGCACCCCTATCTACCATATTCAATGCTTGAGCTATGGTGAGGCAAAACCAAAAAATGTAGAGAAATGTTACTAAAGCTCTAGACACCTTATTCAATTCACCGCAGACTTTCTAGGGGAAAACAAACTACCATGGCATATGCTGACACTTGTAGCTCTTTCCGGTTTGGTTTTGCTAAGGGCTGAGATAACATTTATTTTAATACAATGGAAGTGAAGCTCCAGCCTTCACTTCAGAACAACTAGTCTCTTTCCCCATATTTCTGCTGTTAGACTATTTTCCCGTGAATTTTAAATATATTTTTCATAAAATACAGGATGTAAGATTTAATGGCTATAGTTTTTCAGCACAAAAGCTGAGCTTTCCCAAGCAAAACCTCTGTAAGTAAACGCTGTGAGCATCTCATGCCTGGCCCTATTTCAAAATACCTTGTTCCTTCTTGCAACAAAGGCATTTTAGCCACACAGAGCTTTGTACTATGTTATAACTTTCATATTACCCTTTGCACAGCCATTTTACTTCAGCAGCATGATGTGTATCATTCATTGCAAGTTTACTTCATTCCTCTGGATTCATAGCTGATGCTCTCTGGACCATAAAATTTCAGCTGCAAAACCAGAACATCTCATTATTTCTGAAATATCAAGCTTGTATCTTCTTGATAAATAATTCCTACTAGTATAATGTATCAGACTAAAACATATTTTCTGAGGCCAGTGAGGTTAAAGCGGCAATCTCACCTTTTTTAATTTTTTTGCCCTGAAGACAGTGATTTCCATATATAGAGTGACCCCGGTTTGTGTTGAACATGGGGAATGAGGATGAAGCATGAAACGACACATATTGCTGTCAGAGATTTGAAATGAGGCCTGCTAACCTGTAGGCAGCCTCACAGGACTAATCAGTCCCTCACATTACCAATGTATTCAGATTGCCAGTATTGGCCAGGGAAGTTTTCTTTTTTTATCACTGCCATTGACAAACATTACATTTTAATGCGATTCTCCCCTTCCATCCGCTTTCAAAAAAAAATCCATTGACACCATATCTCTGAGACACTGGTCTCATCTGGTTTCCTTGATGCTTGGAGAGTGGGTGCAACTGTGTTGAGTTGCTTTTGAATATACATCAGTCAGCAGTGCTTAAACAGATGATAACATTTTTACTCCTGGAGCTGACAACACAAACACTTTTGAATCCAACTGCTTCTTAAACTTTGCCTCTGAAGTTTTTAGTTGTCCAGGTCACTGCTCTTGAGTTTACTTTCACAAGGCAGAAGCTGTGCAGAATGGAAAGGAAAACCAAACAATCCTTTTTCTTAATGATATTTTTAGAAACATTTTCTTAAATGTCAGTCAAAATACTAACAACAGAATCATTAAAATCAATATGCCTCCAGTCTTTCCTAGGAAGATCATTGCACACATCCACCAAAGACTGACTTACCACTGTAGAATTGTATTTTAAATTATATTTAAACATTCATTTCAATGTATTTAAATGACTATTTCCACTGCAAGCCCACTTGTGTCAACCTTTGTCTCGTATAGTTGGATATTTGAGCTCTTATTAACTAAGGACTCTTCCCTGAAGTATTTTATGCAGGGAGATTAAAATAAAAAGCAAGTAAAAAAGAGCCCCCCAACGAAAAAGCACAATGAGTAGTAACTACATGTTACATGTCTCTGAGATGTCCATTTAAACTCCTTCATATGAACATCACCTCGTTGAGGCTTTGTGGATTGCAGAACAGTATGGTGAGCTACAGTAGGGTCACTGAGGGGAGAAGCCAGGGATCCCTACAACATACACCACTCAAAACTCAGTACATTTCCAAATACAACTCCACATGTAAATTGATGCTGCTAGCGGGAGCATTAACTCTCCTTCGGAGGTTTCTAATTCCATTATAGAGGGTAGTGCACTACTCTTTGGGAGGCAACAGTAGCTTGACTCTACAGTCAGACATGCTGCAGAGGGGAAGGGAGGGGGTCAGCACAGAGGCCTGATACATTGCACACATGTCTGGGAATCTATGGTATTGGACCTAATTTCTTAGTCCGTTTTCAAGCTCGAGGGATGTGATCTTTGCCCCTGTGAGGAAGCTAATTCTTGTCAGAAGAAGCACGGGGTTCCCTGACTGTACAGGGCTTTTCCTGGCATTTTCCCTCTTTCTTAGGATGTTCAGTGGACAGGATTGCTTGGTTCTATGTCAGGAGTCTCAGCTTTGTCATGTGTATTCATTTTGAGATATGTGAAAAGAAGAAAATGAATTGTAAAGACAGGAATCCTACAAGATGATGGTACTCTTCATTCATAGTGAAACCACTGGGTACATCTACATGGGAAATTAATGTGAAGCAATAAATTCCAGAGCACTTTGAGCTGGAGTACACTGCTCCCAGGCGCAGTGTCTCCAAGTACACCTGGGCCAGAAGCACTTTGAGCTGGGGTGGAGCAGGGCTGAGCTAGCAGCAGACTCAGGGGATCAGCCTCAGGCTCTGGGTGGCGGCAGAGGGGCTGGCTGGGTCACGATGAGAGCGCAGAACATGTGGAGCTGTGTGGCTAGGTGGCCGGCAGGGGTTGGTTCCCTGCTGCCTGGGCTGACCAGGCACAATTTACACCTGGGTCAGTGTCTACATGTGTGTTTCACCACAGTTAATAACTGCCGTAAGATAGTATGGTCTTACAGTGGAGTTAGTTAATTTGCTGTGCCCTAATACCAGCAGTGCACATCTAGACAATGACTCTTTGCTGCGGAGCTAATTAGTTAACTCCACAGTAAAGTGCAGGTGTAGATGCACCCAGTGGGATTGAAAACATTCAGTACCTCTTTGGAGACATGGATCAAGCCCACAGGATCAAGCCCAACCACCTGTGAAAAGGAATAAAGTAATCTGAAGAACAGGTGACACTAGCTCACCAGATTCTATTTTTCTTTCACCTTTTAGCCTTGAATTAATGAAAACTACTTCTGATTTAGAAGCAAACTGGATTTTTGAGTGAATCCATCCTGCTGTGTGGGCCACGTACAAAGAACAACATACATCTTATTCATAGCATATGACTGTATGAAATGTTAACAGAGCATGGACCTTGCCAGAAAGCAATGCATCTAAGCTAGTATCCTGTAATATGTAAACTGGAACCCCTTCAGGCTGAGAATGGAATTGAATCCTGGACAGGTGCCCTTACTACAAGATCATTATATAATAGGGACAGAGAACACTTCAGAGATTACACATGAATTTTGAGGCACCTAAGCTCCTTCTACATGACGCAAGGCAGCACCATGCAGCAATACTAGTGCACAGAGGCGGATCCAGTATTTCCCAAAGCAGGATGTAGGAGCATCAACCCACACTGCAGGGGTGGCTGTATCCAAAGCTCCCTGCCTCCTTCTATACCCAGCATAGGCAGAACATACTCAAGAGCCTCCAAGGACTTTTTTAAAGTCCCTAAAGCAGGTAAAAATCTCCCCTCTCCTTCCTTTTCCCTCCCTGCTTCCCAGCCTGCCACTGTTGCTTTTCCTCCTGCTCTGGGGGTGGGAGAGTACCAGAGCTGTTACTGCCTACCCAGACAGGCTGGGTTCATCTGGGGACAGGAACAAGGCAACAGCAGAGCAGGAAAGTAATTCCCCACTTCCTGGCCTGGTCCCCTGGGAGCAGGCTCTAGGAAAGTGATTATGCACTCCCCCCCACCACACACACACACGCACGCACGCACGCACGCACGCACGCAGCCATTATCCCCACCCCAAGCTGAGACCAGCCCACATGCAGCCTGGTTGGGGTGGACAGGAACGACTCTGGTGCTCCCCCCACTCACCAGACAGCAGGAAAGCAACAGCAGCAGGTGGGGAAGTGGGGGGAATGGAGGATAGGGGGATTTTCACTTCCTTTTAAGGGCTTAAAATGTGCTCTCAGGCTCCTGTGGTGCTGTCTGATCCAAAAGGGTGGAAAGCTGCAGCAGTAGCTCTGTATACAGGAGCTCTAGAACCAGAAACTCTAGAACCTTGCAAGCTGATCAGCTGTGCTCTACAGTCCGGGTACAACACTGCTCTAATGTGGCTATACTACTTCTGGAGCTAGCACAGTGGACTCCCGATTTACGCAATTTTGACTTACGCGTGTCTTGCATTTACACAAATTTTTATTAGAGTCCGGACTGGAAAATCAAGATGCGCGTCATTCATGTGTATACGCAAATGCCCACGAGATTCATGTATATACGTGAACGCCTCACAAGATTGCAGGTGGAATCAAGTGGAGCTGTGCCGCCATTGTGCCGCCACTGTGTTAGTGGTATCTCAAGATGCATAGGTGAGATGCTAGAGATGCCTCCAAAAGGCAATTCTGCTGAGAAAAGGGGGGAAATGCTAGGACTAAGGTATGTCTGGGGTACACAACCCCTCACTATTCTGTTATTTCCTATGGGGAAAGTCGTCCCGATTTATGCAAATTTGACTTACGCAAAATTCCCCCAGAATGCAATACTCGCGTAAGTCAGGAGTCTACTGTAGACACAGGGCGGGCACAGAGCATCTCTGCACAGGGATTCCCTATAAACTACATTCCCCTTAAGTTCCATTTAAGATACCTGATTCTTTTTTATGCATCTGCACTGAATTATTTGTTATTGTCTCCTTATGATTAAGTGTAATATTCCTCAGGACTTAATTCTAAGTTGGGTCTAGATAAGGGTTCATGTTTCTGTAGACCCCAAATGCAGCCTTGGGGATAGATGTACACTTTTTCATGTGCTAAGGGAGAGTGTTCCTATTGATTTTTTTTATTTTGGGTGTTTATTTTGTCCCTCTGTAATGTATGCATTTGAGCTCATTTTTGTAATGAAAAAGCTTCAAAGTCAGTTTAAATAAATAAATAAGCCTGATGAAGTGATAGAATTTTTCTGGAGGAGAGATTGCTGGCAAATTCCTTTTTCTAAATCTTTTTTTTTTTAAACCAGAGCACCTCTTGTATTCAGCATCCCACATTTCAAAATGGCAGCTGGGGCACTTTGGCTAAAGCTCATTTGGCAAGCTTTACTTAAAACACTTCCATCACCATTTGAAATGTAGGGATGCTGAACACATGAGA
>NW_017729032.1:121074354-121084445 GCF_001723915.1 Gavialis gangeticus
GCATTTTGTTTTTAAAAAGATATTTGAAGTCTTTGAATTTGCCCCTTGGCCCCACTTAAATCTAATTTCTAATCCCTTAGCCTCTGTGATCATATGAAAACTCTAGTTTGGTATTATCATTTGATTGCTGAGTATCTGCCAAATATATACTATATCTTCACGTTTTTGTTATATATTTATGATTAAAATGTGTAGTCCCCCAAAAGAAGTTGATAACAATTTAAATTTGGGATTAAAATGAAGGGATTTAAAGGCTTAGCAATGAGACAATGGCTGTTAAATGTGTAGAGCTATTTTTTAAAGTGATGTTTAATTTTAAATACCTGCCACAAATCACAAAACATTGAATCCCCACCTCTTGTGTTTTGTATCAACAGTTTCCACTCTCTTGCATGCTCACAGACCCCAGGCTATAAAGTAGTGATAAGAAAATTTTGTTCCAGCTGGACCCAATCCGGCAGTCTTTACTCAGACAAAACTACCAATGACATTAAAGATAGGATGAACAAACAGCATTCCTGCTTCAAACCAGATAAAATATGAAGCTTATATATTTCTCTAACAGGCAAATATCAGACCCTGAAGCTGAATGCTCCCAGACTTTAGGATTCAAATTCAGGAGCCAATAACAACTTTTCCATGGTTCAGATTCACTGCTTTCGTTCATCCCATTATAAACAGAGACTTAAGGTGCAAACCTAGATTGGAACTCAGGTTTGATTCATTTCTAGTAAAGTCAACAGGGGTCGATCTCCTTCAGGACTCCAGGACTGCACCTTTATTCATCTCAGAGGTCTGAAATTTTAAAAACTGATACAAAATATGTTACTATTGCTCTCATTTTATGCATATCCACTGATGATTTTTGAAACATCAAGAGTCCCAGGAACTGTGCCACATGCTCAGCAGCTTAATGGCATAAATTAGAGCAGTACTGAAAATGTGCTAGATGTTGTCACAAACACATAGAGCAGGTACGGACATTACACATAAACCAGCCTCAGTGATCAGAAATCCATAACCATGCATACATTTGGTGCATGTAGACCACTCTAAAAATGGTGGAACCCAGTCTAAGATAGACCTGTCGCAGCTCACACTGGGGTGGGTTCAATGTGCACTCAAATCTAATCAAATTAGATTAGACTGGTGTCGAACTTTTGTACCAGATCCCCTATCGATTCAAGTTAGATCATGAATGACACATGGCCCTGGTGGCTGGGGGGCGCAGTGGCGGTGGGAGCGCGGCAGTGGTAAGCAGGAGCTCCCACAGATGCCACCACTGGTGCTGTTGGCGGGGGGTGGCGAGTGCCAGCCAGGGGGCAGCAACCACCCACAGATGCCGCCAGCAGCATCAGCAGCAGCCCGCAGGGATCACTGACTACCTGCAGATGCTGCTGGGGGTGTTTTGCAGGGGGTGCACTGTCACGCTCAGGGGGTGCATGTACACCCATGTACACACCCTATGCATCACCCCTGAGTTAGATCACTGTTCTCCAGCATCCCAGCCTCCTTTCCAGCTTCCCACAACCCTCCACTCACAGGGAGGTGTGCTAGCACTCAGCCCGCACTTGGCTGCTCTGGCTGAGCATTCAACAGGCCCTACCCCTCGGCTCTTCCAGATCCAAGCCAGCACCGAACCTCTCCCCAGCCCCACGCCATGGCTCTGGCTATTTGTCAGCTGAAGGCCAAATGTCAGTGGTAGAGGGGGCAGGGGAAGGGAGGCATCTGTGTCCCCTGCACAGTCACCAGGACTTGGGCACCTGTGCCTCCCAGGTTGTGCCCCCACACTGTCACAAAGCACCCCACAATGTAGATACACCCCTGACACTGAGCCCAGGAGAACCCCCACACTCCCTGCAATTGAGCACAGCTCCACGGAGTCCAACCATGGTTCCCCTATACCCAGCCAGTGACCCCTATGACCCTGTGCTCAGGCAGAGCCCCGTAGAGCCCGACTCTGGTTTCTGCGAGCAGAACCCAGCATGTTCATGCCCCTCCTCACCAAGCAGCTTGACTCTGGTGGGTCAGGGTGGCAGGGGACTGAACATCAAGACAAGGCCTACATGCTGGCAACCCTGTGACCTCTGCAGCTTGGCCATTGCCAGCAAGTACCCAGGCTGTGGGCACCTGCGGTGCTGTAAGACTTCTTTGGCCCTCAGGTACAGGGTACCAGAGTACTAGGGTGCAAGGGGGCATGGGGGCATGGTTGCTTGTACCTGGTAGCCAACCCAGAGTGGCCTGGGTGCTCAGCTGCACTCTGCAGTCTCCAGGGGGTCACAGTGGGAGGTGTGCAGAACTGCCCCCAATCTGCAGGCCTCGGCCAAGGCAGGCAGCCTGTGTGCCCCGCCACAAAAGGGAGAACATGTGTGCTGTTCACTACCAATATAACCTATGCCACTTCCAAAACCCTGTGTAACTTATATCAATTCCACCTCAGGCTCTTTGAACATCTGTACTTACCCATAGGATGAACAGTCCCTGTCCTGAAAAGCCTAGTCTACAAACACAGACAGACAAAGGGTGTGGAAGGGGTACAGCATGCAAACAAAGTGATGATTGATCAAGTTTGGGCAGACTGGAACGTTTTCCCTTGAGCTTACCCTTAAGGACATGACACAGGCCAGGATTAGGCTCCTGCACATGATCCAAGTGTAGCAATGAAACATTTTTGAACTTGGAAGTAAAAGTTTTTATCTGGCAGCACCTGGAAAAGCAACAAACCACACCTGAAACATTGTATATTATACCAGGTGCTGTTTTGCCGGGAGGATATTGGAGTACTGGAGCTTGAGAAACAGCACAGCAAAGAGCAACAAAGATGAGAAGGGGTCTCAGGTGTTACAACTATGTGGAGAGCTTGGGAAAATTAGCATTGTGTTCATTAGAAAAGAGGAGACAGAGAAAGGATGTATGTAATGTGCAAAATTCTAAGGTATATAGAAAAATTGCCAGGAAAATTAGGGTGATATTCTTGAAAACAAAATAACACAAATGTAAGTAAAGAAGGGGCAAGGTTTTTCATTTTTGTTTTGCAAAAGGTGATTAGTGTGAAGCATGTAATCATCCTCAATACTCATGCAATCATGAGTGTGTTTACAAGGCAGTGATTTGCTGTATTAGCAGAAGGGGCTAAGAAGAGCTTCTGGAAATGCCTTGTCAAAATTCTCTTACCAAATTGAGGGGAAGCTTGTGTTTTTCCTACTGAATAAGTTATGAATGCTACTGAATCAGCCCTGCCAGATTGGGAGTTGGAGTATATAGAAATACTTTGGAAGAACATTTTTTTTTCCTTTTGAGTGCAGCAGACTGACAATGCCTGCCCCCAAGCACAAAAACATTGTGCAGACAGAGTATGTCTCCCAAGAGCATTTGTTTTTTCTTTGATTATACTTGAAGAAAACATTATTGTTTAAATGTGAAACATATGACCCACCTGTCACGGTCTCTCTCTGCAGCACACTCACTTCTGGCAGAGGGAGGTTAAGAGGCTAAAGAATAGAATCTTTTGTGGAAGGGCCTAAAAGAAATAACAGCAGCACATTTTGTTACAAAAAGGGGGAAAAGCAATTGCTGAAGGCCATATTCAAACCCCAGTGATTCCAAGTGGGAGGCTTTGCAGTTGTTTCAATGGGCTTTGGATCATGCTCAAAGGGGGAAAAATACAGTCCAATGCACAAATGTGGGGCATGAATAAATGAAATAATTATTCCAAGTTAAAGGTAGTGGCAGGGAAGCTATCATGTATCAAGGTGATTCGCTCTAACTGCTTCCCGTGTCTATTCTAACCCATAGGAAGTGGAAAGTAAACTCTGGTAATTTAGCAATTGTTTCCTTTGGAAGTGTACAGCTCCACTTCAGCTTCCATTTACATGAAAAACAGTGATAGAGCATCCCCTTTCCCATTTTGAAGTCTGTATAATTATTTTGTCTGTCCTGACTTATTGTCTAAATGTTAAATAGCCTCCTTCCATCTGGCAGGTGACTTTGGTCTAAACATTTAGTTCAACTTGGTCCCTGTTATAGTTACTTTATAAAAGAACACAGTCTATCTGTACACTATTTTTCCCCAAGCAGTTTGACATGCGGTCTTTTTTCTAGTTCACTTTTTGATTTTTAAAGCTTAGTTGGAGCAATTTCATGTTGGTTGCGATAAGCGCATCAATGCTGGAGGCCCCCAGGCAGATTTTTCTTTCTCCCCTGGCTGAGCTGAGGGCCAGTGCAATTTCTCTCTGCACATTGATTTAGAGCCCCAGTCTTCTTCCTGCATGGACTCCAGGCCTCCATTCTGGAATACAACCAGGCAACACACCAGAACAATCCAGCTCTTGTCTGACCCAGGGTGGGTGACTTCAGTGCTGCGTCACTGGCAGGGGCCTTGCCTGTGCCCGAGCTAAGCAGCTGGGATCTGTACCCATGCCTTTGCTACTTCCCCCAGCCCCAGCTGTGCACAGCCATTTAGGAACTGCACTGGGGCCAGACAGCTGGAAGCTGTGTCCTCACTACCACCACACTGCCCACCATCCCAGCTGCAGTGCATCTTTCCACCGGCCAAAAGCTGGGTCCAAGCTGCAGCCACAGAAGCAGGGACTGAGGGAAGTGGTGGGGGTGCAGGTGCTGCTTCCAGCTGCCTGGCACATTTTGTTATATTTGCTTTGTTCCTGCGTGGGGCAAATCTCTCCAGCTCCATGGGCTGGATCCAGTGGTTCGACTGTGAGTTATATGTACTGATCCCAGGCCACTTGTGGCACAGGTGCTACAGGTTGGCTACCTTTGCTTTAAAAGGTAGGTATGAGGCAAATGAATGGCTATGCCATGGAACTGAGAGCTAAGAACCTAATTTGCTTCAGCATTCATGCATATCACTATCTGCTGGCCTTAGAAGCAAGGAGCCCACAATAGAAACCTGACATAAAAGTCAAAGGGGTCTTTCACATTAATTTCTATCGGCTGTGGACCAGGCCCTAGGACTGCTGATTTGTATCTGTAAACCATGTAATGTTCATCTGAAACAATGTGAGGGGGCCTTTTTGCTACAGCAGCACCCCATCAGAGGGGAGGGCTTCACTTTCTCTGTGATCTCTTCGACTCTCACCACATCTTACCAGATATTATGGCAGGTTCTGATTGGATTTTTGGTTACTGCATTCTTCATTAATTATTCTTTATAAAACACTAATGTTGGCAAATCGGTATGTGGGTGGAAATGGTAAACATTTTTACAAAATAAGGGAATAAACCAGCCTCTCATGATCTGACTGGATGTTTCAGCTTTATTGGTTTTTCTTATATGGTTTGGCAACTATTGGCCTGTCAGATTGAGAGGTCACTCCCCAGCCTTGATCAGAGATTTAAAGGCACTGCTAGGAAACTCCTTGTGTCAATTTGACTCAATTTGCAAACTAATGAGTTAAGCCCTCCCAATGTGTTTAGGGTCAGCTCTGATCTATTTGGGAAATGTTTGACTATTAGCATTTAAAGCTTCAGATGTGCCAAGCCCCATTCCCCCCACCCCCTTGCTCCCCAACCCTCTCCAGGTTGCTCCCTCCTTTAATTTCCCTGCAGGTTTTAGAAAGGATGCATTAAATTAAAATCACGAGCTGTTTTGTGAGCAGTCTTTTGTGACCAATAATGAATGTAATGAGTAAAAAAGGAAAGGGAAAACAAGTTGATTAAACCATGCTGGGCTGCTTTTACTCAGCAGTTTGTGATGCAACACAAATGGACAATTGGGGCTTTTCTTTTTCCATTAATTTGTATCTGTGTTTTCACTTGTCATATAAAAACCAGACTCTTCACCAAAACATGAGTTAGGTAACAGCTGCTACCTCCCTTAAAATGAAGGATCTGGGCCTGATTGACCTCATGTCTGATAGGACATTTACATAACATTACACCGTATAATCTCAAGTTGGATACACAACTAACTGCTTCTACAGTTTAGATTTTGTTGTAATGGAAATATGTGAGGAGTCGTAGTTTGCTTTGGTTCTAGTCACTCTAACCCATCAAAAATATAGTGGTTATGGAAAACAAAGCATATGTTTTCAAATCATATGTCTACTGGAGGTTTTGGTTGTGACAGCCACTAATCAAAAGCTTTAACCAATGAATAAATGTAGGGAATATATGTTTGCTCTTAGAGAGGTCCTATTAAATATGTAAATGCATGTGCACAAGTAGGTTCCAGCAAAGGTCTGGGTCTGAATAGTGTCAAGTGTCATAGTTCACCATTATATTTTTGGGTGGTCCTAAGAAACACATCTTGCTTCCAAATGTAGCAGATTCCTGTTTACATATTGCACTGCTTTGTTTAATACATCCTGAGGGGCTTAAGGGCTGAATCTCTGAGACACCCTCTATCTTAGCTCATTTATTTTGGAGGAGGAGGAGACCTGCAGCCCTGCAAACTGTGCTTCATCTTGCACGTTATCTACATAATTTAGAAAAGTTTTGCAGTTGACAGTTGTACAAAAAGCTGGGGAGCACATCTCACCCCCTCGTGGTTTTGGTCTTTCCTCTGTCTGGAACCCCTAGCTGGAATACGTGTGCATGTGTGAGAGTGTGTGTTTAAGTGACTGCCTGACTATTTGTATCATCCAGTTATCGTGGGCTCTGAGGCCTACGCGGCTAACTAATAGCTCCTAACGTATGGGGCCAATGAATGGATGACGCATCAGAATACTTGGGACAACTAATGAAAAAACCAGGATAGGGGTGTCGTGTGGGTCAAAGGGTCAAAATGTGAAAATAAGTGCACCTCAGGGGGACACTGAGCAGAGCCCCCTGAGCCACACACACCGGTCCTCAAAGGCATCCAAAGAGCCGGTAGACACCACCCACTGGTGCTCCACCTGGAGACATGCACGGACAAATGAGAAGAAAGTGGCCCTGCAGTCTCTGGACACCTTCCCAGCCAGAGCCTCCTTCCTGGTCAAATACAGGACTCACTTGGCCAGGGCCAGGGCCAGGGCCAGGGTCAGGGCCAGGAGGAGGTTGACTAGGAGGTCCTGGGACTTGATGGGGCCATGGATGGGATGACAAAAACAAAAAGGTGGGGGGTGAAATTCAACCACAACCTCAAGAAGAGGCTCTGGAAGTAGAGGTGGAGGGGCTGCAGCCTGGTGCACTCAAGGGTCATGTGCACCAGGGTCTCCCTCTGCCTGCAGAAGGGGCAGGAGACTGAACGACTGCCTGTGTGCATGTGTGCATGAGTGTGAGAGTGGGTGAGTGTGTTCATGTGTGAATGTGTGTACGTGCATTAGTGCCTGTGTGTTTTGTTGCCCCCCACCACCACACCCTGCTCAAGTGGAGAGCAGGGGGCATGGGCATGCCCTGGCCTGGGGCCACCACACTGAGGTGGGGAAGAGGAAGTTTAAACCCCCTTCTTGGCCCTGGATCCAAGCCAGGGTTTGTCTGGAGGAGACAGTCCCTCCCAGGCTTCCCTCCCGCCCTGTGCCCTGCCCCATGCCCCTGCCCCCTCCACTCCAGCGGCAAGCAGGGAATAGCCTGGCACAAGTTGCCCTCCCAGCAGACCCAGCTGCAGTCTCCAGCTGGGTTTCCCACCCTCTTTCCATCCAGTCCTCACTGCTCCAGCTAGACAGCAAAGGGGCAGGGCCAACCCTACTCTCTGAAGCCCAGCCCAGCTCAAGGCTGCAAAGCATCTTGGGATGCTGGGGGAACTGTGATTTAACTTGAACCAGGAAAAGGTCTGGGACAGAAGTTTCATAAACTGTTTGACCTACATCAGTTAAGCCTGATACCTCATTCAACTAGGTTTACTTTAAACCAGTTTCAGCCATTTTAAAACTGGTTTAAGTATACTGAATTTCTGTTCTGTTACAGGTTTAAACAAGTTTCTGATCACTTAAACTGGTTTGTGTGTAACTTCTGTCCCTAGCCCAGGTGTTATATACTACCTGATCTAAAGGCCTTGGGAGAATTCTGGTGGCTACATTGGACTGGTACGCAATACGATACACAATAAAGTTGAATCAACAGCTTTGGAAACATGGCTTTATATATGTGTGCATTTATAATGTATGCATTTGTTACCTTTACATACCTAAGAGGAGACAGAATCAATCAAGGACTACTTTAGTCTCAAGAAATCCACATTCAAGATAGATAGATATATGTGTACAAGTACTATATTCCTCATAATAAAACTCAAATGGAAATAAATAATACTGCTCAATTCAGAATTGGTAGAAATTATGCTGCAGGTGACTAGAGTATAATAGTTTTGGGAAGTGGACTTAGGTCTGCAAAGAAATAAGCTCTTTTTAACTTTGTCCTTTACACTGCTGCTCCATGTGAAATTACATGCCCTGTAGTTATAAGGGGTTCTAACCAGAGTCATCATTGCCAGAGACAAGTGACACATGCAGTGAGCCGGTATACTGTAGCAACAGGCAACCTTATCCTATTATTAAGTAAACTCTTCATCCAATTTCCATTTCAATTTTATAGCTCGTGCTGATACATGTCATTAAAATGCACAAGCTAGCTTCACAATTATTCATTCAAATAACATTTAAACTAGCAAAGAGTATTCTCTCTGTCAAACTTCCAGTAGCTGCACAGAAATACTCTTTAAAAGTACACAAACCAAAAAGTGTCCTTGACATTCTGATTTTCTCCAGCTCAAATTAGCTTTTGTTCTGTATTTGAAAATGAACTCTCTCTCTCATGCAAATGTGACAACAGTAAATACTTTGTTTTGTTTTTATTGTATGGGGAAAACAAACTTTAATTTGAATACTAAACCATCCAGAATATCTAGCTGAAAACATGTTTTTATTATTTACTTTCTTAGGTTTGGCTTGTTATGCTCTTGGCATATCTATTCATATCTCTTGCAATACTTTTTCATTTCATATATTAATATTTAATATTCTTTATACATTGTTCAACCTTAATGGTTGTCTAATTTCTGTTTTTCTTCCACAGAGATGCTATTAATTTATGAGCATATAGGGCAGTAAGTAATAATTTGCATGAATGCCTTGAGCGGATATGCTTCCATAGGCCTCCCATAGCATAGACTCTGGAAAGGATGATACCATCTATTGGCCAAGCTTCAATGAACAGTGCCTTACAAGAAGAAGAAAAAAAAGTTTTTTAATCCATAAAGAAGTCTACTAAGTGAAAAAATCAACAGAGATGACAGCAGCGGGTTTGTTTCTTTTCTTTTTTTTTTCCCTTTTTTTTTGATGTGTTAAATACCTCTTGGTGGGGAAAGGTATGTATATCAGCAAGGAAACTGAAGGTTTCTGGGTATCTTTGGGATGGATACAGCGAGCTTCAAATTGCCCTTAAATTGCCCTTTGTTGTCTTATTGTTGATCTCCCCATACTTTTCTACCAGTGTTTGGAACTTAGGTTTATCTAGGGCAGAAGACAATGTGCAGCCCGTCAGTAACATTTAAGTCCTGATTTAAGCACAGATTTCCTTTTCCATCCACAGACATTGTAGGGCACTAATAATTTTATACTCTGCATTACTGTCTCCCGAAGACTCTACTGGGGAAATTAATGCAATACATTATACATCAAGTTATTGGGGCTAGAGCTGCATACACAGTGGAGAAAGAATGCTGGACATCTATTAAGGCCATGGACAGCTAATCAGTTTCACCACTAAGAAATCCTTAACCATGGAAAAATAGGTCTGGGATGGAGCATACAGGTGTTCCAGCTCTCTGAAAGGAGCACTGCACAGATGCCTCAAAAGCAAGCTCTCTAGGCATGGGGAGAGCTCCATGTCTTTCCCTTACTCCCTATCCCCCGCCCTTAGAAGAGCCTGGTGACCAGAGATCCTGGTTTTCTCTGTTTAAAAAAAATCTCTGATTTTAAAAGCCCCAAAGTCCTGTATTTCCTTGATTAAAATGAACTGATATGATATATATAGGTATCAGTTCAAAACAATGTTTTACTGATATATTTACAATTTTGAAGCAATTTGGAAGCCTACCAGTGCCTCAATCATTATAATAAAATAAATTCTAAATACCTGTAAATTTTGACATTTGATTTGGGTTTTTTTATCATGGAAAATCAGAGCTCCCCCTGCCCCAATCATTCACCAGG
>NW_017729032.1:121089445-121089674 GCF_001723915.1 Gavialis gangeticus
TTGGGTTTTTTTATCATGGAAAATCAGAGCTCCCCCTGCCCCTTTCATTCACCAGGATATAGGTCCAGCTCTTGCTATCCCCCCCTGTTTTGTGGTGACACTGAGCAGCCCCGATATGCCAGTGCCCTGCCCACACCATTGCCCCTCGCTCTCAAACCAGGTCGCACCCACTAACCACTAGAAAACGTTGCTGACTGTTGGCTTAGTGTCATGAAAGAGGAGAGGCAAT
>NW_017729032.1:121094674-121124129 GCF_001723915.1 Gavialis gangeticus
ACCACACCTGCTGGTGCCCCTCATTCTCGACCCACAGCCCTCCCCCCCACTCCCCATCTACAACCCCCTGGGCTCTGCTGGTGCCCTTCACTCCCCACTCAGCCCCCGGCCCTGCTGGAGCCTCTCACTCCAGACCTACAGCCCCCCACCTTCCCCAGATTTGCTGGAGGGGGCCCCCAGCTGCAAGGGCCGCAGGGCCAGGGACATGGGTGCACAGCCCCCTGTAGTGGCAACTGAGACCCGGCTGCCACCTGTGGGAGGCAGTGGCTGCTGCAGCAGAGCAGAGCACAGAGCCCAGGTTCCCCTGCCCCATGGATGGCACAGCTGATGTGGACATCAGGGCTAGAGGGCATAGCAGGTAGAGTCAAGCAGGCAGCAGAGACTGGCACTTACCATGGACCAGCGTCCACATGGGCAGGTAAGGGGAGCGCTGCACTTGGCTTCCTGCTTATGCTGGCAGCCACTACAAGCCCATGGCTCCATCCTACAGGGTAGCTGGGCTGCACGTAGCTCCATGGCACTGATGGCAGGGTCAGGGCAGGCAAGTACTTCAACGGCTGCTCACAGCAAGGCTCATCCTTGAGAACACCCAGCCATGGCCACCAGCCCCCAGCCTGGCTCAGCAATACCTGGTGCTTCTCAATGGGGCTACCAGCCATCTATGCCACTTGCTTCGTTTTACGGCCCAGGCGAGGGTGCGGGAGGCTCTGCGCCTTGGCCCCTGGCCCCAGGGATGGCAGGTACAGAGGGAGCCAGTCCTTTGGTTTCTACAGCTGGGGATGCCCACAGCCCAGCCTGCCTGGCCCCAAGCTACTCCCCCCATACCCCCAGGTGCTGCCAGCAAGGGCTGCTGGCATGATGGGTTCCTGTCTCTGCTAAATGGATGGGAAGGATGAGGTGGGATCAGAGATGCCTCCCAGCTGCCTGCCACATGCAGCCCTGGCTCTGGGCTTCAGCTGCCTGCCATTGAGCCCAGGCTACTTGCAGCAGGGATTGCAGCCTCCTCTCTGCCTCCTGTGAGCAGCCCAGGCTCCATGGCTGGCAGCAGCTGCCTAGAGCCAGGGCTGGATGTGGCTTGCCAAGCAAAACGGCCTCATGTGCCATGCTCTGGCATTCATGGTTGCATGAAACCTGCTGGGCCATTTCGAGGAGTGGGTAAAACCCCAAAGAATGCTTCCATGCCAGATTCAGTGAGCTTATAAATTACATGGACCTTATCAACTTTACCACTTTCACTTAAACTATAATTTACATTACTGTAGAATTTTGTTCATTACATCTTGTGGGAGACATATAGGTAAAACACTGCACAACTCTTTGAAAATATAACCCCCCCCCCATTACACATGCACTCTTTATTTTTTGTTCTTATTGTTTTGATTTGAAAAAAGAATAAGTACTTACTGGAAAAATTGGTTGAGGGAAAAAAATCAAATGAACATTCATCTTCATAGTTATTTTCTATTCAATTTCCATGGTTGAAGAACTAAAACTCTAATATTAAAGTTCTAAATTAAACTGTGTATATCAGTGTACTAATAGTACTTGGTTGCATGTAGAATAATCTGACACATTGCTTTTCCAAGTAATCATTAATGAATTAATGAAAGGTTTTCACTGTTTTGTTCTGTGTAACATAATGAGATATACAGTATTTAAGGCTTTTAAGGATTTAGGACACTATTAATGAAAAATAATTATTATCCTACAACAGTAATTAAGTATAATTTGCATGAAACTAACATTTTCTTATCCATAAACATTGACAATATCAACAGTTCCTCAAAGGGCTGCAGTTTGGGATGTAGTGGACCTAGTTTGTGTGCTTTTTAAAAGGAAGATGAAAAGGCTAAACAACTGGAGAGGAGAAACATTTCCACACAGCCTGGAGGCAAGAGGAATGTAGGTGCTTATCTGTATCTTTAGGTGCCTAAATATCTTTACCTAGCCTTTACAGTAAACCAAAATTCACAGGAAACAAACCAGGGGGTGATTTCCAAAATTGAGACTTACAAATGTTCTGCATTCTTTCTGCTGGCCCTACCATAGCTTTTCATTCATTCTGCTGGTTCTGGCATGGATCCGTGGAGCTGTTCCCTCCATGGCAAGCCTGTGGGTTGCTCTGATTCTACTGAACTAGAAGGCCCAGAAAAAGCTGAAGCTACATCTCAGAATTGGCATAGCTTAAAAACATTCTGCAATATTCATTTTTTTCCAGTTGTTCCTATTTTTTCTCTCCATATCAGTGCCTCATCACAAGAGGGTCCTTTGGAAAGGTATGTGGATACTGCACAGATTCACTCCTGGAAGCCCTGGGGAAGAGATTTTTGTCTCTGGTATGACAGATCCAAGTTTCACTCACTCAACAGTGTTGCTTTTTGGAAAAAAATGTGCTCAACAGACACGATTGGCTTAGTCTGCAACCATTAGGCAACACTCCCTTTATAGCCGATCTGAAAATGGACGTGATAACCTGTCTTTTCAAATTACATCTAAGGAAGTAGGTTGTTACCTACAAAATATCATGCCTTTTAACCAATTTGTCTCTAAGGGTGCAGACAGAATTGCATCTGCCAGCTGTAACTCAGAAAGATTTTTGCAAAGAGGTCTGAGTTGCAGCATTACCCCAGACCAAACAGATGTTCACTGTTGGCTCCAGGGGGAGGGGAATCTCCCTGGGGGCTGGGAGCCTGCAGCCATGTTCCCATAGCAGTGGCCAGGCTCTCTGCCCATGCTCACTGTTTTCAGATTGGAAGGGGGAAAGGCAGCGGAGGGAGCTCATTCTTTGGGCTCCTCACCTGGTGCTGAAGGGTGAGGTGGGTGAATTGAAGTCCCCCTTGCCTCCCAACCCAGGGAGGGCTCCAATACAGCCACTTCACCCTTTGGGGGGGCTGAAAACCCCCCAGACTAAACTCCCTCTTCTCCCTTTCTTCTTTCCATTCTGAAAACAGTGATAGGCTGGGAGCTTTGCAGGCACAAGTTACAGAAGATGTTACATTTTGGAACATTTTTATCTGATACCTCATGCAATGAGGGGTCAGATTTTCACCCAGCCATTTGCAGCAGTTCACTTATGTTTGGTCACAGCTATAAACTGCTTTCTGTGGTCAGATTGGGTGAGAATTGTCACTTCTGTCTGCATCCTAAGGGTACACATGGATGTTCGGGGAGGTTAGACCATGTTAAAAATGGCTGCTCAGTCTAGCTTAGTTCACCCACACAAGGACCTTTTTTTAGATCCCTAGTTAGGTCGATCTAAGTATGAACTGTACAGAAGTTTCAGGGTGGTTGGATCAGTCAAAGACTGGCTAACCCAATCTAATTTTACTGTATTTCAGAGATGCACTAAGTTAGATTGGGTATAGGTAGACTGATCTAATTGAACTTCTTTACACATTTCAAGCACAGCCCCGGAGCTGGGAATGCCAAGCCACTAACCCCAGCCCCAAGACACTACTTTTCCTACCCCTCCCTGGCACCAGGCTATTTTTAGCCCCCCCAACCCCTTCCTCCACCCCAGACTGACACCCCTCCCAGCATACCAGCCAGCTGCCCCCTGCCATCCTGAGTCTGGTAAACCCTGTGATCTTTTAAGCCACTCCCAGTGCCCATTTCACCAGCATTTGCTGGTGCTGGCTGCTGATTGAAGTAAGTCAAGGTCAGGATGATAGGGAGGTTGGTTCATTATGGGGGAGCTGTTCATCTGGGAATGGCAGGGGGCCAGGGAGCAAAACAAAAAGGCCCTGGTTAGGGTGAGAAGAGAGCCCTCCCTGTTCCCACCAACCTCCTCCCCTGGAGAACCACCCATCCCCCTTCCCCTCACCCTGGTCTACTTCAATCAGACTCCCAGAATACATGAATGCCAGCAAAAATAGCCCTAGGAGTGAATTGTGGGATATGGGGTGGTTCAGCCATGTTGGGGGGGTACAGCTGGGTTGTGGGGGGGTGTTGCTTGGATTGGAGAGTCCCTTAGATCCTGCCAACCCCCCCCCAACCCTCCAAGTGCCCCCATGGGCCCCTTTAGCTGTACAACCCCCTTAAAACCTTCTGTAGACCCTGCTAGTTGCCCAATCCCCATAGACCCCCCCACTAGCCACTCCATTCTGCACACCTCTTCCCCTCTTCCTCCTGTGACTTACCTTCAATTAGGCTTCCAGTACCTACCTAATTACTGAGTCAGACTGGGGGACCTTTTTTATCCCAGTCTAACCCCTTGAACTTCTAGCTGTAATGTCTGTATGAAGCCTAAGAGGCCCTGCCTTCTGCCTCTACAGCCAGGAATTAAACTCAGAAATCTTCAAACCAACATTCTTTGTGATCTAGCACATGGGGATATGGGGGCAGGCATGTCACAAATTAGCTATGTACACCCCCCCGCCGAGGTCTACTCTGATCTCCTTCCTCTGCTTCTCTGCTTTCTGCTCATTCCTTTGTGCACCCAGTCTCATCTCCTCCTCTGCTTTCTGCCCTGTCTGCTTCTGTGCTGCCTGCCCCCTCCCTAATCTGCCACATGCCACTCATGGAGCCTTCCCATGCCACTTGTGCTGTTGGCTGGTTACCCCAGGTCTACAATATAAATCTGTAGGATACTTACAAAATGTGTGTTCCATCTCCCTCTGGTGGCTCACCCACATAGGAGATAAGAGCTTACTACTACCACAAACGTTAAAGAACTCTTTCATAGATATGGAAGTTCTGGATTTAGATTCTGATGATGACCCATGTGGAGATCAACATGGTTCTTCAAAAAGAATTTGAAAATCAAACCCAAGAGTTTAAACCCAAAACAGTATACGAAAAGAATGTTAGGATTATAAAGCCAAATGCTGAAAGGCCAAAATTAAGACTGCCTATGCAACTTTAATTTGATCTCTTTGCATTTGCATTATGATTCAGCCTAATTATCTGATAAGGTACTCTTTGTTCTGCAGAAGACCATGCTTCATTCTATTCATTAGACGGAAAGTGATCTAGCAGAGAATGGCTGAGAGGTTGGTTTGGTCTAAAGCCAATAGATTATAGGCCATTAAACCAGGTTCTTCTGGCTGTGGTTCAAACTTTGTATGTGATGTTGGGCAAGACTGGCTCTTGAAGTATTCAAATAAGTCATCTTACCATTGCACAAGAAACGTTATCTTCAGCATTTCATGACCTCTGAGTGCTTTATTTACAACTTGAATGTTATTTAACATTGTCTTTGTATGTAATTGTGTAACCAATGTGGAGATGGGAGTATGTAACCACATGACATACTGCAAAAATATATGTCCAAATAATAAATTACATGGAGATTAAGAATCAGTAATGGGATGTTATAATTTAAGAATATAGTAGTTTTACCTTTGTGTATGCTCCAAACTCTATTTGGAGTCAACCTGCTGTTTGTTTGGCTACACATGGAGGGATGTTACACAGTGAGAAGAGAGATGACATGAGAGTTGAACATTGGCTGTATGCCTGATCTATTAATTTCTAAAATTTCAAATGCAAGATGGATTAGAAACTGGCCATGAATAAATTTAGGCTGGAATTTAGGTTTCTGCCTGTAGGAGTAGTGGGAGCAAACTATTTAGTTTTAAGATGGAGCTTGATAAATTTATGCTGAGACAAGCAGGACCTCTCCTCGGTGCTCCTAGGTCCCTATGCTCCATCCCTCCTTTCATGCCCTGGTAATATTATGCCCTTTCACTCCATTCACTGCCTCCACCTGTACCTGTACACTAGTTTGAGACTTAGAAGCACTTTTTCACACCAAGCTCAACACCCTTGTATAATGGCCTACAAACCAATTTCCTTTTGTCTCCATTCTTGGACTCCTCCTTCATCCCATTTCCCATGGTCACCTTCCTCCTGCCTTCTTTTCAAATCAGAGGTCAGTTCATTCTTATAAAAACTTATATTATAACGTATCTTTAAGAATACACCTCAGAACGTTTTAGCCCACACTAACCATAACCCTCTTACAAATACTAAGATCCTTCTCCCTTTTGGAGCTGGCAAACCCAAGTAATTGAAGAGATTTAAATCTGATTCATTTTTAAATATGACAGGCCAAACTTCATTAAAATATATTTTAAAACAAATTTGGACTAAATTTACCAAAATACTATGGGTGATATCCATTAAAGCCAATGTATTTGGCTTCAGTTTAGACAAAATCTTTGTTTATTTATAAAATCTCCCCCCAAAAATATCTACAGGGCATGAGATGCACTATGTAAAATTTGAGGAAGATCAGTTTATACATATTTTATGGAGATGGGTGTTAACCAGGGTCAGTTTTAATGATAGGGTAACTACTGTCATTATATAATATACAGTCATCTGATTTAAGGCATTAGCTATACCTTTGATTTGCACAGCCCCAAGAAACCCTATGCCATATCAACAAGTTATGTACTTTACATCTGCTATTGTTATTAAATCCTTGCATATTTAACTTAATGTAACAGAGTTAATTCTCCCTTTTAACTTCTGAAAAACATATTTGAACTAATAAGTAGGACCTTTGATTATTCTTGACCCAAATTCTGCTTTCTTGGATCTGCACTGGTGTAAATCTAGAGTAAAAGGAGCACCAGCAGTAAAGACATTCAGAATTTATACAAATGAAGTGGAAAAGAGAATCTGCCCCCCTTAGTTTATACTCTTGGGGGGCAGATTCTGTAGTACTCCTACATGTACAAGTGGGATGCAATATATGAAGAGCACATGCCTTGTATGATGAATAGGATCAATGATGGTATCAATTTCCACAGTGGGTTAATTCACTAGAAGTGTTTCTCCAGAGAGCGGAGTTCAAATTCAATTTAATTGACAAGTAAAAATGACCGTGCCTTTATTTTTCTCCCACATAGATAGTTAACTACTTCTAGACACCCTGATATAATTGGCAGTTTTTTCTTAGCCAAGACTAAGGTCTAGAATAGCAAAGGAGTTGCAGATCAGGTTTGAGGTCTATTGGGATTGCTGCGTAATGAAGCTTGAACAAAATCTACTTCCCATGTTCTTTACTCTGGCCGGGGCTATTAGTCCCTCATGAACACTAACTTCATGCATAATACCTCCAATAAAAAAAAGGGGGGGATAGGATCAATGTCTGAATTGCAGGCTGACCCTGCACTCTTCTAGTCAGTAGGAATTTACTTATCGACTTTAACGGGAATCTTAATATCTATTGATGTCTGTATTTGGACCAACCATTTTCAAAAGGGCCAATAATACTGAATGCCTGTCTATCTGTGTTTTTCAAGCTGGGTTATCCAAAATTGAGGCACTTTGGAAAATGTACCCATAATGTCTGTATCTCAACTGTCAAGTGCTAAAATAAACTATTTACAGTATGGTTAATAGTGTTTGTAAGTTGAATATTTTCTCAAATGAGATTACCAAAATACAAGATGTAAAACTCCAGATTCATCTTTAGTTTCAAGAATCTTGAGTACTTTTAGTAGGTGCATACATGTGTGCATACAAACACCCCCCTTTCTTCTTCTCTGTGCCCACTTAAGGCTTATCCAAGCTGCATCTGAAGCCATGCCAACAATAACTATGCCAATGCATGATTTCAGTCATAGCATGGACAGAGTCTGGCATGTAAAGGGAGAAAATACATCTAATTTCACATATTCAGCAGCAAATATTAAAAATGTTTTATTCACCATTTTTAGAAGGGGAGACTTCCTAAGAAGCTTTGGCATATGCCCCCAACCAAATTTAATATTCAGCATTCAATAACCCCTCCAAATTATAGACTATGTGCTTTTAGGGTTCAACAATATTAAAGAACATGAATTCTCAGCTATAGCTAAAAAAAGAGATTTCATATCTAGACTCTTTTACAATATATAAGGGCTGTGCTTGTGGATTCAGTAGGACCACTTTGACATTTAAACGTATGTCACTCACTTGAGAAATGTGTCTAGCTCTCCACTCTCCTCAACCCCCTGGCCCCTATGAAAAGGAAGCTGAGCCTTTTAAGGGCATCTGTCAAATGTCAGGCAAGCATGAATAATCTGCAGTGTGCTCCCAGGGTAACAGTTGTATAGTTGCTATTAAACCCCTCAAAAACTCTGGGAAGAGTTATACCTGTTGAAACAAAACATAAACAAGGAAGAACTTTTTAAACTAATTTCTTGGTAGGAATGTACAGACCTTCACTTTGAAGCAGGAGGTTTGCAGTCACTCAGTCAGCAGCAGATGACTACAGAGGCACACATTCACCACAACGGCTGTCATAATTAATTTCTTGGCAATTGCTGCTGGAAAAAAAGGAAGTTATAGAGAATTAAGCTAGCACACGGTACCTTGCATCAGTACAAAAAACAAAGTTCAGTGAAGCCTTTGGGGAGACCGAAATTAAGCTTGGCTTTCCTATGCCCTGTAGTTTATTAACCTTAAGCTCTGAAATTCTAGAGAGGATGGGAATAGAATTTAAATAATACAATAGTAAGGATTCCCTCTATGCTACCACTTAGTGATTATGTGTTTTGTTGCAACAAGAAAAATAACAGAGATGTGAAAAATTCAGCTTTTCAAAGATAATAAAATAAATGGGCAGAGGAAGTTTTCCTTTGCTCATAATGATTTATAAGCTGAACTAGTGGCCTTTTAATCTATTATTCTTGGTAGCAGATCCTTTCCTACCTAAAGATGCATTTATATATGCAACATATCTAGTAATATCCAGTCAAATCCTGAATGATTTATCTTTCAGCCTGCAAATTACATTAACGACATAATTAATAACTTAGATCTAAAAACTCTGTATGTCAGAGCAGTATGTCATGTAATCAATGGCAACAAATCATTTTCTCTGCTGTTTAATGATTCTTTCAAGAGGATGAATCTATAAAAACAGAAGAGTCAATCAATGAGGAGGTTGCATACATTGTGTCTCTTATCTGCAGACTTGAAAACTCAGGTTGCCTTTATTGTTCAAATTTTAACTATTGGAAATCAATTTAGAGATATAAACAGAAAAGAAAAAGTATTAATGGCAAAAAAGTTGGTATCTTTAAAATCTAGTCAGAATTGCCAACTTCCCAGCTATTGCTAAATGCTGATTACAGAAAATGTTTATGAAACCATTATCGGTTGCACAAAAGCATAAATATTAGTACATTGAAAAATTATGTTTTTAAGAGATAGTCCTATTTCTCCAAACTATAATGTACAACTTGGAGAGATCCTGTAAAATCAATGAGCTTTTCTGACAAGTCTAGTTCATTTCCATGACTCCTGGTAAAAGCAGTAGTCAGATCCCTCCTTGCTCATTCTTGGGATCAAAATAAGGCAACAACTTTATGCAGGGCTTGGGCTCCATTTCACTTACTCTGACAAAGTAGTGTTGTCTACCTGATTGTTTTAAGTGAGCTTGTGCTCTGATTTTTTTTTAAATTAATGTACTATAAATACAGGTGAGAAAACCATATTGGTTAGTTCCTCCAGCTACCCATAATCATCATTGTCCTTGTAATATCACAATTTACATTTTTGCATCTCATTCTGATACTGCATTCAGAAGTGGAATGTGCAATTTAGAAAATATTTTTATGTCGATACAACAATGGGGTATTGCTGAATTAATTTTTCTCTCAAAGACTGAGGCTAAATGATTACCACTGTTCTGTATTTAGAGTTTCAAATGTTTAAATAAAAAAAAAAGAGGATGGACTTCTGTATGCTCTTTTTATGTTGCCCGTGCTAAGGATCAGAGTGTAGCCACAATGCTCTGGGGATGGTAAAAGACATTTTGTCTCAGGAAGGAGCAGTTCCCTCCTGGGGCTCCCCTGCTGTCTTGACCAGAACAATGATTTGCAACATCCGTCTGTGACACACAACAGAGAGCTCTCCCTGAGACAAGTCACTGCTCCCTTCACCTACTTGCATCTGGCCTTGCGGAGAAGTATTGCTTGAGTAGCAAGAGAGTAAAAATAATGCTTTGTGGTTATTGTTATTGTTTTATTTTTTCAGTGCCACTCTTAATTCTGTCCAAAAGGGAACAAACTGATGACAACAAATCTCAGTACAAATACATGACAGCATAAATACAGTTAGCAGCATGAATGGCTCTCCATTTGCATTGGAGTCTTTGTATTAGATGCTCCATTCTTCCTACATTAACTGTGCAACAAGGGGGAAGGGAGAGATTGTAGATATCTAGAACAGGGAGCATAGGGTTAGACTAAAATAACCTGTAAGCACCAAAAGCCAGGGATGGCTAAGGATCTGTTACACACTGAGCCTCTAATGATCTTCTTATATCAAAAGCCTTTTCAAGACACAGCAACATACCTGCCCTACAAAGACTCCTGAATTTAGAGGATAATGTAATCATCACTACAATATCCTCTCTCTTCTGCAAGTACTTTAGGCAAAGAAAAGAGGCAGTACTGAATTGAGTATTAAGTCTCATCTGGAACAATACCTAGTAACAAATAAGGTGACCTTATTTGTGAAAAAGACAGTGTTTGCTCTCAAAAATCACCACACCTGGGAGCCTTGGATGCTTTTAATGCAATTTCAGGCTCTTTTTTTTGTTTGTTTTTGTTTGTTTGTTTGGAGTGTGGGAGTTTAGGACTAAATTGCAAATCAGTTGAATCCATTGCATTTATTTCATGAGTGGGTATTTATATGAACTTTATCTCCCTAAACCTCTTAATATAAAGAGTAAACTAGATTGCCTCTGAGTGTATTGACTGTGTTAAGAATGCTGGATTGTATTGCAAAGAAGTTCAGGGCTGTAATGTTATCACTCAGCAGGAATGGATCCCATCAGAAGGCACATGGTGTGCCATGACGTAGCCAGTCTTAGACCACAAAAGCAGACTTTTCTCTGTGAATTAGGCAAACCACACAAAAGGCAACAATAGCTAGCATAAACACTATTTAATACTATTCACAGGCTATTGAAGAGATGGGCGTTGACTAAGAATTGCAGCAAAGCCAGTACATTGTTGTCAGATGAAAGGACGCCTAATGAACAGGAAGCATCATTTGAGCAGGCTGACAGTAACCATATAACTGCAGGATTGTGGGACTGGCATTTACCCCATGGGTCTTTACAGTCAGAAAAATAAAGAGAAATTAAAGCATAAGGAATCCTTTTTTGTAGGCACTTAAAGCCCATGAAGCAACACAAGAAAGTAGACAATTGTCTTTTCAAGATTCGTCTGTGCTTTAGATAATTATGAAAAAGAACATTTTGGGAGGGGGGTGCTAACTAGAGGTTCCCTGTCATAAAATAAACCTTTTTAACAATGTGAGATTTCAGATCCTTGTAAATTGTTAGTGTTATTTTTAATACAAAGACCTATTTTTTTCTAGCTAGCTCAAATTAGGTCACCTTCAGAGATCCCTCAACTACCATTACTATCAACGTTTTTGGACTTGCCTTCTAAGACAGACTAGATGAATGCTAGCAGGGCTGACCCTTTATTTGTTAACGAATAATAGTGCAGAGAATATAATTAAATCAATCCCCTGATGATACAGTTTTTCAAAGTATATGCCCTCATCCCAGTAAGAGAACATGGCAAATGCCTTTTCATTGATTTTTTAAACTGTTCAATTATGCATTTAGGATTTAATCTCTCTAGGCACTGAGCTCCCTCCATGTCCATTGCCTCTTAAGTATCCTTGCAAGACATAGCAGAAGAGAGCCTAAAGAGCTAAATGTTATCAGTGGGAGTTTGCCAGAGGAAGTACTTCAGAATTTGCCTGTCTCTACATATGATGGGTGAAGTATGTTCAGGAGTCCTTCTACTCAATGGCCTCCATGCTATTTAAACTCCTCATTATGTCAAAGTTGTGACAATCAGTGGAGGGGCCATAAGAGGATATTATGATTTCCTGTGATGGAGGAGTAAGTTCTCTATACCAGCCCAAGCCAGCAAGGAAGAGGGAACCACATATGGGTAGGAGAAAGGGCTACTGTATTCACAATTTCTCACGTCTGGTGGCCTTAGAAATCCATCCAAAGCAATGTAGTGGTTCATGCAAACTATTTTGGCCCATGGCATGCAATAGTAGCTACAGAGGTGAGAGGCCATTTCTCTTCACCCCTACTCTTGCATTTTTCATTCATACAAAGATGCAGATGACCATTTAGTATAAATCTAAAGCATGCTATCTGGTAAGTTTTAAGGAACAAAGGAGAATATCTTGCTTATTAATGTAAGCCCTTTCTCTACTATAAAACTCTTTTATAGAGGTAAAATGTAAAATCAGTTTCCCAGTTCAGGTTGAACATGCATTTCAGTGGACTTCAGCTAAGATCTCTCCAAAATATTTCACTCTGTTTGCAAAATGTGTACTATATGCAAATAACCCATACATAAAAAAAAACAAATGGTGGGAATTAGCAAGGACTGAGAAATCCTTTATCACTCGCTGTCATCCCAGATTTACATTGCTTACAAACACATATTTTTTATTTGTTCTGAACCAAGCCATATAACATATTCTTGATTTTATGTGTTGTTTATTAACTGCCAGAAAGATCTCCAAAATAGTATAGCCTGTGCCCCACAACTACATTTTTCATTGTGTTATGAGTTGGTGAAGAACATTATTTTAATCAACAGAGTGATTCATTTGGCATCAGAAAACATAGTGATTATATCATGTTGTAAACACATCACGTTTTGTGTGAAGACTGCAAGTTTGTTTTGTTTAACAGCAAACACAGGATACAGTATACAGTAGCAGAGTGGTTATGTGTGTCTACAGCTTCAAAGACATGAGTTCATGCCAAAGATTGCCCACAGCTGTAAACGGGTACCTGGCTGTTAGAGCTTGGAAGCAAAGACAGCTAGACATGATGCTAACCATGTCATTTCCCTGTGTGCCACTGGCTACAGCCTTAAGTAGTCTAGCTCGACGGTTCCCAAACTGACATATTGCACACCACCAATTTAAAACAATACAACCTTAAGAGCCACCAGCAAATTTTTGTCATATAAATTAATTATAATAAATCTGTTAATGCATACCACTGACAGGTTGTCTGTGTGGTACCCATACCACAGATTGGGAACCATTGGTCTTGCTGAATGGGCCATCTAGGGTGAGGCTGATTGCAGGTAGGTGGATGGATGTTGGTGACCAGAGACAAACAGTGTTTTGACCTGTAATTATTAGAAATGGATCCACTGAGCAAGAACTGAGATATCCTAATCAATTAATATATTATTCTTATCTTAGCTTGCATTATTTTAAATTTTAGGGGACAAAATTCAGATTGTGTGAACAGCATAAACTAGGTAACATGAGTGAGGCCAGTCAAGCTGATCTATTGAGAAGCTAGTTTAATTCATAACTATAGAGTGGTAGTACAGTCTATGATAAATTTAAGGCTGGAAAAGCCCAACAAAAAGAAAAAGATGAGAAATAGAAGTTTAATTAAATGCAGTATAATGCAAATCTCACAAATAGAGCATAATTGGTTTAGAAGCGAGATCCAATGCCATAAATAACCATTCATAATCATATACAATTAACATATCAATAGTTCCTTTTGGAGTTATAGTCCATAAGCTAAGTAAATGCTGTGCTAGAAAAGTCTGGCAAAATAGACATATTAATTAAATCCTTTTCAGAATTCGGTGTTATGTATCTACCTCTTCCTAAGAAGCCTGAAGGGTGGAACATAACAAGATGTCTCTCTTCACTGTACTCAAAAGGATGTATTTTGGCCCATTTAATACCATATGGATCCTCATAGGGGGTGCAGAAGCTGAGGAAGGGGGAGAAAGAGAGGAGGTGGGTGAAGAGGAGAAAAGAGCAATATCATGTTTTCCCCTTGAAAGTTGGCTAAATTAAGTTGCGTGCACTAGAGTGCACTAAAATGTATTAAAACAATGCATTGTAGTAGAGCAGGGGTGTCAAACTCATCTGGCTCACAAGGCTGGAAATCTGGTGGTGGCAGTGTTAGTTGCCACTGCCCACTGCCAAATTTCCTGCCCTGCAGGCAGCCCTACAAACCAGATGTCACAGGTCTGCAGGGCTCAGAGGCCTCCCTATGGGGTGGAAATCAGTAGAACAAGCAGTGGCAATGTTAGTTGCTGCTGTCTCTGGAACCCTGGCTATTAACACTGTCACCACTCGCCACACTGACAAATTTCTGGCTACATGGGGTATTCTTTGGATCAAATGACATGGCTTTGTGGGCCAGATATGGCCCACAGCCTTGATCTTTGATACCCTTATATTAGAGATTTCAGATTGTTATGTTGCACCAAATGCCACGGAGCAACTCATTTAAGCAGACTGAAGCCCAATGTGGATGTTCATTTAAAGGTGCGATGAGATCTGATCCATTATTCCAACAATTGCACCTCCTGCCATGCCACATGTGCGTGATTATAATTCTGGGATCCCTCCTTCACCAGCAAGTAGCAAGTTGGGTGCCTGGTGCTCTCCTGGCTCAAAATGTCAAGTCGGCTGATCGGGACTCCCAGTTATGGGAGCACAACAGAACCTGGAAGGGTTCCAGTACACTCCCACAGGTAGGAACAGCCACATATTCAATTTAAAGCATGATAGGAACCAGCCACAAAGTTATTACACAAATTTATTACGTGAATTTGTGGCTTATTCCCTGTTTTATTGCACCATTAATTGCTTGAACCTGTTGTTACTACTTAAGACGTGATTAACTGGTTAATCACATCTTAAGTGTAACATCTGCCAGGGGCCCCAGTGATACTTTGCAGTGTCCCTAAAAACAGTCTAAAAAGAGATCAGTTTTGTCTTTGGGATCATGTAACTTAGGTGATACTGGTAAGGGTAAGTTTTTCCTTTTCCTAGAAATTAATTAATTTTCTCTTCCATACAGTAATAATAATTCAATCCTGATCTTTCAGCAAAAAAAGGCCTGATTAAATGATGAGAAAGAACTACTCTACTACCTGCAAATACTAAGAGCTTTCTGAGTACTCACAAATTGAAGGGGAATTAGAAAAGCTTCAACCACTTTCATAGCAGGTTTAAATTTGCACTTCAAAATTGCTTCAATTAAGGATAGCAATCTAAACAGCTGAAGCTCTGCTTTGACAAGAAGACAAAAATATTGGATACTTTTCAATTCCTGGTGTTTGATTTTATTATTAACTCAACCAAATGTAATTAAACTAAACAGAAATATCAGCCCATTCTTGATCGACTGTTTCCAGGATTTTTTGTAATACCATATCATGTCTGTTTCAATTTTTGTTTTCCTTCACCTCAAAAAGGCTCCAATCCTCTTTGCTGCCTAATTAGAACATAACTCAGGAAAATTACTTCTACATCTCTATGCAGAGCTGAAATCTCTAAAATCAGAACAGCAGAAGATCCTCACATAAAGTCTATCAAGCTGTTACAGACCTTTCCTTCTTTTAGGGCCCTGTAATTTGACAATGCTTACAAGCATCTCTGTTCTAAATGTACTTTCTTTTAATTAGAACTCAGTTCAGAGCTTCAGAACTAGCTGCCTCAGCTCTGTATTTTACCTGGCAATTTTCTACCTTTCTGCACTTTCACTCTTTCCTCCAAATCAGTAAGCCAAGGACCATAAAGAACAATTTCAACTTTCAGATCCTTAAGCATAACATACATTTTTATTAATGAGATGATCTGTTACAACAAACTAGAGTCTCCTCCTGAGGATACTGGAGCCTATGTTCATATCTCAGTTAAGATATGTCAATACAAAAAATATAGCAAGGGTACAGGGTTCTTTCTGTGGGAGCTCTTTCCTCAAAAAGTGTCATGCCCAGCTCCAACACCCAGAATATTTCTGACAAAGTTGACTTTTGTTTGTCCTTCTTGCCTTTTCACCATTAAATCATAGCCTCATAAAACCATAGAGAAGTAAGGCTGGAAGGGACCTCTAGGTTATCTAGTCCAAACCCATGCCTGAGCCAGAATTATCCCTATCCAAACTATCTTATACAAACCCATAAGTAAAGCGCAGTTAACCCTGGGTGGTTGGTGGCTATGACACCAGGCTTCCTCAAAAAGTTTGCAGGATTCATTTTGATAGGAGGATCATTAGCTTCCTTGGTATGGACCAGATACAGTGAGTTGGTGTAATGTGAACACTGAGCTATTGCCAACAGTCAGCCCTGTATTGCAGTCAACCCTGAAAAAACACAAGACTTAACATCCTAACCTCCCACGGGTAAATCAGGCGGACCACAGTGGCCAAAGTCCTACTTCTGTAAAATGTTAATATATGCTCAAGAGACCCCAGTAAGAGGGCCATGTCCCCTGCTACAGAGAAAAGCAAAACCCCCCACAGTCCACCAATCTGATCACAGGGTAAAATTCCTTCTTGTCCCCAAATATGGCTCTTGAGCTCCTGAGCTCCTGAGGTCCAAGAGTCTCTAGCCAGGAATCTCTGGGCTTAAGTCCCAGCAAGAGTACTTGCACACCCCAGTCAAAATCCCGAACCTTGGCTGCACCCAAAACCCAATGCCTCTGAGGAAGCCTTAACCTTCTTCTGCTTCCCACCTTCTCCCCCTCCCCCCAAGATATGTAGCAGCAAGAGAATGTGGGGAACGGGGGGCACATAATTCCCTCCCAGCCCCATGCAGCAACCAGCAAAGCCCAGAAGCATGGGAAATACCCATATTAGAACATAGGCATAGCTACACCTAGATCATCCCCAGCCAGTTTCTTGAACTGGTTGATGGAGAGTCCACAGCTTCCCTAAGCAGTCTATTGCACTGTCTTACTGTTCTAATAGTGAAAAAGTTTTTTCCTGATATCCAATCTAAACCTATTTACAGCAAATTCAAGCCATTGGTCTGCATCCTACTCCCTGAAGCAAGAGAGAAAAGGTGCTTTCCCTCTTCATTATAGTGGCCCTTCAAGTATGTGAAGACTGCTATCATGTCCCCTCTTAAGCACCTTTTCTGCAAGCTGAACATTAGGGTAGTGTGTAGCTTCTGTCGCTGATTCAATTTGGCGGAAATGTGGCCTGATTCAGTGGCCAAATCTCCAATTCTGAATTGAATCAGAAGACCTTTTAATCTCTCCAAATCAAATCAAAACCCTCTAAATCGATTCGGAGAGAGTTGGAAAGATTAGGTGATTCAGACAGACACAGCTTTAAATGTTTTTATTACATACCTCTAGGTAGCAGGCAGCTTGTGAATGCTATGATGCTGGGGCAGAGGGAGCATCCCACAGGGTCTGGGAGGGCACCCGTGGTCCCCCCCATGGCCAGTCACTGAGCGGGAGGGGGGGGCACAGGAGTGTTCCCTGGTGGACCTGGAAATAGAACAGAAATACTCCTGGTCCACTTCTGGGTTCACCATCGAGCACATGGAGGGCTCCCCCGCACTCCTATGGGATGCTCCATCTGCCCCAGCATCACAGCATTCATAAGCCATGCTGGTGCATCGAGGTATGTAGAAAAAACATTTAAAGCTGTGTCTATGTCCGAATCACTGATTCTCCAAATCAGCATCAAATCTTCAGATTCAGATTTGGCTGAATTGAATCAGGGACAGTGATCTGAATCACCTAATCGAATCACTGTCCCTGATTTGGGCCGAATCCGCATCGAATAGGGCCCACTTCGCACACCGCTACTTATGTAGCTCCTTCAGCCTCTCCTCATATGGTTTACTTTCCAAGCTCTTGTTTCCCACTTCTGGACCCTCTCTAACTTCTCCACATCCTTTCTAAAATGTGAAGCCAGGAACTGCACACAATACTCTAGATGAGTTCTAACCAGTGCTAAATAAAGAGGCATTATCATCTCCCATATCTTGTATCTAAAGCTTCTGTTGATACAGCCTAAAACTGGATTTACCTTTTATGCAGCTTCATCATACTTCAGACTCATGATGAGTCTGTGATTTACCAAGAGTCCCAGATCCTTCTCCATAGGGCTGCCATCCAACCAGGTGTTACCCATTTTGTATTTGTATTTTTGATCATTCTTCCCTAGGCATAGCATTTGACAGCATTGAACATTATCCTGTTAGCTTCAGAACAGCCTTCCAATCTGTCAAGATCCTGTTCACAATCCTTCCCAATTTGTGTCATCTGCAAACTTGCTCGAGATCTCAGTGCCAGCATCCAAAGAATTAATAAACATGTTAAACAGCACGGGTCCCAGGACAGACCCCTGAGGTTAATCAGACAGGACCTACCCACAACAAAACCATGCTGGCTGTCATTCAGGATTTTGCCTTCTACTAGCTTATCGCATATGGACTCTGAGAAATTTTTTGAGGATTGTTCCTGGGATAGAGGTTAGGCTGATTGGCCTATAGTTCCCTGGGCCCTCTCTCCGCCCCTTCTTGAAAATGGGCACAACATTGGCCCCTTCCAGTCTTCTGGGACCTCTCCTGAGCACCAAAAATGCTCAAAGAGTTTCACCAGCAGTCCTGCAATGGCTTTGGCTAGTTCATTCAGCACTCTTGGATGAAGTTCATCTAGTCCTACTGACAATTTCTTTATGAGAAGTTAATGCAGGACCTTATCAAAGCCTTCCTAAAGTCCAGATACACTATATGCACAGCATTCCCTTCATCCACCCAAGTACTTTGTCAAAGAAGATCAAGTTTGTTTCACATAATTTGTTCTTCCATGAAGGTATCCATGCTGGCTGCTTATGATCAGTAGGGATCCTGGTTTTCTCTGATTTTAAAAAATCCCCAATTTTCTGATTTAAAAAAGTAACCCAAAATCCACATTTTTCTGTGATCAATATATATACCTATGTATTAGTGGTATTTGGGGATTTTTTTTTCATCAGAAAACCAGGATCCCTGGTGATCAGGCTTTCCTCCTCCAGATGCTTTCAAATAGTCTTTCTTAGTATATGCTTCAGTAACTTCCTGGATCCTGAGGCACGGCTTACTGGTCTGTAGTTTCTGATAGCTAGCAAATGATATTTAGAGGTTTGCTTTTGGGAACTGGCTTGTAAATAAAGTAGATACTGGATTAGAACAATGGTCCAGGGGAATGGCAAGGGTTAATTGGTTAAAAACCTATTTGTGACAAAGTTTCCTTCAAGACCCACTGTGTCAAAAGCCTCCAGACACAGACTGGGAAATTGAAGGCATGTACCACACTGTTCCATAACATGAATAGTGTACTCAAACAGAGATAAGGGACTCTGCAGCATTGGTGCCAGGTCACAGTGCCCAACTGCGGAGCCCTTGGAATTTCTGGTTTTGGTGGACAGACCAAATTAGGGGACGAGTAAATGCCCAAATTAAGATATATGTGCATGTGATGGGTTTGTGAAACAAAGGAATATGCTGACAGAACAGAACATGGACAGTGTGATGACTACAGGGAAACCAATCAATGGTGCCTGGAAATTAATCAGAGGAGAAAAAGGATACAAAAGAAGGGATTTCAGCGTATCAAAGGGTCCCCAAGGGGGGGAACCTGAAGCCACCATGGACAGAAGGAACTGGCAGAGGAGATCTTTGAACCCTTGGCAATAATCTTCATTAAGTTGTTAGAGATGGGTGAGGGACCAGAGGACTGGAAAAGGGCCAATGTAGTGCCCTTCTTTAAAAAAAGGCAAAAAGGAGGACCCAGGGAATGTTGGCCCCGATGACTTGAATTCATTCAAACTGATCAAAAGCTCTTTGTCTCTGTTGTTATCTCATCCCTCAACTTGTTCCCTTCCTTATCCAAATACTTTGGTGTCTAGCTGCAGCTTAATTTTTTTCAGAAGACGAAGGGGAAGTTGCTGTAGAGTAGCTCTGCCATCTTTGCCTCTTCTGTTAAGAATTCCCCCTGGCTATTTAATCAGTTTAAAGAAAAAAGGTCATAGTTTTGAGCTATACAAATATAAATCAAGTGTAAATCCTTATCTTTATTCAAAACTTATACAGGTGAAGAGATCAGTAATCAAGTTGATTGAAAACAAAGAACTCTTAAGAAAAGTAATACAATAACCTACAACAGTTAGTTCCTGCATGTAGGCATAATCTCAATCAGTTACACCAATTAGAATTTTATTTATGTTAAAAAAATACAGATGGGTTAGAAATCAATAAGAACTATAAAATATTCCTAGAACAAATGTCTGTATTAAAGTCTGTGTTGAAATGATGCAGGAATCCTAGGAGAATAATGAATATTTAAATGCCATAGTAAGACCTCTTTATTCATTTTGCTGTATACAAAATTGGTGGGCTTCATTCTTAAGATTTTGTTAGCCACAATATGGAAGGAATATGTAGTTTGATTGATGAGATAAATATTACCCTAAACTAGTTGATTATTTCATACTGAATGTCACATAGGGATATCTACGGCACTTAGTTCATTAGCTAATGTAAAGCACAGGGCACATAAATCATTAGTTATTGTGCATAGCTGTTATATTAACATTAGCAGAAGTCTAATTCAGTTGGACTGTCAAAACCTAAATCTAAATCCAAATCCAGAGTTTCAAAACATTTTACTCTTGTCTACAATAAAAAAAAACTATGGAAGAAATATTCTCTAGGCACCCACCTAGTCCTACACCCACACATCTATAATTATATCTTCTTGTTATAACGTTGTGCCCTTCCCCATTGGCTTATTGTGATTTTAATTTTCAGTAAGTAAGTATATAGTAAAATCTAGTCTACTTTAAACAGTTAGTGGCTTCACAGACAGTAGACAGAAGAGTGAGCAAACAACTCATGTCTAAAAGGATCCAAATGTAAAGGTGATTAGACTGTATTTCTCATTTTAAGAACATTAGTATTTACTTTTATTTAACAACAAAAATGTACATAACACTTTATCAACAAAATGAGATGCATTGATGAAATACCTTCTTACTGCATCAGAGTAGTCTTGATTAGTTGAGTCTGCTGGAGTATTCTAATTATAACACTCTAGTGTGATGAAATGTCATGTGTATTCAGCATCTGATGTTTAAAAATCCTGACAGGGCCACTTTAACTAAAACTCATCAAATGAGCTTTAGTTAAAACACCCCTGTGGCCTTTTTAAAATGGAAGATCCTGAATACACGTGATGCTGTATTGTTTTAATTACAGTGGCTGTCCAGGAGCCTCTCTAATTACAACACACATCCTGCCCCCCCCCCCGCACCCCCCAGTGCACAAGTATACATACTCTAAGGCAAAAACCCCCCAGATATGTTATAATACAATCACAGGAGACATCTGAGGTGTTGATGCCTACACGGTCAGATGGGCTGCTAATTGGCTGGAGGGCCACACTCAGAGAGTGGTGGTAGATGGGTCATTTTCGACCTGGAGGGATGTGGACAGTGGGGTCCCCCAGGGCTCGGTGCTCGGGCCTGCACTGTTCAACATCTTCATCAGCAACTTGGATGAGGGACTGAAAAGCACCTTGTTCAAATTCGCAGATGACACTAAGATGTGGGGAGATGTGGGCACACTACAGGAGAGGGATAGGCTGCAATTAGATCTGGATAGGTTACAGGGGTGGGTAGATGAGAACAGGATGGGTTTCAATATGGACAAGTGCAAGGTATTACACCTGGGGAGGAAGAACCAGCAGCATACCTACAGGCTGGGGAACTCCCTTCTCGTCAGCACAGAGGCAGAAAAGGATCTTGGAGTCATCATTGATGCCAAGATGAATATGGGCTGGCAGTGTGGGGATGCAGTCAGGAAAGCCAACCACACCTTGTCATGCATCCATACATGCATCACGAACAGATCCAAGGAGGTGATCCTCCCCCTCTATGCGACATTGCCACAGTTGGAGTACTGTGTCCAGTTCTGGGTGCTGCACTTCAGGAGGGATGTGGACAGCATTGAGAGGGTCACTTGCATGATCAGGGGGCAGCAAGGCAGGCCCTACGAGGGGAGGCTACAGGACATGAACCTGTTCAGCCTCCACAAGAGAAGGCTGAGAGGAGATCTGGTGACCATCTATAAACTGGCCAAGGGGGACTAGCAGGCAATGGGAGAGTCCCTGTTCCCTCGAGCACTACCAGGAGTAACAAGGAATAACGGCCATAAGCTGATGGAGAGTAGATTCAGGCTAGACATCAGGAGGCGCTACTTCACTGTCAGGGTGGCTAGAATCTGGAACCAACTTCCAAGGGAAGTGGTGCTCACTCCTACCCTGGGGGTCTTCAAAAAGAGGCTAGATAGACACCTAGCCGGGGTCATTTGACCCCAGTACTCTTTCCTGCCCATGGCAGGGGGTCAGACTTGATGATCTGCTCAGGTCCCTTCCAAGCCTACCAACTATGAAACTATGAGTAGATAGGATTTCAAAAACAACTCAGTTGTAAACAGAATTTGGAAGAGGAATTTGGAATGTGGGGGGAAGCAGCAGTGGCCTGTGACAGTGAGATTGTATAGGACTTTCAGGTGAGGATAAGAAGCAAGAATTCAGTGTCATACAAAAGAAAGCCCATGGAAGGTTTTGAGTAGAGAGAATGACATGGTTGGAACACAGAGGGAAGAGGAGGCAGAGGAGGAAAATATCTTTTGTAGAAGTAGCTTGGATGGAGAATAGAACTGAGATGTGCGTGAACAAGGCGTGCCCCCAGTGGCTGGGGGGGTGTGGCAGCGGCGGGAGCATGGCAGCAGTGGGGGGGGAGCATGGCAGCCATAAGCGGGGAGCTTCTGCAGACACCGCTGGTGGCAGGGTGGGGAGGGATGGTGAGCACTGACCAGGGGTTGGCAACCACCCACAGATGCTGCTGGCAGTGGCAGCGGCGGGCAGCAGCGATCGCTGACGTTCTGCAGACACCGCCAGCATTGGCAGCAGCAGTAGCAGGGGTGAGCGGTGACTGCCTGCAGGTGCTGCCAACAGTGTCGGCAGTGGCTTTTTGTAGGGGGTGCACTGCCACACTCGGGGGGGGGTGTATATGCACCCATGTGCATCCCCTATGTATCGCCAGTGGAGATGTGAGAAGTTAGTGAGGAAGAGGGTACAGAACACAAGACAAAAGATGACTAAGATACAGATAAAAATATTTAGCAGTCAATGTCCTGGGGCGTAGTCAAATTTGCCTTGATAAAAAGAAAGAAGTTATAGGAAGTAGAAGCGGGATATCAGGAGGAAAAAAGTGAGGTGTCAAAGAGGTCACCAAAGCTGAGCCTGAAGAAGTGTAGAAGTGAATTATGAATGCTGTAAGGGTAGGAAGGTAGTAAAAAGGAATCATAAGGAAAGTAAAGAAGTTTGGGTCAGACCTACTGAGTTGGAAATGATCATGGAAATCCAAACGGTGGACAAATTACAAGCAGGTGGATACATCTGAAAGTCAAGAGCAGAGGAAGAAGTAAGTGAACCCATGGAAGAAAATAAAGAAAAAAATGTGTTATCCAATGCACATCAGCAGAAGAGAGGAGGAGCTGCTACTAAAGGAGATGCTCCTGAACAGTAGCAGGAAAATCAGGAGAGCAGAGATTCATAAGACCCCAGGGAAGAAAGGCAGCCAGGGGCTGATAGTCAAGAGTTGATCCAAAGGGAGTGCAGTGGTACAGCTACATCTTCCTTTTTGGACTGGACTGCACCACCACCACAACTTCTGGGAACTTTTTTATAGTCCCCAAAACAAGTAAAAATCCCTCCACTTTCCCTCCATGTTCAAAGGTGCATTCCCTTCCCCTGCCAGCTCCAGGCAAGCTGTGTGGGGGCGAGACTCAGATGGGTTCCCCCTTCCCATGCCTGCTCCCAGGTGACTGGGCTGGGTGAGGAAACCCACCACCCTTCTCATCACTGCTGCTGCCGCTGCCACTGTTCCAGCTAGCCCAGCCCCCATGAGCATGGCAGGAGCTGGCAGAAATGGCTTTGATGCTTTCCCCACCCTCAGGACAGTGGGGAAAACAGCAGCAGCAGACAGGGAAGGAGGGAAGGGGACATGCCTTAGACCAGGGGTCAGCAATGTTTTAGGACAGAATGCCAAAAATGCTCGCAAACGCAGCTTGTAGGATGTTGGTGTGCCAGAACAGATGGCAGGGGAGCTGTAAGAGACCCAATCCTTGTTGTGGCAGTGTGCCCCTGCCCCTTCCCTGCCGTCTGCCCCAAGGTGCACGTGCCAACCAAAATACCTTCACGTACCACACTCTGGCACCTGTGCCGGGGGTTACCTACCCCTGCCTTAGAGCATGGAAGGGAAGCAGAGGGGATTCTTATGTGCTTTGTGGACTTTAAAAAGTCCCCCAAGGCTACCATGGTACAGTCTGCCTGCATTGGTGGGTAGGAGAGGGGAAGGAGGCTGGTGTGGGCTAATAAGAAACAACAGACAAAGCCTGAATCTTAAGAGATCAACACATTCAAAAAGACCTTTTTTACCTGGTACCCCAAGGATATGACAGACAGACATTATCCAGTGCCAAAAGCACTGTAGGCTAGAAACTATTTCATGTATTGAATCCTAACTAGGAAAATCTTGGTACTCCAATGTAAACTCCCCAGAAAAATGGATAAACACAAGTCACTTCATTTTCATTTTTTTAAAAACCTTATTATGTTGGGTTTTGAAAAAGAATTGTTAGTGCATTATTCAAAACCTCACTTTGCCCCCAAACATGTTCAAGCTATGCCTTAACCCCAGAAACTGATATGGAACACATGTCATTACACACACAGGTATGCAAACTAAGGCTACTCTAGGGCTCGTGGGATAACAGCTGTTATGACTACAGAGTAATTCAAAGGTATTATATTAGTAAAATATGAGAAAATGCTGTTTTACCTGACTCCTTCACTAGGTTACAGTGAGGTAGCTTCCAAAAGGCTACCTTCTTCCTTGCCTTCACTCCTACCTGGAAAATACGTAGAATGGGAAAGATTTTGCCTCTGCTTCTATGAGTAGATCGGAGCTTTATTTGTAGGTTTACTAAACCTGCCTAATAGAGTTCTTCTGTGTTAAAATCCATGCAAAGAGCTCCAGTTTTACTGGAAAACAATCAACAAGTCAGTGAATAACACCCAGAAGGCAAAATAACCCTTCATACCAAATCTGAATGTTTTGTTCTATTTAGGTTCATATACCACACCCATTACCATGGTGATGCTCCCATCAAAGACAGAGACATTCTTGATACAGAGACAACCTATGCTATTTATCTTCTCAGAGGCTGCCTTGGGTAAGAGGCCTGAAGCTTCAGTGTCAGGCAACGAATCATTGTTATCTCTTCAACAGTGATAGTGAGGGGCCATGGTGTAGCAACCTCTATTCCTGTAATCTGTCCTCATGATAATGCTCCTATGGGGTGCATGCCTAATGTTACATTATGATTTTTAGGAAGCAGGAAGTGCTTTTAAAAGGCATGTGCGTGCCTGCCTGTGAGCTGCCTTGTTCCTAAAGTTCCTAGTCAACGTGCGGTTATATGAGACTTGTACCCAAAATATGTGATCATTATGACTGGTACCAGTAATTATTAATAGGCAGTAATAGCTAGCTAGACTACTAACTAACAGATTTAAGTTGGCTGCTTGGTCCATAAGCAGGAAGCATTTATCTCAGGGGAAAACAAAATTAAAATAACAATAGAATTCTTTTTAAAATCCAATCAGTTGAAACACACACACTTTTCTGTTCCCTGACAGTCTGGGGATCAGAAAATTCCTGCCACTTACTGGCAAGCTGGTACATATTTTTACCTCCTGTTTGAAGCACCACCAACACCCCATTTAGCAACTCACAAAGCTGTGCCAAGTCTTTTGCATTTGCATGTATGTTGCATTCCCCTTCCCCTGCCTTTTGTTTACTCGTGCCCATTGGATGGTAAGCCCTGCGAAGAAGGAATTATATCATCTCTTTTGCTGTACAGCCTTAAGCCCAGTGGGACCCCAATCAAGACTGGAACCTTTGGACACTACTATAATATAATACAAATATTTTCTACAACTACTATTAATAATCTTTGGGCTAGTGGCTATGTCTGAAGCAACAAACACTTCAGTCCAGGAAATGTCATGGCACATTAAAGTTATTTATTACAGAGCCTTCTCCTTCTGGTACTGAAATTAAAACTCCTATGTAGGCTTAGGACATTAAGGCCTTGCCTAAATGGAAAAGCCAGTACTACTGAGAGAACTATGAGAACTGATTCCAATATAATTTCCCTTGTGTTGGCATGGTATAATAACCTTTTTTGATTTAGCTTTTTAGATGTTTAGTTTAAACAGCTTCCCAAGTAACAACAGCCATTATTATACCTGACTAGACGTGTCCCCACAGGGAATGAACTAGGATAACTAGTAATATTTTACTATTCAGACCAGGCATGGTCTTAGTCTGGTAAAATGCATATGAACTGGTCCTGTGCACTGAACTGATCCTGAGAGGTACTGAGTACCCACAACTCTATTTGGTATCTATGTCAGGTGCTGCTACACATCACTTTCCAAGGTCAGCTTCGTGTCCCTGATCCTCAATATATGCAATAAGCCTGAATGCCCATCTTTCTGAAAATTATTCCTTTTTAAGGAACATCGCCAACACGGGTGCACTGAGAACTTGCAGGATAGAGCTTTCTGTAACGAAGACGTTACACAAAAGGCTGATCTTTATTTTCTTCTCTGATCCTTGCTATATAGCTTGGCTGAGAGTTACAAAATTATCTTTCTACCACTTGGCAAAAGCTAGTAACCACTAACTCCAGTTACTGCAGTTAAATCTATTTTTTTTTTCTTATGCTCCCCCTTTTTTCAAATATTCAAATAAACCATAATATATGAAAATAATGTCACAGCAGGTGTCTCCAGATGGTGCTGTTCCAAATTGTTTTTGTAAGGGTCAGTTCTTGATACAGGGTTTGCCCCTGGGAACTGGATATCACTGTGTGCATGTGTATAGAGTCTCTGTGTGTAAATAAAACAAGCTGCACTTAGAATATACCAGACTGTATTGTTCATTTCTCTTCCATAGGGAAGCTGACCTGAAAGGCCCTCCACAGATGCTACTGCCTTGGGAAAGAGGCAAAAAATACCTACAAACTCATCACTGGATATCAGTTTGTAACAGGACTCTTTGAACCTCAGTGACCCTCTAACTATTTCTTCTTAGAACAGATTTTCCTAAATATCCAGTTTGGCCACTGAGATGGAAACTCTTTGGAAATCCTTGAAAAACAGCTAGTTGGTGTCCTGTTTATGTCTTCTGTTCTTTAGGTAGAACTGATCCTTAAGAGATGTTCAAATATTTGATCTTAGTATAGAGGCTATAGCTTTAACTCTGCTAAGTTGCCAGGCAACAACAGGCATGTTGCTGCCAAACATTCCTTCCACATGCAGTGGGGTTAGTGGTTCAGCATCCTGGAGCTACCAGTTTGCTTACTGTGAGCTATTTTTCTTTTAAGAATGAAAAGAAGGCGAACCTTGAAAAAGTGCCAGTGGTACAAAGGCGGCAACCAATTTACTTAGCAACTCTGGTCACTGTACTACAAAGGTGTTGTGATGTCCACCTCAGCCTTGCTGCTGAATACTTATGTCTGGTTTGAAACATGTGTCTTGATATGCAAACCTCTTCAGGAGTAACTATTTTAAGAATGGTATATTTCTTGTGTATTAGTAAAAACTTTGGAAACATATGCCCTCAAGAGCATTTTGCTTTGTATTCCTTAGGATACCTTAGGATACAATGCTTTCTTTACCTTACACACTGAAGCCATTCTGAAGAGAAATCACATGAATGTAAATCAAGACACTGTTTCCCCTAGCGCCCCCTGGCATGACAAGGAATAATGGACACAAATTATTGGAGAGTAGGTTTAGATTAGACATCCGCAAGAACTTCTTCACAGTTCGGGCGGCTAGGAGCTGGAACCAACTTCCAATGGAAGTGGTGCTGGCTCCTACCCTGGGGGTCTTTAAAAAGAGGCTTGATGCCTACCTGGCTGGAGTCATCTGAGCCCAGTTTTTATCCCACCCAGGCAGGGGGTTGGACTTGAAGATCTACAAGGTCCCTTCCAACCCTACTTCTATGATTCTATGAACCTAAAAGGGAATTAGGGACAGTTTTGCAATTTCCTTAGCATGGTAAAAATAAAAAAACCCCCAAATGCTTAGCTTGAAAGAAAACCTGAAGATGGTCTTTTTGAAGTATAGACCTTATAGTGATGTAAGTTATTATTTAGAGAAACTCCCTTACATAAAAGACTACAGAAATTAGGAATTGGGAGATGGCTCCTCAATTTGGGGATTTATAGAGAAACAAAGGGTCTAGAAAGGTTGCCTACTGCTCCACAATTAAAGCTTGCTTTTTTTTTTCATTCATGTATGCCTGTCTTTACTGAACCTGGTGATTATTACATGGTATCAGAAGTGGCAAATGAGAAAAAACTTGAAAGAATTTGACATTCAAGCTGAAATAGAAGTTGGAATCTGAGAGCAGTTGGAGCTTTGTGGAAGGACAAGAGCCACTGTACATGATCTTCCTGCAGAGTGATAGCTGAAGTAAAAGGACAGTTAGTCATGGAAGTTTTGCAACCTCCACCTACCCTTCTGCTGTTGGGCAACATGGCAGAACTGGAGGGTATACAGGCAAAAGTTTGAGTGTTACCTAGCAGCTGCAGGGGGATAAAAGAAAAAATGACAATGTCAAATTGTTTATCTTTTTGCATATTGTGGGGAACAATCCCAGATTTTTATAACATCTTAATCTTCAAGGAGGCCAAAATATGCAGGTAAGTGTAATACCGTCCAAAAAAATGAGGAGCACTACAAGCCAAAAAAAATAAGTGAGACCCTTGAAAAACACTGATTTTTATGTAGAGACAAACAACAGAAGAAAGTATAGATCAGCATGTTATTGAACTAAAAAGACTGAGCAACAACTGTGCTTTTGGGAACTTGCCAGAATCTCTGATGAGAGAGAGGATTATTTGCAGCATTACAGACAATACATTACAAAAAAGGCTACTGCATAAGGGAGACTTGTCCCTAGAAAAGACTGTCCAAATGTGGAGAGCAGCCAGAACTATGGAGTCCCAGACTGCGGAGCTGGATACACCAAAAGGAGTTGTTCATGTAATAGACATGAAAGAATGTGGTCAGAAGACACCTCACTGGCTGGAATTTTCCACTGGTAAGAATCTACCTCGCAGAGTGGATTTTTCCATTAACAAGAAGAATGCTAAGAGAGAGAGGGCAAAAGGCATAGCATGCAGCAAACATGGAAAGCAACATGCCACCAAAAGTCTGTGCATTTGGAAAGATCTTATTTAATATATCCAGAGACATCATTTTGCCAGGTGCTACAGATCCCAAACACAGGAAACTATAGGCCAGTTAGTCCTACCTCGATCCTGGGTAAACTTTTTGAAAGAATTATCTTGGCATATGTCCACGAGGGGCTAGCAGGGGAGATTATGCTTAGGGGCAACCAACCTGGTGGCTTTCTATAACCAGGTCACAAAATCCTTAGATGCAGAGATAGCAGTGGATGTAGTCTTTCTGGACTTTCGGAAGGCCTTCGACACTGTCTCTCACCCCATTTTCATTCAAAAACTAGGAGACTGTGGCATTGACACCTACA
>NW_017729032.1:121124492-121126416 GCF_001723915.1 Gavialis gangeticus
ATCTGTTCAGCCTCCACAAGAGAAGGCTGAGGGGGGATCTAGTGGCTGTTTATAAACTAGTCAGAGGGAACCAGCAGACATTGGGAGAGTCCCTGCTCCCACGAGCACTACTAGGAGTGACAAGAAATAATGGTCACAAGCTGGCAGAGGGTAGATTTAGGCTAGGTATCAGGAGGCGCTACTTCACTGTCAAGGCGGCTAGGATCTGGAACCAACTTCCAAGAGAAGTGGTGCTGGCTCCTGCTCTGCAGGTCTTTAAGAGGAGGCTGGATGAACACCTTGCCAGGTTCATTTGACCCCAGTACTCTTTCCTGCCATGGCAGGGGGTTGGATTTGATGATCTGCTCAGGTCCTTTCAGACCCTACCAACTATGAAACTATGTCCTTATGGGAAGAAATGTACTTAGGGACAAAAATGCAAAGACTATCATGAAGACAAAGGAAAGCAGCCTCAGTGCTCTGTAGCTACTGAGCTTTGTGCTATGTGTAGAAGCACAGCTGCCAAAAGTGAAAGTCAATTAGATTCCAGGATAAGGACTAAAGTTTATCAAGACTTGGAGAAAAAGCTTCCCACCAAAAACAAATCAGAAGTTGGATCTGATACTTTGCTGACCTGAGAAGAAAGTGAAACTTCCTGAAAGACACACAGAGAGTTCTTAAAGGAACTGCAGAAAAGGGGAATAGGAAAGTGAAGGTTCCAGCCAGAGTGACAAGTGAGTAACCTTTCCTATGTAGATAAGTATTAACAGAATTGTGTGTTAATTTATTTTTGTAGTTATTGTTAATAGGGAATATGTAGTGATAGAAGTTATAAATTCAGAGACACTTCCTTACTTGGACTACTACAGAAGTTGGAACTGGAGATGGTCCCTCAGTTAAGAGAGTGAGTTAAGAGAGAAAAAGGGTCTGCAGAGGTTGCCTGCTGCTCCACAACTAAAGCTTATTGTTAAGTTCTTCTCATTCATGTATGCTTGTGTTTGTTGAAACTGGTGATCACTTCAGATCTGAGGTCCTCAGAGTTTTTCATGGAAAGCAATCATGTTTGATAGTCCTATTAATCTCTTTTGGATTCTTAACTTGTTCGGTTTTGCTGCAACCATTCTGTTTTTCCAGCCAGTTACTGTCTATAATCACTGACTAACATCTTATTTCACTATATGGTTAAATTCAAATTATCCTTAATTTCACAGTGCTAATGAGATTGTGTTGCCATTATTTTTATGAGTATTTCCTAGAGGGCTCAACTGGCATCAGGGTTTCTTTGTAATAGGTAGGCATAGGCATAGTACGAGATAGGTTCCAACCTCAACAGTCATGGTTGGCATATACTGTTGGTGCTGAACTTGGATCAGTGTAATACAATACAGGCTTAATGAAGCCCAGTTCCTTAAACACCTTTCAGATGCTTCTGAGTTCCATCTGCTAATAATATTGTTGCAGGGGACTAAGGTGTGTCTGCTCCTTTAAGGGCAAAAGCAGCCTAGCTATAGAGCACTGGGAACTAGGCAGAGCTCCACTGCTGCAAGTTGCCTTGGCAGCAGGCTAATGAGGGAATTAGCTGGCACCTGCACCCGGTCAGCTGACCAGAAGTAGGCAGGGACCTGAGCACATATAAGCCACAGGGCTGGGACTGGCTAGGGTTAGTTCTCTGGAAGGAGCTCTTGCAGGAAAGAACTACTCAGAGACTTTTGGCTGCTGCCTGATCTGATGCTTGTAAGACTAATAGGGCTCCAGGAGCTCATAAGATACCCAGGGCTAGGAGGCACTCAATACGTGGGGAGAAGTTTGTCTTCTTAAAGAGACAGAGTGTGACCTTCATTGTTATTATGTTATAGCCCAGGGGCTTGTATTTATGTTGTTATTTGCACTGGTGGACCGGGATTAGAACTGGTAGACTAGAGAGAACTGGGCTGAAGAACTGAGG
>NW_017729032.1:121131416-121168264 GCF_001723915.1 Gavialis gangeticus
TTCTGTAAACTGCCAGAGAGGGCACTGCTACAGGGCTATAGAGAGCCTTGCACCAGAGGGGTGCAGCAACAGGGGCCATAGAGCCCAGTGACCACAGGAGGCCAAGTTAGGCCAAGACCTTATTAGGGATATAATATTTATATACCACCTGTGAGGCATGGGGCATGGTAAAGGGGAGGTTTTGGAGCCACGCATCTAGCCCATAAAGCTTAGGGTGTCCTGTGAGGCACCAACGTGGAGCAGAACTCAGCAAGGGGTCCAGGAACCCACAGGGTTTAGTAGGGTTCAACAGAACTGTAACTGCATAGAAACTTGTGGGTAGCCTCCCTATTTATTATTTATACCAACAAGATGTGGCAGGTGAGAGTAGATGGCACCCTCAGGGCGAAGCTGGCACAGTCATGGAGCCCTAGGGGTGTCACAGCCATCCCTAGGGATGCCATGCTGTGACAAATACATTATGTTTAAAGTTAAATTACCAAAGACCATAGGAGCCTCAGTCTTGGACCAGGACCCCATCATGGCATATGCTGTACAAATAAATAACAAAAAGACAATCCCTTCTCCAAAGGGGATTAACAGACAGTCAGACAGAGGACTACAAGAACACAAGACATGACAGACAGAGGACTACAAGGAGATGCTGAGAACCTTGGTCAGCGTGACAAGCTGTGGTCTCAACCTGCCCATTGTCAAGTTTTTTTTTTCAGGCATCCAGGAAAACGAGAGGTTTGAGGATGAATTTGAGGGTGAACAATGAGGTAGTTTTGCAGATACCTTTAGGGAGCTCCTCCTAAGTGAGAGAGACAGGAACAGAAAATGCACAGAGGGGCTTATTTGAAAAATCTAACATACAGAAGGAGGAAGCTAGTATCATTAGAAGGGATCTGGGGTTTCTCTGATTTTAAGAAAATCCCCAGTTTTCAGATTTAAAAAAGTAACCCCAAATCCACATTTTTCCATGACTAAAATGAAACACCACTAACATATAGATCTACATATAGTGGTGTTTCATTTAAATTGCAAAAAAATGTGAATATTGGGGGGGGGGGGGGTTTATCAGAGAAAACCAGGATCCCTGATCAGTAGTCATTTGGAGGTGGGTATTGAGTTCTCTGAATCAGAACGGATCAGCAAGGTAGAGATAGGCTTGGAAAGGCCTTAAAAGTAGATAGGGTGACACAAGAGAGAAAAGAGATCAAGTAGGGGGACACAAAGCAATGGGCTGAGAACACAATTTTTGTAGCACCTTTCTAAATGGATATGAAGATGGATAGAAAGCATATGTAAGGTCAGAGAAAAGGCCATTGAAGAATCTATCCTTACAAAGACATATTGGGACAGAACATTTTTAACAGTTTAGCTTCCATCTACCCAAATACTGGTACATGTAGCACATCTGTGATACACAATATGGTAGGGAGAAACTAATTGTTATTTCCTGGTCTTGTCACATGATATGGATCTGATTTATAAAAAGTTATATCCCTGTCTTACAGCAGGTGGCTGTGTCTTCTGATTCCCCTGGTAGATGCTTGCTACATTGGCACCAGATGTTTTTGTTTGTTTTTTTCCAAATATATTTTAGAACTCTAATTTGTTTTTAACCATTAAGTCTGATTTTTTTTCAACTTTCACGTGGACAATGAAAATATATTGGATAATTTTGTTTTTGTTTTCTAGTAAGTGTTACTTTTTGGTTCTCAGATATCCATTTTGGGTTCACAGGAATCCAGATGTATTTATTATATCAAACAAAAGAATCCATTAAAATTATTACAATCATTAAAATATTTCTACTCAATAGATTTGGTCAAAATTCCTTTTTTCAAAAACACACACCCAAAATGTTGGGCCTAAACTAAGTTGACAGCACCCTATAACTAAATTGTACATCATTTCAGATATTCAAAAATCATAAGGCCAGAAAGGACTATTTTAACCATCTTGATTGACCTCCTATAGTTCTCAGGACACAGAAGGTCTCTGAATTAATTCTTGTTTGAACTAGAACATGTGTTTTAGAAAAATAGTTAGCCTTGCATGCATGAATTTTCACTTAGAACAAGGTGGGGATTATGTGTATGGAGGATATGTCTTCACATAGAAAAAGCAATGGCTTTGCTGGTTTTGCATGTGAAAACTCAGTTTTGTCTGAAATAAGACAAAAACATGGTTATATTTAATGAAAAGGCACCAGTGAGCTTTATGTCAATAGAGAAAGCAAAGAGCAGACATTTACTTTAAATGAATACCTCCCATTTGATGCCTGAAGTGAAGACTTACTAGTCTGCCAGACAGTTGGAGGAGTCAACCAAGCCAAACACTCCACATATTTAAAAGATATACAAATACAATGGATTAGTGGCATTTATAGTTTACCCCTAACCTCCCCTGTGGGGGTCACATTCTCAGAAAAAGGTGACATCACTGTGAAACTTTACTCTGCTTTAAGCTCCAAGCAACATGTCTCCTTATTTAAAGATCAGATTATCCTTCCTTCATTGTTTTGCATTTGATTTTGTTTCTTTTCTCCATTTTGGGGACAGGCAGCTTACTATTTTAAAAAGGTGATGGAGCATGTCGGGATTTAAAGAGTGAAAGGAAAGAGATTGGTTTGGATTTTCTCCCCTTTCTTTGTGTGTCCTAAAGCTCAATATACTTAAAGTGGTGACTGCAGGTACATGGGCAGAAGAAACCTTTTGTGTTCTTATAAACCCCAACTTTCAGTTGGACTATAGAGGCAGTGACAAGACAGGAAATAGTCCTTTAGCCACTTTCCATTTCAATGGGTGGTTATCAACAATATTCCAAGGTTTTAAAGATCAGCATTTTAAGTACTGATAAAAAGTCTGAAGAACTTACAAATAGCACAATACAAGTACTTATAATGAATATAGATGTATGTGTTGTAAAGGAGGATAGAAGGTTGTGTATAGTTTATATATGAGTTTATAATTTTCTGAATGCTGAATAATTTGTCAGAGTGGCAAATAAATTTATGCATTTATGTGTAGAACAAATTGAAGTTATTAATACTTCATTTATAGCTTCAATTCTAGGTTCTGGAATTGAACGATCTAGAATTCTGGGTGTTCTAGACAAGTTATTTTAATAGCCCCTAATAAAGCTTCTGAACTTCAGTAATATCAGCAATCCATTATAATTTTGGAATCTTTTTTGTGTAATGCCACCTTTATCTGCAATAATTTACTAAATAAATGGAGTAGATTACTGTTTCATGAATCAAGGGTGTATCTCATGTCCATACATTTTAGGAATAAAATCAAATGTGTTACCTTTCCAATATTAAATTGACTATATTTTATTTTTCTTGATATGGCAAATACAAAAGTGAAAACATTAAAAAACTATGATAAAACAAATGCCTCAGGAAGATACTGACTGATCTGAGGGGAGGTCAGTATGCTGTATGAAAGTGTGAAATTAATAAGAAAAATAGTGTCATTTAAAAGACAATTGAAAGCATGAGATTACTATAGTATGTAACCATTTTGTTCTGTATGCTTATTAGAGGTGGACAAATACTGCAAAAATATTTCATGAAACATGTCATATTTGATCATACACTTAACTGGATTTGGTACAGCCACACTTGTACTCCCTTTTGTGCTCATTTCCAGGCATTTTTGTACCTTTGACTATTACTGATACAAAAGTTTGCAGAAAGTAAATTTCAAGGGCATACGCATATTATCAAGTACTTTAAATGAATATGCATTACTACCCTCATGCCAGAAGTGCTTGTACAATTATCCTTCTAGAGCCAACATCAGGGTTTAAACCAAGCACAATAAGTGCTAAAAGCAAACTCTTCTAGACCTTGAACCACTTAAAGAACAACTTATGTGGCAGGTGTATTGGTTTCAGATTTTCTTAAATTGAATGAGCCACTAAACAGGACTGTATACTTTCACAGTCCTAGGATGCATTTCACCACAAGCCTGCTACCATTGGGCTCATGTAGATGAAACAAAATTTCCCATTTACATCAACGCAACTGCGTTTGTGTTTCCGCAACCTGGGATTCCCCACTGCTTTAAAGTCCATTTAACACCTTAAACTAACACTACTCGGAGATGTTTTAATTTGTGTTGCTTTCCAGTTACGCTGCTCCAACTGTGGATTTTGTTTGTGCAAATAGCCAGGGACTCCGAAGACTTGTAACTAACCCCCTTCTCCATGAGGGAGAGCTGTGTTCTGGCCTCTAGCCAGCAGGTGCCACTGTGTGTTCTTTTGTACCCTCCTTCACTCCTCCCTCCTCCCTCACAGCACACAGTTCAGGCAGGTCAGGATGGGTCTGCTCAAACCTATTCCTATTATTAGTATTTTAAAATGGGGAAGAGAAGTAATCCTTTAAGTATCTACCCCCTCTTAATTTTCCAGGCCCCCCCGTCACCTATATTATATGTCCTCCTGCCCCCGTGCATGTACCCTCCTGTCCTCCTGCCCCACCCCCCACAGGTACCCTCCACCTAGGACCCCTGTGACCCCTGCACCCCCCATCATGTGCTGCCACTGCAGTGGCCATAGCTCCTGGTGACAGCTGCAGCATCACCGTTGATTTTAGTGGTTCAGAACCACAGCTTCTATTTGCTGATAATCCAGTCAAGAAACAGAAACAATACCATATAACTTACATGACTAATAACAATTAATTAACACAGCTCAAATACCAGATAGGAAACACTGGCAGAGAGCTATTAGCAATCAATCACTAGGTTACTACATTACAGTAACATCTAATAATTGCAAGGTAATTTCAGGATCATGGCTCTTCCATGAATAAGATGACAACCAGCTGATCAGATCAGTCATTCACTGCAACTGATTCACTCAGTTTTAGTTTTTACCAGTGTTTATGAAATTATCATTGCTCTATTTGAGACTTATAGCTTAACCATTTCTATGTTGCATTGAGTAAATGGAGATATACTGTACTCCCATGAGAGTTTGTGCCCTAACAAAAGGTAGCACTGAGCAAAATCTGCAACCTTTGAAGTTAAGAGGACTTGTGTTGTTGACTTCAATGGGAGTGCACCTTTCCTCTCCCAAGGTTTTTTTTTTTTAAGTGGGGGAGGGGGAAGAAGAAATTCTGTTTTATAAATCACAGCAAGATATCTGACATATATTTTATATTTACAGATATTCCTTTTTCTTTTCTCATTCAGGCTTTTCAGTGAGTTCAGTACATGCCTAAGGATATTCAAGGGTTAAATCATTCTTGTCATATTGCTTATGAACCCCTAAAGCAGCACTTATTTTACCACTTTAATGCTCAACAGGACTGCTGTGGAGATGTCAAAAATGTTCAGGGGTTTAATTTACCCAGTTTTCTGATTCTTCATTCTTCTATTTTGGGAAGACAGTTTGGGTTACTTTTTCCTGAGTATTCAAGCAACTATCCTCCTCTTTCAGTGTTTTAGAGTGTGGCAAGGAAGGCAAAAAATAAATATAACAAAATATTATTACAAAATTATAAAATATATATATATATCAGCTTCAGCTGGAGGATCAGAGAGATTCATTACACTTGTTAAGGTATAAATGAGCTGCATACCAGCAGAAATAACTGCTACAGAACAAAGTCCCAGTGTATTCAAGGACTGCCAAGTTTAGCCCTGTGAATTCATATTTTTTTCTCCTCATTATCATCTCCATTTTTCAGTGTACATGAGCATGAAAGAATTGAACTATTTGGCAAGTTTAAGTTATGTGTGAGCATGTGGCCTAAGTGTTTGTGTGTAACACAATACAGAGGAGCATTGAGGAGGATATTCTGATGAAGAATAACAGACTAATGAAGAATAGTCTTGTATTCGTCTACACACAACCTAAAGGTGCATGAATGGAATCAGGAGACCCTGGTTTTACTGCCAATTCTGCTGTGGAATCTCTTGACAAGATCACTTATTCCCTGTTTGAGTGCCTCAACTTTTGATATAAGCAGGAGTCAATCATTGTCATCAACTAACGATTTCCATTGCAGCAGTGGGAGCTCAGCACCTTTGAAATTCTATCACTGGTTTCCCCACTGGTAAGATGGGATGACATAATAAAACAGGAAACAATACTTACCTCCCTCAAATGGTTGTTATCAGTTTTAATATATTCATTTTAGAAAGGTTCATATTAATCCTCATAGGTGCTATTAGACAAAATAAAAACCTATTATTATTATTATAGTATAAGGTGGATACTGTATTACACATGGATGCCAATTCTCCAGAGGTAGTTGGTAGCTGCCACCAAGGACAGGTGCATTCTGGTGTATCCAGGAAGCACGCAGGCACACTACAGACCTTTGTAAATTGTTTCCTGGGCCCATTCCTGCAAGACTTACACAAGTGAAGAACTCATCCGCCTGCCATATTCCCATTGTTTGTCTTTGCAGAACCAGGTTCTGATGCTGACCATATGCAGCATTTGTGTTAATGCAGTGGCACTGAGGATATTTTATACGAGTTGTCACATTCTGTAGTTAAATAACATCATAGCAGTCTGGATTGTCTTCTAATTCTACCAAACTATGTAAAGATTCTTTTTTTAACTTCTTCTCAATAAAGCTCTTGTATTTGTCAGGATGAGACCACCTCATTATATATCTCTATGTTCCAACTGTACTAGCAATATTAACATATTGTAATTTTTTGAAGTCATGTTTTGTGCCAATACCCCTTTATATTTTGAATGCTAATGTCTTCATCATTGCATTTACATTGTAAAAGAATATGGACATTATGCTTACAGTAGCTATTTACTTACATTCCAGATTTCCGTATATCTACGGCAACTGGCTTTGCTGGATATCTCTGCTTTAAAGACTTTCTATTCTCTTTCTAATTCTGCTACAGACATAATTCACACTTTACTTCCAAACTTTGGTAGACATGCGTTGTATAACAACTCACGCTTTACTATCGCTTGCAAGTTTGGTGGCTCATTAATACAGTACTTATAGTGAAGGTGCACTACATATTGATCTAATTAAATGTTTTTGATTCAGGACAACAATAATAATAGGATTAATTATTGTAATTTGTGCAGCAGAAACATATACATAAATAGGTAATTTCCCCCCCAATATTGCCAGTAGAAAATGAATTTCAGACATTAGGACCTGAGAGACCAGAAAGCTACAGCTGCTGAGTTAGTGTCCCTCCCATAGTTCTGGCCAGCAGCTCTGACATCCCTGCACAAAGTAATCACAGATCACAGCATTTAATCACTGAAAACAAGCACTCCAGAGGACAGCAGTGTCAATATCCCACTCTCTCATTATCTGTTTGGATTGCACATCCACACTGTCAGATAAACAGAGTGGAAAATTAAGATTAAAAATATGGTAATTTCATTTCAGGCAGCAGGCACCACTCACTGCCCCTATTATGCTATTGATTACCTCTGAATTCAATTTTTCTTTCAATGCAAACTTTAATCTGTTTGCTACCCAGCAATTCAACTCCCCAAGGGCTATTTGAGAGTAAGTAACCATTTAATCTGATGCTAACTGAAAAATCACCGTCCTTAATGAATTGTGTAAATCATTCAGCTCTAAAGCACCTTTGACTTCTATTTCATTTTTTATTTTCTACTCAATATAGGAAGGGATCGGCGTGTGAATAATTACAAAGTAGCAAGTATTTTTAAATAGAGCAAATATGATAAAAACCCTATTATAGTGGGGCATGTGTAATGAACAGTACTTTTTAATTTCAAAATAGCTATTCATTAAAAAAGAATGGAAGATTAAAAAGAGAGGCTCAAAGCTCAAGGTAAAAGTTGATAGACATTGTAATTACATGGTTAATTTCAAAGATTTATATGCTGTTATGATTTAAAAGGAATTTTTATGACCTGACATTTTCATTTGAGAAGATTTTTTATTTAAAATTAATCTTCTAGCTCCTATTCTTAATTATTTCTTGGCAAGCGATAAATGGGAATACAAAAAATGCCCTATATCAAATTTTAAGCAGAATAAATGCATGTGAATTTTTGAACAGCAATAAAGTGGCCCTACTTACCCTATTCGAATCACTTTGCACTGAAATTCCAGGCTAAAATAAATTCTTTGTATATGGAAATTATTGGCACTTTTAAGAATGCATCAAGGATACTGATCCATGTCATTATTTTTAATTTTTTATTTATCTGTTTGGCCATGGTATTCAACTTGAATTGCAGTTCAAGTTTGTGATCCAGCAGGGACTTTCTCTTCTTAAACGTTGACAGATTTTCTTCCCAAGCCCCATTACAACAGGGCTTGCCAAGGAAGGAGGACTAGGCTTAGCTTAGCTTTCTAAACTTTGACAGTAGAAAGGAAAGTCAAGAAATGACTCACTCTAGAAAAATGCTCAGGTGGTTGTTTACAATTAGGATTTCAAAAGCTGCTTCCTGAAATCCCTGCGTAGGGCAAGTGAAAGAGAGGCAGCTTTGCCTGAGGGATCCTGTCCTGTTACAATACAATGACATGCACACACACACATACACAGAGGTGTAGTTGTGTTTTGTTTTTCTCAAAGAGGGTGAGAGAGGCCGAGATCTGTTATTTAGCCAACTGCTTTTAGACATTTTCACTTCAGACTGATGACATCGCCTTTTATTATGAATGAGCTGAACAAAGAGTAAGCCTGTTATTAAAGCAGGCCAGGACCTCTCTAATTATCATTTAATAGGCACTTGGAGAGCACACACCACCAGCCTGAGCCTCCTCCACCTCTTTCTCCTGAGTCTACACAAGACTTGGAAGACTTTCTCCCTTGCTGCAGGAGCGGCAGCAGCAGCCAGGTGGTGCTTACTCAGCACGCTGGACAAGAGGCAGGAGGCACTCATTAGTGACAGCACAAAACAGCAGGTTAGTAGTTATGCCTCTCACTAACATGTTGTGTCTTTTTGGAAACTCATTAACAGTCCACAATATGTTTTCTTTTGAACCCCATGCCCTTTTGAAAAGTTAGGGCAAAACCACTATGATCTGGTGACAGGCTTTTCTGCACCATAACCAGGATCCCTGATGATTTTCTCTGATAAAAAAAAAAAATCCCCAATTTTCAGATTAAAGAAAGTAACCCACAATCCATATTTTCTGTGATTAAAATGAAACACCACTATTTATGTCTATGTCTGTGTCTTAGTGGCATTTCATTTCAATCATGAGAAGGTCTGGATTTGGGGTTACTTTTTTTAATCTGAAATTTGGGGATTTTTTTTTTTAATCAGAGAAAACCAGGGTCCCTGGTAATCATCACCAGCCTTCTACTGTCTTCAACTGGAGTTGAACTGAAATCAATGAAGCTTCACCAATTTACAACAGCTGGGAATCTGGGCCTCAGGTTTTCAACACATCGATTTTCTACGTGTGCAGCAGTATTTTCTCTCTTTCACGAAGAGAAGCAGCAGATCAGACATCCTCCTCCTCCAGCCTATGTATGTAACACTATGTATAAGCACAGCAGGTTGGATTGCTACCAGTCTTGGGTATGCACGGAGGAAAGGAAGACATGGCTGCAAGAAGCTTCTTCCTTGTTCTTTTATGAAGGGCCCTACCACATCTAACCTATTTGAGAGCAAATGTGTTGTTCTCTGTACTCAGGGTGCCAAAGCCAGCTGAGCACAGAGTTAAGAGAACATGTTGCATCTATTGCAGAAATAGCAGAAGACCTCAAGAAGGATTTTGTCTCTAGCAGGCATGCTGTGTCTGTAAAAGCCAGATCTAACCATGAAATATCAAGCACATGATATATAAAACATATTACCATGTCAGTACATATAGTCTGTGTGCATGCACATCTTAATATATGCCCATACACACTATATATACACACTACTCATACACATGTGCATACTTGTGTATGACATGGGGGGCAGGGGGGAAAGGATAAGCACATGAGAAATGACAGAGCCGTGTGACAAACTGGATTTTCATGCCTTTTAGATATGTTCACCTGTACTCTCTACCTCTCTTCTTCCCCTGCAGTAAGTTACTTCTTTTCTCAGAAGTTCTTTTCTTTTCTCAGAAGTTAATTAACCTCTGAGAAATTTCAAACAGCTACTATTTTTTAAAAATTCTACTAAATAAATGTTTCTTCCTTTCCTACTACGGTCCTGATTCTGCAGACATATATACTTGGAAATAATAGACACGATTAGCCTTACAACAAGTTCACTGAGACTGACTCAACACTCAGTGGCACTCCTTTTGACCTCAGTGGCCATTCAGTCAGAAACAAAGTGACTCAAGTTCCTCAAAGGCTTACAAATTTTTAGGGTTGAGGATTAATATGGAATCACTCTTACCTCTCCAAGTTACTTTGGTCCAAGGTCCAAGATAGAGCAGGGCCAGGGCCAGTGACAGCTTTAAAGTTTGCTGTTGCACAAATGCTTACAATTAGAAACGGTAGCTTCACAGAAATGAAGAAGAGATCTGACTCCCACAAATTACACAAGTTCCTTGGAAAATCTTGAAATTTTTATACCATAAAATTGTGACTGTATGATCCCCCCCCCCCCAAAAAAATCACTTAATTTTAGTGTTTTTTACTGTCATGAGTTATACTCCTCTATTTTGTTTCAGATACTGTATAGACCCAAATTCAGTGGGACTATTCACAGGAATAAAATTATTCAAGGGTGCAAATATTTATAGGCCTCCAGGTCAATTGTGATGCTGCTGTTGCATAAACTTCAGCTGCCTGGGGCACCCAGCAGCCTGGTTATGCCTCTCTTCACTGGCATTTGTTTGGGATGATATGCGTAACCTGTGGGTTGTGACCCAAGTGGATAATTGTACCACACCACACCACACCATCATGTGTTTTGCATTCTTCCTTTGTGTACATGCATTTTAATAATATCTAGCTCTTCAATAACATTTTATAATGAACTGAACACAAAGCACTTTAAAACAAAGGCAAATATTTCAATTTATTTTATATATATATATCTATATATATCTATATAGATATATATATCCTGCAGTTACATGAGAACTGAGTTGAATTAATGAATTCACATTTGAATCAAGTTTATTGAATACGGCTTTTTCACTCATCTAGCATAGAATCTGTGTTAACATGACTACTAAAGACGCATAGTTTGGATACACCAAAACCCAGATCATTAAAACTCAAGAGACCATAAGAAAAAATTAAGTGCTTAAAAGATTTAGATGGCTATTTAGAAGTCCCATTTTCCAACACCATTTAAACACTCAAGAGCTTAAGTATCACTGTAAGTCAATGGGACTTTGGTTCCTAAGCCACTTCTGAAAATAGGACTTAGGCTTCCAAAAACTTAGATGATTTAATATTTTATATATATATTTTTTTATTCATTCATTCATTCAATCTGAAAAACTGTAGATTTATCCCAAATAAAATTCTGCCCCTTTGCTTATACTATTCTCATAAACACACAGTATAAAATACATGAACTTAGTACAATTGTAGAAAGCCATATACATACACAAGAGGATACATAAAACTACAGACTTCATATGAGACAGATATATACATATCTAATACATATGCACACATTAAAGATATCATATACTGTAAATATATATATATAGATATCTGCCTATTTACTATCATACCTGACATGGAGGCGGTTGAACACCCATTACATATACACATTAATGTATTATGCAGTTTAATGCATAGCCCATATATGTATTAAAAGCTAGAAGAAATTTTGTGAATGGAAAATGAAGCTCATCACTTCAATGTGTTTAACATTATATGTTATATTGAAAGAAACCCCACTGTGGGGGAAGTTTAGGGTTTTAATCAGCTTTGACAAATCCACAACGAGACCTGTTTTGCTAGCAGAGGGAAACACGTTGCTGAACAGCCCCTGCGAGTTATTTCTTCTTCTCTGGATTGTGTGTGGGGTAAACGGTGCTTTTGAAAAACAGATGCTTCTTCCAGCAGGGTTTGTTTCTTTGTCACTTGGATTTCATGCCTCCTTCATCACCCCTTTGCTTACCTGTCCTGCTGCTGCTGCTACTTTTCTGAGTGTCCAGAAATACGATTAGATTTATGCTTTCCGTGTATATCTAATCACCATCTGATTTAGCAAAGCTTGTCTAAGAAAGAAGCAGCGAGATCCTCTGAGCAAAGCCTTCAGCAAACTGTGATCACTCAGCAGCAGCAGCAGCTTGCAGTTTTGCATATTTTTTTTCCTGTGCTCCCCCCATAGTATTATCTGGCTGGCAAATTTGTCATAAAACTAAATATAACTAAGGCTACTGAATGCCATAAATCCACTCAGTCTCCACCCCTTCCCCCATACAAAATATTGATTTTCACAGTGTTCTTTTGCAGTAACTTTTAGCAACTTAAACAAAAAGCATGTTCCTAACAAAAATTCAGGACGAGTTATTCTACATGTTGTTTAAGTTTTGATCACACGAGTGTGATGACAGTAGGCACACAGTGACAGCTGTGTGTGCATTTCAGTGTGGCAACCACACATACAACCTCTGTATGCACAGTCCTTGCACAGATTTTGAGGCTAGCTGAAAATGTGTCCCTTCCACACTGAAAATCCAATAAATTAATTTCCTTTCTTAAATTATCCCTTGTTCCTATGTATTGCACATTATATAGTATAAAATCTTTTTGTACTATATGCTCCTCTTATATCAGCGGGTCCAGAGATCTCCCTCTAATAATAAGAGGTATATGAAAACTCCCATCTTAGTGTAAATTCTATTTATATAAACTGCAAAGAGGCAACCCTTTTCACCGAAAATTTGCATACTGTAATTTTTTTGTTAGCATGGAAAAGCTACTCTGTTTTCTACCTTTTTCTCATCTTATTTCAGTTTATGAGACTCTCTCTATAACATGGAGTATGGCATGTGTGTATGTGTACCGGTACATGTGTGCACATAGATTTTACATGTTTCAAAATCTTATGGAAGCATAAGGATAGTACTTAACCTAGGACAGGGTGCTGGTCATTTTTTCTGGTCTATGGTGGACGGAAGAAATTTACATATTTAGTGAAAATTTTTTAATGAATGTTATTTACCTTATTGGCTGTGATAACCGTCTTGGAGCTGTTATGAGCCATCATGTCAATGAGCACTTAGAGACTTTTAAATCCACAAACTGCTCAGATGCCATACATATGCACTGAAGGGGATTATGCTCAGCTCAATCCACGGAGCTAGCTTCAGTCACACAAATCCAAGCTCGGAGTGTACCTCTTAGTTGATCTTTACCCTGAGACATCTATAGGAGTTTTTGTAGTGGGGAGGATTCTTCAACAAATAAAAGGGCATATCTGCATAAGTGCATTTCTAAATGAAAAAGAAAGGTGGGATAATTTTCATTTCTCTCGAAATTTTCTGGAAATCATTTGTAGACATCATCATGTAAAAGCTGGGACATGTTCAATTGCAGGAGATCACAGAAAAAAGAAAAAAAATGACACTTTCTAATAATTTAAAAATCCCTGAATGGACTTTTACAACATTTAATTACAAATATATAATTTGTGGGCAGGGGCTTTGTAGTTTAAGTTTCAATAGAATAAACATCTTTTATGGCTGTTACAGATCTCTGAAAAATTCATTCGAAATGGACACCTTTATAAACCTTTACCTGTAATACAATGAACATCACTCTTACCAAATACAAAAACTATACTGAAATGTCTTTATGCAGATGTAAAACCAGTGTATGATCTCAGTCAGATTCAAGCCCTCTGTTCTGTACTTATCCCATCCACTTGTCAAAGCCTCAGTGTAAAGGTTGATCCTACCATATGTATAGCACAATTTCAGCCATCAGCTATTAATATGATCATAACTTTTCTTCTTGCAACAGGAGTGTTATGCTCTTAAATGGAGCAAAAATAATCATGTCTATCTAGAAATATTTATAAGCTGGTGTTCTCCCATCCTCTTTTTAAAAATCTTTGTCATACAATGACATGAAATAGAAATCATCATACTTTCCACAATTATGCAAGCCCTGAAGGCTGGAAATAGAGGAAAAACAAAGTTTGATAATATCATATCAAAATCTGTTATTGGGGTGAGTTGGCTTCATTTCAATTTAAAATGAGTTTCACAGTTCCGTGGTGATAAAAGTTCTGTCTCATGGAAAACATGGACGTAAGGATTAGGAAGGTTAGAAATGTGTGTATGGTAATGGTTGTCTCCATAATGGTAAGGAAGAGTGTTGGGAAATGATGGCAAAGGAAAGAATTGCATAGTGGAGATTTCTATAAGGAAGACCTAAAGAGGCAGGGAAAGATTGACACCATCCAGAATCCAGAGAGAAGGCTGGAGAAATTTACCAGCGGTCTTTCTAGGAAGAAGCACAAAAGGATTGTGATCTCCATAGCCTCTAGAGTAGCAATCCTCAACCCGGGTGCAGCTCTCATATCATAAGACCAATGGAACACTGAGTTAAATTGAAAACAGCACATTTAAGCTGCTATAAAGAAATCGTTTATTACAAAAGGCATGATTAACCTATGGATTCATTGTCACAGATACCATTGAGGCCAAGATGCTATGATTCAAAAAGGACTGTCTGCTTATATAATGAGGCCATCCATCAATGTTACATTCAATGGGATAAAACTTGTATGATAATGTCCACCAGTTAGGGACTAAAGAAGAAACTTTCTGCAGTTCTCCATAATGGAGCTTTTACATCTTCCTCTGAAACATCTAATAGTGGCTATTGTTGGTGGCTGGATACTGGATGCCTCATGAAGGATCCAGTGTGGCTGTTCCTGTGCGCATTTTCTTTACTACAAGGCAAATCCTAAACATCATCGCTTAATAAGTGTTTTGTTATGGCCCTTCCTACTCAGCTCCTTTGGCATTGTTGCCCAATTTGGGTGATGGATGAAGAGTGCCTCCCATCTCAGCCTAGCAACTGGTTCAGGTACTCTTCTGGGAGGTGAGAGATTTAGATTTGCACTTCCTCAGGGTGAGGAGAGCACTGAGCTATGTCTCTAACTTCCTGAAAGCATGCTTTTCTAACCATTAGGATATTATTTAAAATGTGGGTTCTCCTGTCACCTGATTCTGTAGATGTGTAAGATGTGCTCTGAGAACAGCTACCAAATTAGTCCCTTTGACAGGCTAAGAAGAGGAACCCTTAGTTCTGGATCTCAATTGAGCTTGAGTTGGTGGAGAACTCTAGGCACCTAGTTAAGTAAAGCGGATGAAGTTAAGTGCATGAAGTGGTGTTAATACTGATTCGAACTTTGATGCCTTAATTCCACTTAAGTTCTCCTTCAGTCACTTTTTTTTGGATACAACCCAAAAACCACAAAGGGACTTAGGCAGATAAAGATCTCTCTGAATACTAACGTCCAACATTTAGGTGCAAATCTGTTCATGTCTTGATGACACCAAGATGCTCTGGTTCAGAGGTAGGGAAAATGGTGGACCAGACCAGTGGCCAGACTCCATCTCCCAGCAGCCCCTGCCTGCCTTGTTGTGGCTGATTTCCATAGAGACTCCAGGAGCAGCTGGCCATGACAGCACAGTGCCAGGTTTTTCATGAACACCAGCCTGAGCAGTGCTGGCAGGGTGCACAGCTGGGGGAGGAGCTGCTCAAGGGCCAGGATCTTGCAGCGGTGACAGCACAAGCCCAAGCTGGGGCAGACTTGCAGTCCGCTGCCTGCACACCCTGGGTAGGGCCGTGCAGGCAGTGGATCACAGCTCTGCCCTGGCTCTGGACCATGCTGACACTGCTGTAAAATCCCAGCCCTAGCCCTGGCCCTGGTCCCAGCATAGCTCCCCACACAGCCACACACTCTGCCTGTGCCACTTGGGCTGTTGTACATGAAAACCCTGATCCCAAGCTGTCACAGCCCCACCACTCCCAGGATCTCCATGGAAATCAGCTGCAGCGAGGTGGGCAGGGGCTGCTGGGAAATGGAGTCTGCCCCTGCTCAATTTATGCAGAAGCTCCAGCAAGATTCTCCAACAAGGTGTTCTGCTGATCTGACCCTCAGGGCCCAGTCCACTAGGGGCTATCAGAGCATATGCAACCTGCACAAAAGATAATAGGGCTGGGCTGAACAATTATTTCAGGCGGAGGGCCGCTTACTGAGTTTGGCAAGCCATTGAGGGCCGCATGACAGGCAGCCAGGGGTAGACGAATATTAATTTTCTAAATTTTTTAGGGGCCCCATGGGCTGGATGGGATGGCTTGGTGGGCCACATGCAGCCTGCATTTTGCCCACCCCTGCAATAGGGGTTACCACTTACTGTATGTCTGTCCGCCGTTTACCAGCTAGGTAGATCATCCTTCTCTACAGTGATATACCCTGGTTTGAATCCCAAGTCTGTCAATTTGGATCAAACCCTAGAAAAAATCCTAACCATGAGGCTCTTGGGCATTCTGAATATGATCTGCCTGTTGACATTTATCTACTTTGCATAAATAATATACATTGGGCTGAAGAGAGAATGGCTCTGTAGAGGCTAAGAAACTTACCTTAGAAGTTTGAAAGTCAGGTTGCAAGTCCCTGTCCTAATTAAGAGTCAATTATTTATGCAAAGTGAAATAAATCCAAGAGAAGAACTTAAGAAAGCCTCCATACAGAGTATCCAAGAGCCTGGTGACTGGGGAATCCTTTGGAAGTATATGTCACTGCTCCAAATTAGTGGGGTGAGGATTTAAAGACAGGTCTCCTATCTGAGCACTTAGCTGAGATATTTGGCATAGGTGTTTGTGAGATGACCCTTTTTATACTAAAAATGTGTTATATGCAAGGTAAATTCACTCTTATGTGATTGGTGTGGTAGAAGCCCGCAGTCAGCTGCTTTGTGCAGTGCATTGTGGGAGTGACGTGCACCAAAATATAGTCTCCTGTGTGCATCTGTGCTCCTCACTCATTGTCTGCAACATGTGTTTCTGTAGTTGCCATCCCCATTACGATAGTGCCCTGTGCTTGTGTGTACTATCTGCTGTTGGAGAGTACCAAAATTGTCTTGTAAAAGTGGTAGAAATGGGTCTGGGGATCTGTACAGTTGAGGCCTTGGAATATATCCCTATTTGTGACATTGTAAAATGGGTTCCCTTTATGCAAATTCAAGTTATGCGCCATTTTCCAGGAACGCATGTACAGCATAAAGCAAGGGAACCTGTACCCAGAACAGAGATAGGTATCCACCTTTGAGGAGAGGTGCTTAAGGCCTTGCCCCTCTCTCAGTATGCCTTACTTGGAGCACCTTTGGTAGCTCCAAACTCAGTGTGCTGGTTTTTGTGAAGCTTATTGTCAGTCACTGAACTCTCCTCACACTTTGTGTCAGGAGCTTGGTGTCCAGTGGATGTCTGGGTCCCTCTGTGGATCAAGCCCAAGTTAAAGACTTACAACAATATATCAATCACCAGGAAAATAAATTAAAAACCTAACAAGTTAGTTAGCTGAAGATCCTTACCCAGAATCTTCACACTAATAGATTTTTTTCACTACAGTAAAAGTATGCTAATCTTAAATAGACCCTCAGAAAATAAAGAATTGTAGAGCTAGGAAGTGACCTCAAGTTTCATTTAATCCAGTCCCTGCAGGATTCACTATTCCTCGATTATCTCCAAGAGATGCCTATCCAGCCTCTTCTTGAAAACCCCTAGCAAAGACAATTCCACAACTTCCCTAGGCTGTTTGTTTCATTGTCCTAGTGTCCTTACAGTTAGCAAGTTTTCTCTGAGATCTGATCTAAATTCGCATTGCTATCATTTAAAGCCATGGCCCCATCTCCTGCTCTCTGTGGCAAGGGAGAACAATGTTCTCCATTTTCTTTATGGTAATCTTTCAAATATTTTAAATCAATGACTATAAACTAAGGGTGGAAAATCAGAAGAGGCAAAGCATAGTGCAGAACCAGAAAGAAATTACTAAGTGACCATTGTAATAGAGTAGAAATTGAAATGGAGACATATCCTATATAAATAACCCAAACAGGGTGCAAATCTAAGAAATACTTTTCTAAAAAGAATTTAAAAATAAAAGGCTTACCTGTAACAAAAATGTTGATAAATTTTTTTTGGAAACACAGGAGGAAAGAAAAAGATGGCTTACCATCATGCTACTGAGGAATCTGCCATCGGATCAGAAAAACACCACAATTATACATGGAAGGCATTAACACTCCAAGTGTTACAACTCTACTAGAGTCTATTCAGGACATATGTTTGATATATTATATTTACCTATGACAGACCTGAGAGTTAAGATCTCTTTTTATGTATGATGTTAGCAAAACTTGTATAGCTTGTCATGTCACTGAAGAATTTTTAATTACAATGAAATGTGTCTACATGGGGTGAGACAGAGACTTTAAAACTAGCTGCTATAGAGGGAAAATGGCCAGTCCAGAAGTTTCAAGAGCAGTTCAAGACTAAACTAGAAGTTACTGATTCAGGAGACATGCAAAAAGCACACTGAGATTGTAATGTATTTACTAAAGAATAACATTCAGACTAAAAGTTACCCTCTTCAAGTTGAGGAAATTACCAGCCTTGCAGTATCTAGCAGCAATCAAGATATAATAGACAATTTCAAACAACACATTGAACACAAACAGTGGGTTTTAGTCAATTACATATACAAGCAGATTCACTGACTAGGTTAAATATGTAGTCTATTTTCTCCCTTTAAATTATGGGCCAGATTGTGTTTTGATGAAAAGTAATGTCTCTGTTGAAGTAAATAGAAGTGTAACTATTTGACTGGGGTGGGGGGGAAGATCTGACACTACATTATAAAAAATATATCCTCTTTGATAACACTTAGCTGTTAAAAATGCCTAATGATTTGCCTTGTCTGCCTATGTCCTTGGACCAACCTGGGTACAACCAACAACTCTATTTACAGTAAAAGCTCCGTTAACTGGCACCTTACAAGCCAGCATGTTCTATTAACTGGCATGCAAGCTTGTAAAGGTAAAGTGAAACTGGAAGTGCCCACCATGGCACTTCCGGTTTCGCCGAGCCCCGACAGCCCAGGGCAAAGCAGCCTGTGCTGCTGAGCCCCCATGGCCCAGGGCATAGCAGGCTGCATGGGGCCCACCTCCCTGTCCCTCGGTCCACAGGAGGGGTGGTGATGCTGTGGGAGGGGCAGTGATGCCCTGGATGTAGCAGGAGAAGCAGCAGCCTGAACAGCCAAACACACCTGTTTGGGCCTCTCAAATAACCAACATATTTTGTTATCCAGCACCCCCATACCCCATGGGTGCCAAATAACACAGCTTTTACTGTACACTTACATACATATTGGAAGTTGTTTTGCCTACGAGGTATAACCAAACCAGAGAATCCAATGAAGAATCCACTGTAAGTGTCTGGCTTGTTATAGAATGAACTGGAGTTTGATATACTACGTAGAATTTCAGCGACTTAAACAACACAGTTATCTTCTCTTTCATCACAGTTAATATGATTTATTTAAGAATATGTATAAAACTTTAGCCAAATCATTCATTGTTCACAATAAGTGTCTATTGCTCTTCTTTATCATCAACCTCCGGAATGCTTCAAAAAATAGAGTGCTGCTTTAAATGTTATTGTTCAGTATCACAAACTCTGTCAAACAAAGAAAGCTAGGAATGCAAAGATGGAACACATTTATTGAAAAGATCAGCTTCCATTGTGTATTTTCCAAGCTGTATTGGCTCAAAAGTTTGCCATATATGTGCAGCTTTATCAGTATCATTCCATTCTGGCTTATGTGTCAGCAACAGAACTGCCCACTTCCAATTGCAGAATCTGTTTTACTGATGGGACAGGATTTGATGTTCAGAACTCAACCAATGTTTGGTTAAATGAAAAGAGATCTTCAGAGGTGGGACAAAAATCTTTGTGATCACAGCAGATCTCGTATGGGGCCCATGACAAAAAAATGACAGTAGAACCCTCCAATGTCAGGCTTACAGTGTCACTTTTCAGAATGAAAGTATACAACAAAGTTTTGGAAATAAATGTACAAACAGAAGTTACAATTTTCACCCAATCTGGCCACAGAAAGCAGTTTATAGCTGTGACCAAACAAGCACACAGCTTAAAAAATTGCTGAACAGGTGAAAATCTGACCCCTCATTGCATGAGTTATCAGATAAAGACATTTCAAAATGTACTGTCTTTTGTAATGTGTGCCTGTGGAGCTCCCAGCCTGTCCCTATTTTCAGAATGGGAAGGGGGAAAGGGAGCAGAGGTCAGCTGGAGGATGGGTCAGCTGGGGGAGTGACTGGGGGAATGATTGGGAGAGCAAGCAGGGGCTGGGGCTGGGCAGGGGGCAATTGGGGGAGCAAGCAGGGGCTGAGGCGAGGCAGAGGTCATCTGGATCATCTAGTCCAACCCATTCCTGAGGCAGGAAGGTCTCATGTCCCATGACCTTGTTGTTAATAGGACCATGCTCTAAACAACTGAGTTAATTGGGCACTCACTTAATATGATGAGATTGTTGTTTGGGACATGGAAGGTACTGTAATTTCTCAATGAATGGGCCCTCTGAGGTATGCATTCTAGCCATTTTGGAACTATATTGAAAAATATCATTGCACCCAAATATAAGAACTAGTTCAAGTTCACTAACAGGAGAAATAGCCTGATATTCTTCAGCTGTCACATGCAACAAAGACCAAAACCAATTAAGGTAAAGGATGGTAGGAAGATAAGGCCTGAAGCAAATGTTTATTCCTCTTATAAAACAAATTTTGTATTTCTTTTAGTTCATACCATTTTTGTGGAGACAACATGGAAAACCATACTATTGCTATTCTTATTCTGTTAAATGAACAGTGTTCCTGGGTTTTCCATTTAGAAAAAAATTTTTTTTTTTGTTCTTTATACAGGCAGTCCTTGACTTTCAACTTTGAGTTACAACAAATAGCACTTACAACATTTATAAATTGACACCGTGTTTCAAGGTTCCAACAGGTTTTGACTTTATGATGCTGGATGCATACAGCTGTGTCCAGATGATAAATCTGTTGTGGTGGAAGGGAAGGGGGAAGGGAATGGAAGAGGTGTAGGGGGGGAGATCAAGGCCCTCCGTGGTGAGGGAGGGACTGGGACAAGGGCTGGGGCAAGCACTGCCCAGCCAGTGCAGGGCAGACACAGGACAGAGTCGCAGGGAGGCAGGGGCAGTGGCTCCTGCCGTGGCCATGGCTCTCCCAGTGGCTCCACTCACTGCTCCCACCGCTCCTCCGGGAGGGCATAGAAGGGGCATGTGCCCCCGGATCTGCACAGGGTGGGCTGGGGCAGGTGGGGCCGGGGCTGCACTCTGGTGGGCAGCGGTGCTCAGAGTTGGGGCTGTGCCCTCCTACTGCTTGCCCTCCCAGGGCAGGGTGGAGCAGGCATGGTAATGAACTGCTGTGCTGCCTCTGGACGAGTGGTGCACAGTGGCAGAAGCCACCCCCCACCCTCTGTGTACAAGCCATGACTCTGTCCTGTGCCCACCCTGCCCTGGCTGGGCAAGCAACAGGAGGGCATGGGGGGGTGCCCCCAGATTGGGGAGGGGCAGGCGGCAGAACAGAGGCTATGGGGGGCTGCATCCACCTGAAAATTTGCTATAGCCCCCACATAGCTCCCACCACCCACCCAGAGTGCAGCCTGGGCGTGTGCCCCCAGATCTGTATGGGAGCTGCACGGAGCCCAGCAACCCCACTGAGGGGGCCCATGCAGATCTGGGGGTACACGCCCCCCATGCTTTCCCATCAAGCGGCAGCAGCGCTGGCAGCAGGGGCTATGGCCTCCCACAGCTCACCCAGCCATGGCGGATGTGGAATGGAGCTGCAACTCGCCTGTGGGGGGAGAGGAGGGCAGCTCCTGCTGCTGCTCATTTGGAGGCAGTGCAGGGGCTCAGTCCCGCACCCGCCCGTCCCACCCTACCCCAGCTGGGTGAATGGCAGGAAGACATAGCCACCGCTCCAAGCTCAGCCTGGTGCAGCCCTGACCTTGCCCTGTGCAGATCTGGGGTCAACCCCCCCCCCCATGCCTTCCTGGATAAGCAGTGGGAGCAGCTGCTGCAGCCACTGGACAAGCTGTACCCACAGCAGGAGCCACAAGCCCCCCCTCACTGCAGCTCCATCCCTTACCCGCCCTGCACCAGCTGGGCAGTGCTTGCCCCAGCCCCTGTCCCAGTCCCTCCCTCACTGCAGGGGGCCTTGATATGCACCCCCTGCCGGCCCTTTCTCCTCTCCTTCCACCACAACAGACTTACCAGCTGGATGCAGCTGTATCCAGCATTGTAAAAGAACCAATCCCCCATTCATAACATTGTTCCTATGGGAAAATTGGTTCTGACTTACGACATTCTGACTTAAGACACAGTTTTCAGGAACCAGCTGTGTCGCAAGTCTGAGGACTGCCTGTATTTGGCTTGATGTACATAAATAAATTACTGGTTTTCCTCCCTTGCTTTTGTAACCCCATAGACTACATACTATAAAATTTATCTCAGAAAGCTTTCTTGTTTAACAGTACATGAGTCACCATATTTCAATTCTGCTCTGAACAATTTCAGTGCTGAAAAAGCTATCAAGTAGCAGAGGAAGTTACTACAATACTCATTTTAGATACCAACAACCTTGGTGTAGACAGGTAGTAAAGTAATTTTCATTATGGTCTTTTACAGCCATCTGCCATGAAACTTCAGTCAGCCTGAAAACTTCCATTCCACATGGTAAGATGTTCTTCTAATTAGCCAAGGAACGCGTGTGAAAGAACCACCCTCGTATTTAAGGAGCCTGCACTCTCCTCTTCAATATTTCATCAGACAGCATGCTCAGCTGCTCAGTTTTTTGGTGGGGGTCACTGACAGGGCCTGAGGGATGTTAATCAAATATCGGTTTTGTAAAATTGCACTGAACCATTTCTGGGCCTCCCTTCTCAATGGCATATAGGTACACAGACATTCTTGCTGTTGCCACTTCCTGAGATCACCAATGGAGGAACTCTCTCTGAGTCTTCAGCAGGGTTGGCAGCTGCATCAGTTTAGCACTTAGGAAGGATTTTTAATACTCCCAATATGAGATGGCAGCCTCTGCTGACTCTGTATCCAGCTTCATCTTCAGCCTCTCTCCCACTACCCAGGGTGTTAACCAGATTATATTTCTATCAATCTTGTGCAAGCTGAATATTTCTAAACTGGCTCCCCCAGTCTCACAGTCTGAATCGCTATCTTTATCCACAGCATGCATATTTTTATTTAGTCTCCCATCCTTCAAGAATGATTTTTCTTTACCCTTCCCTAAGCAGCAAACTCTTTGGATGTGCCCTTTTTTATTACACCTACTCAAACCCTAACCTTTAAATCTACATTCAGAAGGGTTATGGAAAGCTTGCCTAGAATGGTAACATGTTTCTGCCTGCTTAGAATTCTTCCACTTACTGTTTGGTGGTGTGATTATTTTATGCTGCTTGCCTTCTGTCTTAACACTAGGCTGAAACTCTATTGCATCTCTTACTGCAGTTTCCATAGACACAGCAGTTTCAATGGCACAGTAAAATTTGAGGTCTGCCTTAGTCAAAATCCTTGGCTGTATATTTTCAGGATAGATTCCATATCCTAATCTGTCTTTCAATGCTTCATTCAAATGATCATGAAACTGGCAGTTTTCTGACAATTACCTTAATTCTTCAAGGGTGCAGGAGAGGAAACAGATTTGCCCTCCCGTTGATTCCATTTATGAAACCTGAGCCTTTATAACTAGTGGCATAGGTGATAAAGGTTCTTGCAGAGTTTTTATAATTTTGCCATTATTTTATCAGCTGCCTTTCTCTGGAGCAGACAAACTGCGCATGAGATGGCATGGTTTATTCTTTCCCCTTCCACTAAATTTTCACTGAGCATCAATTCTTTTTTCTGGCTCTATATCATTAACTTAAAAATATTACCCTTGCTATATATGTTGGCCAGCTATCTACACAGTGACTGCAGGTACTGGTTTTCTCATGTAACCTGTTTTTTTCCCCATAAGACTATTTACAAGTTATAATATTTGCACTTGAGGCCCAGGTGCAGTTAAGCTGGAAAATAAATGGATAATCCTTCCTGCTTTCTTTCTTTCTGTCTCTGTCTCCACAAAGGTAAAAATTCCTCATCGCCATATCTTGTGTCTTTGCTAAGCAGGAAGTAGACATTTAAATACAAGCAAGCAATATAAACCTGATAGGGGAGAAATGGGTTTTTCTTTACTACAAAAACCTGAAATACAACAGCCATGTCTCAGCAACAGATTTAAACAACCAGTAGCTGAGGTAATGCACACCAGTGCTCGCTACTATACCTTACAGCAATGAAACCAGCCAAACCTTGTTCAGCATTTTGCCTAAAGGTGGGGAAGAATAAGCATTATGGATTTTATTCAATAATGGAAGAGTCTTATTTATGTAGAGCAATGGGATCAGAGAAGACATTTCAGGCACTGTCCAGGTAAATGCAATTTGTTAATTCAGGGCTGTCCAACTTCTAACTGGTCATGGGCTGAACAGCTCATAGGCCGCACCAGCAGAGGCTGCATGCCCAGGGGATACACCAGGGTAAGTCATGACTCCCCTGAGCTGCATACCATGTGGGCCTCCCCACACTGCACCATGTGCCTGCAAAGGCAGTTCCATGCCTCCCTTCCCACTGCTGTACCACATGCCTGCATACTCCTCCCACTGGGGGCCACAACTTAACCCTGGTGAACCACATGTGGCCTGTAGGCCTCCAGTTGGACAGCCCCGCATTAAATAAAAATGAAATACATATGATCAGATTTTAATTCTGGGATCATTATGAGGGAGCAGGATATTATTCAACAGTTGCAACAAAATCTGAATGGCTCCAAACATCTCCTGTGGAGTTTCTCCAAATTATTCTATAGAATGCTTGCAGAATAAGGACAATGGCCCCTCCCTCAAAGCCACCAGTTCATTAAGCTTGACAGTAAGCCCTTTCTGTCCCCCACTGGCTTCAGGAATGTTGGCTTTCAACCATATCAGCCCTTTAACCATCTGTCAGCCTGGTTTCAGTTTGCTGTCCTATCAGGAATTGCACCCAGACTCCTCTTTAGAAGGTTTCCATGTCATGGAGGAGCTGTGTTTCGTTGCCTTCTTTCTCCACCCAAAGGGTCTCAAGGAGGATGATGCATACCCCCCTAGGCTTCTCCCTTCTCAGCTATGGATGCCTAGGCCCAGGCAATCTAGGAAGGTTTTGGAAAATGTTGGAGACAACCTCCTGGTGTAAGTGTTGGAGAGACCAACTAAGGGCTGTGCTCTTCCTGACCTGTTGCTCACAAACAGGGAATAATTTGTGGGGGGTGTAGAAGTGGATGGCAGCTTGAGCCGCAGCGACCACGAGATGATCGAGTTCAGGATCCTGACAAAAGGAAGAAAGGAGAGCAGCAGAGTATGGACCCTGGACTTCAGAAAAGCACTTTGACTCACTCAGGGAACCGATGGGCAAGATCCCCTGGGAGGCCAGTCTGAGAGGGAAAGCAATCCAGGAGAACTGGTTGTATTTTAAAGAAATCTTACTGAAGAAAAAAACATCCTGATGTGCAGAAAGAATAGCAAATATGGCAAGTGACTAGCTTGGCTTAGCAGAAAACTCTTCAGAGAGCTTAAACACAAAAAGGAAGTTTACAAGTGGAAGCTAGGACAGATGACTAGGGAGGAGTATAACAATATTGCCTGGACATGCCAGCATGAAATCAGGAAGGCCAAAGTACAATAGAGGTTGCAGTTAGCAAGGGATGTGAAGGGTAACATGAAGAGTTTCTACAAGTATGCTAGCAATAAGAGGAAGGCCTGAGAAAGTGTGGGTCCCTTACTGAATAGGGGAGACAATCTAATGACAGATGATGAGGAAGAGGCTCAAGTAGTCAATGCTTTTTTACCTAAGTCTTCGCAGGCAAGGTCAGTTCCCAAACTACTGCATCGGGCATCATTTATTAGTTGGTCTAATAAAAGATATTAGATTCACCCAAAGAGCCTTGTCTGCCTATGTCCTTAGGCCAACACGGCTGCAACCAATACCCGTAACCTACCTGATTGCCTTCTATGATGAGACAAGTGGCTCTGAGGATGCAGGAAAAGCAGTAGATGTGATATACGGTCTCCCACAGCATCCTTGCAAGCAAGCTAAGGAAGAATGGGTTGGATGAATGGACTGTAACATAGATAGAAAGCTTGCTCGATTGTTGGGCTTAATGGGTAGCAACCAATGGCTCGAGGTCTAGTTGGCAGCCAATATATCAAGTGGAGTGCCCCAGGGGCCGCTCCTGGGGCCGGTTTTGTTCAATATCTTCATTAATGATCTGGAAGATGGGATGGATTTAATCCTTAGCAAGTTTGCAGATGACATCAAGCTGGGGAGAGTAATAGATATATTTGAGGGTAGGGCTACAATCCAGAGTGACCTAGACAAATTGGAGGATTGGGACAAAAGAAATCTCATGAGGTTCAACAAAGACAAGTGCAAAGTCATGCACTTAGGACAGTAGAATGTACCTTTACAGGCTGGGGACCAACTGGCTAAGCAATTGCTCTGCAGAAAAGAACCTGGGGCTTACAGTGGACAATAAACTGGACATGAGTCAACAGTGTGACCTTGTTGCCAAGAAGGCTAACAACATACTGGGCTGCATTAGTAAATGGTTAGGTGGCTGGGGCACATGACTTAGGAGGAGGGGCTGAGGGAACTGGGCTTATTTAGTCTGCAAAAGAGAAGACTGAGGGGGGGATTGAATAGCAACTTTCAACTGCCTGAAGGGTGGTTCCAAAGAGCATGTAGCTAAACTGTTCTCAGTGGTGGCAGATGACAGAACAGGGAGGAACGGTCTCATGTTGCAACAAGGGAGATTTAGGTTAGATATTAGGAAGAACTTCCTTACTGGAAAGGTGGTGAAACTGGAATGGGTTATTTTGAGAGGTGGTGGACTCTCCAGCTTTGGAGGTTTTTAAGGCTCGGTTTGACTAAGCCCTGGCTGGGACAATCTAGTTGGGGATGGTCCTGCTTTGAGTAGGGGGTTGGATAGGATGACCTCCTGAGATCCCTTCCAAACCTAATTTTCTATGATTCTATGATTCACAAGTAGAGCCAGAAGCCCATTGGATGTAATTGTAGTGGGAGAAGAAGCAAAAGGTAATTTCTGTATGAAACTGAGCAGGAACACATGCAGGCTTTCCTAGGCAGGTGTGCTGTTTGTGTCAGGATTATCATGGACTAGTGGACATTCAAAGGGTCTTTAGGTCAGTGATCATGCACAGGGTCCTTATTTTAGGAGGAAAGCAGGAGCATCTGCAGAATACCTGGGAGTACTGTGCTTTGCCATTTGTAAATTCTTTCTTTCAATGTTGTCTGACTTAAGAAATGCAATGTTAAATTTAATGGTTTTTCCTCACAGGAAACACTGGGCTGGCCAAAGCATTACTGATGCTTCTTGTAATGCCCCATCCCTGCATCTTCCTGTGCCTAATCCCTGCCCCCCACCCTCCCATCACTCTTCTACCCTCTGGATACCAACACTTCTGCTTATGACAACAGAACTGGCAATGACACTTGCCATATTTTATCTCTTCCTGTTTACCTCCTTTTCCTCCATTATGTTTTATTATTGTTTTAGGAAAAAACCCATCAAGGATGATATGATTTATAGTGGTTGCACATTGGCCAAGAAGAACTTGGCACTCAGGGGTTGTTGAAATTTTGTGAGATAAACAGCATCCTAGATTTATAAACTAATCCAATGATTCAGCTGGACTAATGATGGCCTAACAAAAGGGAGATGATGTAGGAAAAGTCAGTCCACCATGCAAACTGAAGTAGTTAGCATAATGAAGAAGGGTTGAAAAGCAATAAAAAAACAAAAGTAGTACTATGAAGGCATTGTTGCAGCAAAAGATACTCTCTGGACAATGGTTTTAGATCTTCAGGGAGCAATGTGGTAACTATGCCATCCCCAGAAAGGTTACAATGTACTTTTTCACTGAGGCAACTTAAGGAGGTGGCATCCCACCCCATTTGCAAAGACTAGTGCAAGCAGCAAGCAGCAGTGAAAATACCTGCATCTGCAAGCAAGGTATTTTAATGCATTCAGTTCTTAATCAACATAAATAAAGTGTATATGCAACACAGGCATGGGGTGTCAAAGAAGGAGAGAAGCATTTTGTGGGAAGAGCAAGAGGAGGACAAAGACAGAAACAGGTGAGTAACTTTTCCTGTTTTCTCTTCCTGATCCACAACAGAAAATCCTAAGAGAAAACGGATGTAAGATGCCATATGGATAAGGCATAGGGCTTATTTTATAGGGGAGCTTGAATTTTTAATCTTGTGCTCCAAAGAAACTACTGTCTAAGCAGACAAATACTATCTGCACTGCCTAATGGAAAGTGGAGGTATAAAATAGACCCCAGAGCAGTCCTATATATCTAGCTGTTGAATAAGCAGATGCTTTAGCCTCCTCTGCCCAGGAGGCTGAAATTCCCCTCATGAAGGGCCTTCTAACATTAATTGGAGAGACACAACCTGCCTTTTTGTAAGACAAATTAATAATTTCCTTAATCCTTCATCAGGAAAGATAGAAGGCTTTGATGATTTAATTCCCTTCCTGTGACCATGGCAACAACTAAACGGGGAAGGGAGGGCTTAATTTTCTCACACATGTAAATTTAGACAAATATGATGTTAACATTCTTGCTATGTCAGTGAGTCTCTTTTGAAAAAGAAAACGGAGTTGTACAAAGGACAGGTGACATAATCGTTGATTAAAATGAAAACTGGAGTGAGGAATATGCTACACTGTTCAGAAAAAACAGCAGAGAAATTTGGGGAGGTGAAATGTAGTCAGCCTTTGGGAAAAAGAATCAGTTTCTGCTAATGTCACCATGTAAGGGAGAAGTTACAGGAAGACTGTCAATTAAAGTTCAGAAAAGGGACCCTTTTAAATCATCAATAACATACCTTCTTCTAGAATATCTCCTTTTCACAATAGCTTTACAAAGACATATAGAAACAAAAGAATGAAAGGACACAACCCCTAGCCTAGAGTCATGCAATTACGTAACTTGTAGAACTATTCAAATCGTACATTACATAAAACACAATACATACCATTAGTGATAATATAAGTCTCTACAACAGCTAAATATTTGGGTCATATGTTTGACTATGGGGTGTCCTTTTCTTGATTGAGGCCAGGGTTTCACTTTTTAAATTAATCATTTTTCATGAAAGCATATTTAGATACAAGTCCTCTATTTTGTCTTTTGCATGTCTATAGCCTAAGGGCTGGATTCTGATCCCATGACCTTACTGTACAAGCCCTATTGACTCAAATGTGACTTTGGTGAGATTTCTTGAGATTGATGATTACTTATCATAAGTAAGGGTACTGGAACAGGACTGTAACATTTATAAACCCAGTTTAACTGTGAGGAGTCTCCCACAGAAATGCTGGATACATTGAATTACAAATGTTATTAGGATGTCAGCATATTTTACAGGTCTTTTATTCACAGATCTTTTATATTGGCTGATTTGTGTAATCAGAGAGACATGCTCAATGTCAGTTTATTATGTGCCAGTGTGTGTGCAAATTCCATTTACTTTGTAATACTTGATACTTCCGCATCCTCCTAGTTCCAGCTGCCAAGTTGCATTAAAAGACAGCTAGACATACAGTAAACATATTACTAATGGTTTTCATGTAACCAGCTGTTGTAGATGCCACCAGCATGTAATATGATTACAAATGGGACAGATATTTGTCCACAAAGGTATGAATAGGAAGAGTGAAGTCAACATGAAAATCTGGTTTAAAATGTGATCTTCCACTGCAAAAAAATCTGGGAAAGTCTCAGATAATGACAAATCTTCTAGAGTAGTGGTTTTCAACCTTATTCCATATTGCAGATCCCTAAAAAATTTCGAATGGAAGTGCAAACCCCTTTGGAAATTTCAAATGGAGGTGTGGACTCCTTTGAACTGTAAGTCTGGGTATTCACATACCTACTGATTGATCATAGTCATCTTTCTCAGGCTTCTTAGACATAGTATACGGACCCCCAGGGGTCCACAGACCACAGGCTGAAAACCACTGTTCTAGAGCATGTCTGAGTGTAAGCGTCATTCTCTGAAAAGCAGAACATTTCTGCTGAGACTTTTTTAGTTCATATTTTGTCTTCCCCCATGTGAATAATAACTTCACCATGTGGCAAGTGAAAAGTAGGACTGTCTCTAATAATGGGAGGTCATTCCAAATATCACCTTCTATATCACCTGTTGATTCTTCTAGGCCACAGATGTCTAACTAGTGGCCAACAGGCCAAAGATAGCTAACTTTAAATTATCTAATTTGTGTACTTTATCTATAGGATCCTGCATAACATTCCTTGCTCCTTATTTCAAGATGATGTCATGGTTGAGCTTCCTTTAGCACTAAAGGCTCCATCTAACAGCTCCTACATGATTGGACCCCCATGCCCTTAATATTACAAGAAAAGCCAAAGGGACAGTCAAAACATCTGATATTGAGCTGAACACCCACCATCTAATAGTTATACTTTAGCGCCTGTGTTTCTATTGAAAATAAGATGACTCCTACGTACCACCCAAAGTAAAATGAAGTATCAGCTTTTGTGACTTATTAACACAGAATGAGTATATCATTAGGAATACAGTTTAGAACCTCTCTTCTTCAACCATCGAAGGAATCCAGTTGTTCAGACAAGTAACTTTTGCTGAAATTTTCACATGTTGAGAAAGTGAGCACTCTCAACAGGACCAAGAAAATAAAGGAAGATGTGAAACCCAGAATTTAGAGCTGTACATGTAGGCATGCATGACAGGATAGTTGGGTGTTTGGGACAGATACTCTGTACAGCTTATGAAGTTTAAGAGAAGTTTATACACCCTTGCCTGTATTTTGTATTCAAAATATTTTATTTTATTCACTGCTCTGTGCATGTCCTTTCACAGTATCTGATGAAGTGAGCTCAAGCTCATGACAGCTCATGCTATAGTTCATCTATAAGATACAAATCTACCCTGCCTTCTGCCTGTTATTACAGAAGCCATGATGCAATGTATGACATGCCTTTTTCTATATTCTTAATAGGCCTTTCTTTTGCAAATGCAAATGTACTGGGAAAGCCTGCTTACACATACAGGAACCCAAATGCTGATCCCTATCTTAAAAATACAAAAACAATGAACTAGGCTTAAGAATGCCATATTAAAATGTTCTAGTAAATGCCGTCTTCCTTGTTTCTGGGAGTAGCATATCCTGGTGATTCTTCTTGCAAGTAACTGCCTAGCAAGAATCTGTATTTTAGCTCCATACATCTCTCAGTGCTTTCATTCACATTTTCTCCCAAGAGAAGGAAAGGAAGGGCAGGTAGTGACAACCTCTCTCTCTATCTCTCTCCCCAAGATATACTTGATGGTAGTGATAGTGTTGCCACTTCATGCAGTGAGCGTTAGCAGTGATGATGGAAATTGCTTAGAGAAGCCATATGAAGAATGAATGTTTCTGAAATATGGACTAGTCCAGCTATTTGTAAGATCATGTACGTTCTCTAATGAGCAGTGATGATGGAAAGGAATTTAATTTTAATTAATCCTTTTCATATCCATAGGACTGAATTACATCTGTTGGCAGGAGTGTGAAAGGAGTGGGCTGCTACAGGAAGTTGAAATGTGTGTCTTTCCTCATTCTGGTTGCAGCATCTCTTGCAAAAAACCATTTTTTAAGCAGCTGGATTTGGACATTGTTTGGGAATGGGGCAGGGCTTCAGCCAAGATACAATGAAAGACTTAGTCAATGTATATATATGGAGCTTTGTAAACAGGCTGCATGATTTTTTTTAAGGTAAAAATCATAGTTTCATAGTTTCTAGGGTCGGAAGGGACCTGAGCAGATCATCTAGTCCGACCCCCTGCCATGGCAGGAAAGAGTACTGGGGTCAAACGACCCCAGCAAGGTGTTCATCTAACCTCCTCTTAAAACCCCGCAGGGTAGGAGCCTGCACCACTTCTCTTGGAAGTTGGTTCCAGACCCTAGCTGCCCTGACCATGAAGTAGCGCCTCCTGATATCTAACCTAACCCTACCCTCTGCCAGCTTATGACCGTTATTCCTGGTCACAAGCTGGCATCTAGATCATGGGTGGATCTAGAATTTTGAATAGAGAGGTGGAGAGGGGGAAGTGCATCATCATATATAAAACAACCCATATTTTTCTCCAGTTAAAAGTAAATTAGAAGCTTTACTAATATGGTAGGGGCTTGGGACTGTATTATTCAGTTTAAGATTGAAGCAAAAACAAATATAACTTCATTGGAATGAGTAAAAACAATCCACAGGGTTGTAAAATAGGAGCTTCACTACCAGTAGCAGCTAATAGACAGCAGAATTGCAGAACAAAGGATAGTCTGATTGGTGGAACATCAAGACTGTTAATAAGGAGAGGGTAATTAGCACTGGGGAATAAAGAGCTGACAAGGGATCAGGTAGATTATCATAAGCCATCATATCAACTGACTCCCTCAGCACTGCCTGACTGGAAATGCTGCTTCCAATGCCAAGCGATTGTTTTTAAACTTTGGGTGGACCAGGAATCAAAGGGTTGTCTTGACAGCCCCTCTCCAACCCTGGACTTTCCCCTGGTAAAAATAAACCAAAATAGCTTTTGCATTTAACAAAGAAAAATTTGGAAATGAATATACAAAATTAATTTACATTAATTCAATACTGAGGTGATTTACAGGCACAATTTTTGTGGTAGTTATGTCATATCCATGGTATAGAAAGCAGTGGCTTTTTCCCTCAGTTAGCAGCAGAATACATGTTGCTTGCCCAAATGGTGCTGATCAAAGTGATTTGAATTCAGCTGTTTTGGTGATTGCAAGCACATGAAGAGCCTCCCCAACTCTCTTCTGCTGCATGCAGCCAAAGTACTGACAATTGTGCAAAGTTACCTAGATTAAAGTGCGTGGGATCTAAGACTCGTCACACCGAGCAGGGGACCACCTAAAGTCATGAGGTACAGCCAACAGAAGGCGCTGAAGAAAGAGGCTCCTCTTTAAAGAAAGGTATTTTTTTCACTCAGTAGCCAAACCTAAAACCATCTCCTGAGGGTAGGCATCTATGTGTTTTGTTTCAAAAGAAAGGACTCAACTTTTCTTTTAAGACACAGCAGGGAAAAAAGGAGGAGGAAGAAGGTGCCCATATGTGACTATCTAGTAGTTAGACTCAGGCTGAGTTCCCTTGACAGCCCGAGGAAATTAAAACTCACATCTTACACCATCCAGGAGAGTGGGATATGGTGCAGCCAAGAGTGCAATAGTCATGACCTCAGGAAGGAAGCACAAGAAGAATCTGACTCGGTAGCCTAGGACACTCAACTAAGAGTAGGTAGTCCTGGGTTCTGGTCCTTGTTCCCAGAATGCCTTTTTTTAAAAATTTTATTCAGTGACTGTTACATATGAAATGCAAACAGTCCTGGGGAACAGAGACCCAAATCCAGGTTTCTTAGTCAGGATTCCTCATGTTTCTCTTCACCTGTCTTGAAAGATTCTTGCATTCTTGGCTTTAGTATGATCCAGAAGGCTAAGCAGTGCAGGAGGCTGGTGGTTACATCACTTTCTAGGAATTCAGGAGATGTAGATTTGAACACTTAATTTTTTGGATCCCAATCAAACTTTGATGTCAAAGTTGGAGCTGACCTGGACATGTCCAAAGGCACAACTCTAGGCACTTACTGAATTTTAAGGCTGAAAAGGAACCACCTGGACATCTTCAGGCTTAGGGAGCAGCCAAGCAGGGGGGTTTTCAGAATTGGAATTTTGGATTTAGACACTTAAATTTCATTGAGGGTGTCACTTTTTTTTGGATCAGGTCCAAAAAATACTAGTCTCCAGTATATACAAAACTGGAGTTGTTACTTTTTTGAAGATTGGTACTGAGTGGCATTAAGGGACATAATACACTTTATGAGATGTTATACAACAGATGAACAACAACCCCCCCCCCACTAAATGCCTCAGATAATAAATAATGTTATTAACGTCATCCCAGATCATTCTTAATTGCAATGGAAGAAACAAGCTCTCTCCAAATAAAAGCTTATAACAGTACCATTTCCCCTGTCTTCGTTTCTGTATTGGTTGGGTTGATGAGCTTGTGCTCAATTTATGTTCCTTCAAATCTTAGATCAAGCTCCTCAAATGAAAGAAGAACAAAGAGTAGTGCAACTGGTTTAACAAGGTCTCTGTTAAAAGTACAAACCCCTCAAGATGGACAAGATGAAGCACTGATAAGTAGCGAACGCGTAGCCAAAGAGTTACACAAAGCAAATATTTAATATTACTTGGGTAAAATGTTTTCACCTTTGGAAAACCTTCATTACAAATGGGGAAAAATGTAACCAATAAATATTAATACACAACAATAGAAGCTTGTCTCAATAATTATTGGGTGACTGATATTCTCCTCTTGGAAGATGATGATGGAGGGAAAAAAGCAACCTTTTGGGTGGATCCTTGACAAAAGCATCAGCAACTTGGACTAGTTTATCATTAGTTACAGTGTTGGCAACCCATGAAAGGCACCTCTCAAGGCTGTAAAAATCTCTCTGTTAATCAGTGGAGTTCAACTAACAAGCATTCATATTCATTGGGCTATAGCTTAGGTTTCTCCATCAGCCAATTAAGCATATCATGAGAAGGTTTTGTAGCCACTGTTAGGTACTAAACATCCCACACCAGGCACCCTGAAGCTTTACAACAGCTGGTCACACCACACCTTTCTCTAAAAAGTCTAATCCCTCTATTAATAGTAGTAAGATAACAGTTCTTTGTTCAAACCACTGGGGCCCGCTGCAGGAAAATCTTCATGCTGTTACTTCTGCCACTCCCCCTACAAACCCACTCACTTTCCCTAGAGGGGCTCTAATTCTTTCTATGGGGTTCATGAGAATGAACCACTGAATTCTTCTAAAAGGGCTCTAGGTCCTTTTTCTCTTCCAGGGCTTTGTAGGAATGAGTCTGATTTCTCTCCAAGGAGCACAGGCAGCTCCTTGGTCTCTACGTTTTGGTGCTCTTGTGAAAATGACACTAATTCCACTCTAGGAGCATGCTTGAATCCTGTCTCTTTCTCTGGACTCAATGAAGAAATGGCTGTGATTGCTCTTCAGAGATGATTTAATCTTTCACTTTCTGCTTTCAACCATTGCAACTAATTCTACAAAGCCCTAGTCACTGTCACAACTACTTATAAGCATACAAACTTATTCAAAATCTGCCCAATGAGAGAAAATGGTAGCTATATAATCACGCCAAATCTATGGTATATGTTCAAATAGCACTAATGCAAGGGACTGTGAAAGAGGGCACTGACCATCTTCTTCACTCTAGACTAGAGATGTCAAACATACGGTCCATGGAGGTGACCCTCCATTTTTTCTTGAAATTTCCACTTGGGATTCTTAGCACATATTGCAAACTTTATATTGAAAAAAGAGTTGGAGGTGGCCTTGCTTTCTTTCACCATTATAAATCGATGATATTGCTCTCTGGTTGATCTACCCCAGCATTATTTAGATCACCTATGTGCCAGCTCCCTGTGTTCATCTTTCTTTCCTCAGTTTCTTTTTTTTTTTTTTTGCATTAGTACATCCCAATAAGCGTGGCTTATCTCCATATTAGCCCACCCATCTCTCTCTACTCCTTATCTCCATCCATTCTGTATCCAATGGTAACACAGATGGAAAAGAAAATACCAGTGAACTCATGGTAACCTAAATCTTTCTCAAAGGAAGAGTGCTGGAACATCCCAGACATTTTGAGAAATATTTAAGCATGATATAAGTGACAAAGTTCAGAGGGCTTTTTGTTGTTGACAACCAGTAGTCATGAAAGAAGAGTTGAATCTGTATGTGTAGGGTGACACTGTAGAAACACAGCATTTGGAATAAAAAGAATTTGAAAATACAACAGTGGTGTTATTTCTAAGACTTATACCCACGTTTGTAACAATATCATTAGCAATTTTTGTATAAGCCACATGAAGTGCACCATGTGTCATGTCTTACATATTTGTGTTAACTGTAGCTATCACATAAAGAGGATATTTAAGGCACATGTTTTTCAGGAGAAATGGGGGCTCTCATACTTCTTCACAGAAGTGAATGGAAAGCCCATACATTTGATTTGTAAGCAAGTAGGGGCTACTTCTAAAGAACACAAGGTTAAAAAACATTGAAACCATCATGGTGTCAAGTATGATGAGCTATAGAATCAAGTGTGATCAGAGCTATCTTCCAAATTTACCTGGAAAATAAACTGAGTGAATTCTAAAAGCCATTGAAGAAGTAACAATTTATCTTCCCAAAAGCACTTCACATTTGTGGTGGAGAAAGCAGTGAGAGCTAGCTATGTCCTTTCTCAAAAAAACAGCTGCTTCTGCAAAAGCCTTCTCTAAGGGAGAATTCTGCAAGAAACTTATGATGGAGGCTGAAGACATTCAGCAAGATTCTGGAAATATTGGCCTCCAGAAAAAAACAAAGGTATTTTTTAAAATAGCATTTGACAAAAGTAGAGATATAAGCAACACTGCACAACTAGCTGTACTTGTTTGGGGCAGTGTTTCCCAACCACTGTGCCGCAGCGCAAAAGTGTGCCATCAGAAAGGAACAGGTGTGCCATGGAATTTTGCCATGGCAATGAACTACAATAGGTATGAGGATGGGGAATGCCTTAATTGGTGTGCTGCAGAAAAACTTTATTAATGTAAGTGTGCCTTGGGCTGGAAAAGGGTGGGAAACACTGGTTTGGGGTGTTGATCGAGATATGAATG
>NW_017729032.1:121173264-121190376 GCF_001723915.1 Gavialis gangeticus
AATTGGTGTGCTGCAGAAAAACTTTATTAATGTAAGTGTGCCTTGGGCTGGAAAAGGGTGGGAAACACTGGTTTGGGGTGTTGATCGAGATATGAATGAAACAAGCTCATGGAGTTACTGCTGATGAAAGACACAACTATGGATTAGGACATTTCCAACAAACTGACCACAGTTTTGGACAAATCAGGTGTGGAAAAGACAGTGAGTGTTGCAACACATGAGGCTTATTCCATGGGAGGCAGGCAACATTCGTGGTGGAACTCAAGAACAAAGTGCATAGATGTGGATCCATGCCATGAGCTATATGGACCATGCGATGGTTGTTGTGGCAAAAACTGTCAATTTTATCTGAACCGAGGATTTCAATCAATGACGATTCACCCAGGTCTTGGAGGAAGATTTCTGTTTTATGCTGAAGTGCCCTGGCAGAGTTGTGGGGCTTTCTTAAAGAACTTTTTTGAACTGTGATGCAAGACAGACGTGTTTAAGAGCTAGAAAGAGAAACCTGTGGCTGAATTACAAGATGAAGAATGGTTGTAGGACCTGCCTTCTTGATGGACATAACAGGTCATCTCAATACTCTCAACATGAGAATGTAGGGTCACAGAACCAAGTTGTGATCAGGTTTTACGATGCTGCATGTGCTTTTGAAATGAAGCTGTCTCTTTGGGAGAACATCACTCCTATTGCAATGGAGCACATTTCCCCACCTTGAAGTCACTGTTCAGTGCCACTGGGACTGAAGGTGGAGACGGCTTGGAGCAAGCAGTATGTAGTCATAATGGCAGATCTCAGGAATTACTTCTAAGACAGGTTCTCTGACTTAGAGTCATGGACCAGAGTTCAGACTTTTCTCTGTTCCTTCAGAAGTTGTCCTTGAGGAACTGCAAACAGAACTCACTGGTATTCAGTGTAACACTACCTTGAAAGATCAGTTTTCATCCATTAAAGTAAATTAATTCTATTGATACTTAGGAGAAAACTATTCAGCAATAGAATCTTTTGCTTCAAAGATGTTATCCATGTTCACAAGTGTGTGTGTGTGCGCTAGTAGATCTCAGTGATGAATATCAACAGTGCAAAACTGCACTCAAGAGTCAAGTGACAAAAACTTGAATGCCATCCTGGAAGTGGCCTCAGCACAGACCTTCCAGCCAAACATCAAGGAACTAGTTTCAGTGAAGGGGTGCCAAGTGTCCAGAAGCAGAACTAGTAGTAAGATGTTAGTGTATGCAGAAGATCTTTTGTGTTTTTAGTTCATCATATGTTCCCTTCATTTTCCCTATAAGAGCTATTGCAAACACTTTTTGAAAATAAATCCAATTCTTCACAGTTTGTAATAATTTTTTATACATCCACAAGTTAAAATAAGATGCATGCTGAAAACTGCTATTGATACGAGCACACACACACACACGTACACATGTGTGTGTGTGGGGGGGTATTCATAGTTGTTAGGGCTGGATGGGACTTCAATAGATCACTGAGTCTGACCCCTTGCCTTGGGCAGGAAAGAGTGTTGGAGTCATACGACCCCAGCCAGGTGCTTGTCCAGTCTCCTCTTAAAGATCCCCAAGGTAGAAGAGAGCACCACCTCTCTTGGAAGCCCATTTCAGATGCTGGCAACCCTTACCGTAAAGAAATTCTTTCTCATGTCCAACCTAAATCTGCTCTCTGTCAGCTTGTGGCTGTTGTTCCTGGTTATTCCAAGTGTGTTCTGGTAAACAGAGCAACTCCTATTTTTTGCTGAACCCCGATGAATTTGTAAATGGTCACAAGATCACCTCTCAGACCTTCTCTTGCAAAGGCTGAAGAGATCCAAGTCCCTCAGTCTCTCCTCATAGGGCCTTACTTGCAGGCCCCTAACCATCTGAGTCACCTTCCTCTGGACCCTCTCAAGGTTGTCCACATACCTCTTGAAGTGCAGCACCCAGAACTGAACACAGTACTCCAAATGCAGCCTGATCAGTGCTGCATAGAAAGGAAGTATCACATCCCTGGACCTGTTTGTGATGCACCTGCTAATGTATGATAGAGTGCGGTCAGTTTTACTGATTACTTCATCACATTGATGGCTCATATTCATCTTGGAGTCAACTATGACTTCGAGATCCCTTTCTGCCGCTGTGCTGCTGAGAAGGTCATCCCCTAGCCTATAGGTGTGTTGGTGATTCCTTCTCCCTAGATGCAACACTTTGCACTTGTCTTTGTTGAACTGCATCTTATTGTTTTCTGCCCACTTTTCCAGCCTGTCCAGGTCCACCTGGATTCGATCCCTTCCTACTAGTGTGTTTACTTACCCCATAATTTCTTGTCATCTGCAAATTTGGATAGAGTGCTCTCCAAACCCTCATTCAAGTCACTGATAAAGACATTGAATAGCACAGGTCCAAGGACTGAGCTTTGGGAGACCCCACTGCCCACATCTTTCCAGGTCGCTATCAACCTGTCAATCACCACTTTTGCAGCCTGTCCAGGTCCACCCTTAAGCCAATTTGTCACCCACCTGACCATGTAATCAGCTACATCACAGCCACTAAGTTTGTTTATGAGAACAGGATGAGATACCGTATCAAAGGCCTTCTTAAAATCCAAGTAGATGACATCTACCTTGACTCCTGCCTCTCAACATTTTGTGACACACGCGCGCGCACACACACACACACACACAGAGCTTACACAACATGTAAGCTGAGCTAATAAACAAGTTTTAGTAAAAAAAAATAGGGGTGCGGTGCATAGGTACCTGCAAGGCAAAGAATAGGGCCCACCAACCAATTTGAATTGGATGTCCCTGTTCCAAATCACATCATTTGCTAAGAAACTTTCACAGATTCTTCTGGGTTCAACAAGAGTTTTCATCCCTCCTGACATACTTCTTGCTTCTAGAACAGGAACAATCTTTCCCATAAACAACCATTTGAACTTCTAAACAGCTTTGCAACATGTTTGTGCCTCCCATTGCTTTGACTTGCCATGTTTGTTCCAATAGATTGAGCATTCCTGACATCAGTGTTCCCAGATACTGAAATTCAGAAGCTACATGCCCAGGCAGTCACACTAACCAAACTGAAATTTATAAGAACAGGTATTCATATCAAATGAATGAAACTGAAGCAATTCCCAGGTGACTTCTTTGATCAATTATAAATACCACCTCTAACAATAGTAATTCTTAATCAAGTGTTCCCAGGGAACTGTTTGCAATAGACATAAAAAACCCTGCATAAAGGTTCAGAGTACTGTATTTTAAATAAAGAAAGAATGTGAGGAAGTCACACTTGTGGAAAGAGGCAAATAATTTGGTGATTAAGTGACAGATTATGATTTACTTGCATAACTCTACTTGCAGCAATCACGTGTCTTTGAAGCCCTTGTGGTTAATGTAGGGTGCCCTTTTTTAGAACACACTATGAAATATGGTTGCAAACCACTATTGCTAGCCCTGAGAAAAATCACACTTTGCTCATAACCTGCAAGATGGACACAAGCTCTCTCAAAAACTCATTCCCTAGCCTTTCCTTGTCTTGTTCACGCTCAGGACATGCACTGATGGGAAGAAACCGGTAGTATTTACTGACACCAAGATCCTGACTGGAAGTCCAAGGTGTGTACTCTTCCTTCACACATTCCAACCTAGAGCCTTAAAGGATAGTAATTGTCATTTATATAATTTTAGGAATATTGGCTGCTGTCGTGTTGAAAATTACCTTGCTATTCTTACTTCAGATTTCTTTCTGAATACCTCAACTTTTTCTTTCTTTGCCATCAAATAATTGAAACTTAAGGTACCTAAACGCTTACTGAAATTACACAAATGAAAAAGATGCATGACATACCACACTAGGGCATTTCTAGCCTGTCTGCTGTGAACTATAATCATTCCTTTGCATTACACCTCAATATTTCTCTGAACTTTTGCGTCAATCTAAGATATTAAAGTTATAAATTTCTTACCCACATAGGTTGTTTGGGGATGAAAGCAGGAACACACACACTTCGATCTTCTACTTATCTGCTGTTGTTTTCTAGAGAGAAAAAAATCCCTATCTTGACAATATTATTGGATTTCATAGATTTCATAGACATTTGGGCTGGAAGGGACCCCGGAGGATCACTGAGTCCAGCCCCCTGCCCCAGGGCCAGGAAGTCAGCAGGGATCATAGGATCCCAGCAAGATAAGCATCCAAATGTGTCTTGAAGGCATTCAAAGTGGGTGCTTGAACTGCCTCAGGTGGCAGTCTGCTCCAAACCTTGGGGGCTCGGACAGTGAAGAAGTTCTTTCTTATGTCCAGCCTGAACCGGTCACAGCGGAGTTTGTGACCGTTTGATCTTGTCATCCGTTGGGGGGCTCTGGTGAACAGACGTTCCCCCAGATCCTGATGAGCACCCCTGATAGACTTCTAGGTGGCCACCCAATCACCCCTGAGCCTGCGTTTTTCCAGGCTGAATAGCCCCATTGCTCTCAGCCTGTCAAGGTCTGTTTTCCTAACCTCTGATCATAAGCGTAGCTCTCCTCTGCACCCTCTCAAGCTTCTCCACATCCCTTTCGAATTGTGGAGCCCAAACCTGGACATAGTACTCCAGCTGCAGCCTCACCAAGGCCGAATACAGCAGGAGAACTTTTATGATCAACAACCAGGTTACTGATGCAGATTTGGAAACACATGCTTCAACAGGATATTTTATATTTAATTATTTTGCCTATTATGTTGGAACAACATATTAGTATCAAGCCAAACTAGTTTTGGGGAACATAAAATAGTTAATCTATTATCTTGTCTGGAAGACTTTTGAGGAAGACAAGGAAAATAGGTTTACCATAAAGACCAGAGCCATATCTTGTGGGAGGATGCGTGACATACCTGCTGCACCAGGCCTAGAAACTGAGCTCAGCCTTCTTTATCAAGTATAATTAACATGCTATGGCCTGAACTTTGAACAAGGTTCAAATTTAGATGCTTAAGAAAGGGCCTTAAACCCATTCTTAAGCAAAACTACGTATTGTATATGACATATAACAGAGTATGTTAGTAACTCAGTTAATGAGGCAATGCAGTCAATGCTAGGAAGAGGACTGGAAGTCCAAAGAACAGGATTGGAGCTTTGTCACTAACCTGCAGCATAATTTTAGGTAACCTTCTGCATGGTTTTCTTTCTTCCCTTTATCTGGTGTGTTCAGGTTGTGAGCTATTTTTTAATTGTGCATTGGTATAACATATAGGACCATAATGGTAAATTTTTACAGGGCTTGCCTACACTAGGGCAGCAGCTGTTCTGGCCAGATTGGACCCACCCATCCATACCTGTAGGCATAAATCAAGTCAGAAGTTTGCTGGTGACACTACTTGAAGGCAACCCTCAAAGCCTGTTCTCCAGGTCTTGATCTCTGGTGTCCTTGACAGTGACTGCTCTGGACAATCCTGGACCAGTTTCACGTACATATTTCTCAATTTGGAATGTGCCTTCAGCCATGAATGGGCAGGATATTGAATGGTGTAGACAATCCCTTAACAGTCTCAATTTATTAATTTGTGAAAATCTGTTTCCAACTTTTGCTTGCTTGCTCTTTCTAAACTTAGTTTGTAGCCTTGTTTGGGGAAAATGCTTAAAAGTGTGATCTAGGAAGGCTCAGGAACCAAAGGACAAATACTAGCAACACAAAATTCATTATTTTAATGCTTTTTTGCATCCTAACAAGTGAACTTTCAAGATCTGGAGTTGGCAATGCAGCAAAAGGTGTTGGGTCGGGGCTCAAGATGCTGCCATAAACCAAACCATTTCAAAAGCAGCAAAAGCAGAAATTCAGGATGTTCCACTTTGTGTAATCATTGCAACAGGAGTCCATGCTTTTGAGGATTTTATAATCATATTTTATTGTGTAAGAGCTTCATTGTAAATAACCAACTAAAAAACCTTCCATGACAACATCGTAAGGAAGTCATTACACAAAAATGTTCACCACAGAAAACAGAGTTTAAATGGTCAAAAAGTGTTACATTACAGATACTAAAGTGTATGTAAAACTCCATTCTTCTGCTATGATGTCAGAAGCACATCATCATTATTACTGGAAGTAACTGGACTTTTTTAAGAGAAGAGACAGCAAAACAGAAATCACAAAGTCAGGTTCTTGTTGGGGAGAGAGACAGGGTGATGTGAAGAGCAAGACTGGCAGGGAGGTTTGTACCTTACTTGGCTCCTCTATTTCCAGCCTATGATTACCCACAAGCATAATAATATTACTACCGTTTTAAGCACAGACTGGGAAAGTTGTTAGAACCAGTCAACATCACTCAGATAACCAGAATAACTGATTTTGGCCAGATCAAGCACCTGTCTCTTCTAAGGATGGGGAACAATGTTAGTGGCAGTACTTCAGCCTACATCTGAAGAGTGACTTGGTATCTTCAAAAGGAATGGATTTGACAGAACTTCGCTTATAGACTTACCGGGCCAGAGAAAAACACTGTTTTAAAGAAGACTGTGTATTTGTATAGAATTTTTCTCTCTTTTACACAAAGATCTAAGTTATAACAAAAATGAACAGGTATTTCATCTGAAGTACAATTTTTTAAAGCATAAATGGGGGCACTTCCCAGTCTCTTACACTCAACAGTGACGAAAAAGAGTTATATAGTGGTGATTTGCAGCATATTATTATAATATAATACAAAAATCTGACCTTGTAATGTCTGTTTTGATGTCTCTTCTCTTAAAAAAGACCAGTTACTTCCAGTAATATATTCGAATGAAGACTCTAGTGAATTTTAAGGGAATTGTTGGTGAAGAAATATGCTAAAGCCTTTACTAACTTACATGACTGAGTTCATTCCCATGAAATCCCTGTTTAGGCATGTAAATTTTGTGCAGTTTTGTTGCTGCAAATAAATTAAATGCATTTTCAAATGTGGATACCGTGGTGAATTCTACCTGAAGAGGAAATGAAAAAGGCTGGCCTGGGGAGAGATTTCATACATTAAGCAATCAAGAGGCTCACTGAATGAAAGACAAAGTCCATCCTACATCTTAAATAACTACCAGGTTTAAATACGCTGTTAATAGTGCAGTGCAATAACTAATATTTTGCTTGCCTGAAGATATATGGATCAACCACTGTTACCATCAATAATCATTTAAATATAACTGCAGCAGTCATTAAGAAACAAACTGAATAACAATTTCTTGGTGAAATCTAACTTACAACCACGTAGCTTATCTTTTTGTAAAGAAAGAGTGAAGTATAGATGTAACATATTGCAAGAGGTTACCAGACTATGAAAATACTAGTACCAATTGTGCTTTTTAACAGGTTACATTGTTTTTCAGTTGGTGTTACATTGAGATTTCATATATATAGTCAGCCTTGTCCCATCAAAACATGTTAAGCAGAAAAATCAGCACTCTCAAAGATGCCTAACGTTTTGTGTACATTCAAAAAACTACAATATCAAGTTAATTCTGCTAAGTAGACTATGCTAGTTCATTGCCTGATATATTAGGATTTCTCTAGTTTTCAACCCAGAAAGCCTGAGGAAGGCAAAAACTTCTGGTTCTACTCAAGTGTTATTGCCACAGATGTATTTTTAGCTGAAGTTACCTAGCACCACCTTATATCCTTGATCCATACACATAATTCTCCTTGAAAGTGATGCAAATTGTGGCCAAAAAGTCGGCACTTGCTTATTTCATTTACAAAAATTTACAACATACAACACAGAGCAAGCACAACACTTTTCTTCAGCCAGGTCTAGACTGCCAGCTTAATAGACCTGGCAGTGGCACCCTTAAAACACACTGTGTTGCTCTGAAAGGGCTGTTTCCTGAATCAGAAGCAGTGTAATTGCACCTTTGTCTCATGAGCACTGTCAAGGCAAAGCAAACTTACCATGCCAAGCAGCAGAGCTTTCAAACGTGCTCCATATGGGCTGCTGCTTGAACCAGCAGAATTGTGGCTATATTCACACGGCATTGAAGAAAAGCTAAACAGCACGGCTGCATGATGCTGCTATGCTAACGAGCCTCCTCACAGCATGGTGGAAACAGGGCTACACTTTCTCAGTTCAGGAGTCAGCTCATATTTGAATACACCACTGCTTGGAGCAGTAAGTTTTCTGTGCAGATGTGACCTCTCAGCCATTTAAAACTTGCTATGTTGTAAGTCCCGAAGTAACTACATGGAAATTACATGATTGTGATACAATTACATGACTGCACAACAAGGTTAGGTAAGACTAGACTCCAGCCAAACTTACAGACCAGAACATGAGACCCTCATATTAGGACTAGCATCATATAAAATGTAGCCCCACTGACTTCAATGATAATTACTATGGAGGGAAGTGCTATTCATTAAAAGGATGGAGTTTCATTTTGGAACTTGTTGTTAACTGTGAAACATTACAAGAAACCATAATACCACAACCAGGGCAGATGGACAAATTGGAATCAAAAGTAGCAGAAATGTAGTGCTTTAGTTTAGGCAAATGTCCCAAGCCACAGAAAACCCTACAGAGGGAGTGCTGCACCTTTTGCATGTCACAAAGCACAGTTCTTCAGGAGTGGCTTTCTGCTTTAAACATATGTAGTATACAGGAGTATACCCTGTTGGCTATTTGCTCTTTTCTCTCCTTTTCCTACAGCAGTGCAGCAAGCCCTGTTATATAGAAAACTACTGCAGGAAAGGAATGAAGATTCTGTCCCTTAACTTTGCCAGTGTTGGATAGGACAAACTTTGTTAGGTGTCTACGGGACAAAGCTCTTCCAAATCAGCCTTGCTTCTGTGGTGTGGGGTCTGCTTTGAATTTATTACAGAGAGTAGTTTTGTATTTTCAATAGATAATCCCTGGTAGAAAGGTTTGAAATGAGATAGGCATGTGTTTGCCTTATTTTTATTCATTTTGGGACCTCTGGCTAACTTAAAAAAACATTACAAGGAACCATAATACCACAACTAGGTGGATGGACAAATTGGAACCAAATGTAGCAGAAATGGATTGCTTTGCTTTATGCCAGTGTCCTTGGGATGCTTGCCAAAGGGACCCATAGGAAAACAGCATGTACAACACAGTGCAATATCAATTTTTTGCAGCATTTTAAAAAACACCTTTTCCCCCCAACAATATTTTCAGTGTGATTTGTGTTTTTCCATCTCTACACTTTACTAGCAGTAAATGCCCTTTAACGGCACTTTTATAAGTGCTCTAGGGGTGGGGGAGCCAGCGCTTTAATTAGAACCGCTCCAAGAGCCGCTCTAATTCAAGTGCCACCACATCTTGTAGATCAACATCCCTAAACTTTAAAATGGCAGTGGGGGTACTTGAACTAAAGCTCGTTTGAGCAGCCTCAATGCTCGTATATAGGTGCACTCTAACTATAAGACAAATAGGCTTAGACTGCACTGAATATCAAATTGTAGGCATCTTTCTGAAATGCAAAGAACATAATTCACTTACTTATTTTTATTAGTCGTGCAAATAGTGCTATGTGTTAAAATAACTTGATGAATCAGGGCATAACAGATCTCCCATTAAATTCTTCTTAAACATTAGCAGGGGCCATTCAACAATTCTAGCTGTTTTTACCCTTCTATGCATGTGCACCAAAATGACAATTTCAAGAGCTTCAATTAAACAGGTATAATCCCTGATACAAGATAATTAAATATACTAATTTTAAACATTAAAAAGTATATTGAATCAATTTGCTGCATTAACTGCAGTTAGAGCTTTGGCTTGAAGGCACAAATATTAAGGCACAATAAATGTAAATAATGTATACATTTCAATGTGCTGTGCTGAAGATAACTTTCTATTACAAAATATTTGCTTATGACTAGTATTTCAGATGTTTCAAGTTATTTTAATACTTTTTTCTTTGATTACCTGGATAAAGTGGAATGCAAGTTAATTATTTCAATATTTGTGTAGTGCAAATACGCAAAATGTGACCATTTTCATTATAATTCAGTAAGTTAACATTGCTTCTTTTGCATTTTGATCTTAGGAAAGAAAAATGGCAATTTTTACATTCATTTTTGGACAATGAATGCACATTGCTACATTTAATTAAAAAATAATTTAACATGCCAATACATGGATATTTATTTCCTCTATTAAATGTACTTTTGGCTTTTTCAGTTCTTGTTTTTGCCTATTCACAAAGCTGTGTAAAAATATGAAGTAAGAATATATATGTATATATAAAATGCTGCCTTAGACAACTGAGTTATAGATTATCAAAATTGCTGTAGCAAAGTTAACATTTTAATGCAAACTCAACAATGTTTTTGCATGTTTCCAAAAGACATAAGGGAACTCCAGTTTCTTAAAAACCTCCAAAAAGCATCCTAGTTTTGTTAAGTGTCCTGCACCTCTTTTAATAAGAAAAGTCTCTAGATTAGCTTTCAAAGAGGATCTGTGTCTGTAACTCCTTTAGAAACAGAAATAATAAAAAAAGAAAATTATTGCACTGAAATTAACATAACCAGGACATGATATATTTTCTCACTAATAAACGGTATAGATGTCCAGTGCAAGAAACCACCCTCCTTTAAGCACCAGTCACCTAGGGTTTACTTGTTTCAGATTTATAATTTCAGGATTGCAAATGTATAGAAAATAACTGTGTTTAATTGGGATCACAGTGCAGTCTCAGAAATGATGAATCCTGAGGAGGAATCTGGTGAAGAGTCCGCAACAACTTGACCATTTTGAATCACTTCTGGGTAATTCTTGCTGAAGTAGACCTAGGGATGCAAAATTATATACAAGTCAGTAATTAAACTCACCATTACACATCATTTAGTTTCAAAAGGCAGTTACAGAGATTAATGTAATGTAAGTATAGAAATTAATTTCCTTAAGGAAACTGAACAAGAACTTTAGTTTAGCAGAATTCAATAAATAACTCTATTAATTGAGGAATTAGTAAAATTACTACCTGGTCTTACAATCACCGCAGTGAATGAATCCTCACATGACCTGTAGATCTACTCAAGTTCCAATAAATCAGATCCATAGATATATTTTATCACTTTACATTAAACTGATAAGTAAAATCATTTTACTGGCTCAAAACATGAAGATAAATTAAAAACAGTGCGACAAAGAAGCTGTGAAATCTTGCGTCTGCACAAGGGTTTCTCATTTTCACACATAAAATGAACACAATGGATTTGGATGTTAATATCAGGTTGTAATCCCTATATTTTACAAACTATGATTGACAACCATTGAAAGTTTGCGGTATATGTATGAAATATCCCAGCGTTTAATTTGTGCTGCAGAGCAGTTATAGGGCCTATAGAAATGTGATCTCTGGATAGTGCACCACAATAATGAAAGGAGAAGCAAAAGCTTTAACAATGACTCAACCAAGCAACTTCTCTAAAATGTAAGATGATACCAAATAATAGGACAGTTCTTTGCCAAGCCTTTGAGTTCTTGAATTCTACCAATTTCTAGCTGAACTAGAAGAGATACAGGTTTCCTGATAAATGTATAATCAGAACATAAAGGAAATGAAATGCTGTCAAGTTTCAGTGTTCCACAATCATCAGTTTTTAGTAGCTGTATCATATCTCTGTTCCTTGACAGATCCGCATAACAAAATGAAATAATGTCAAGACTTGTGTGCTCTTATCTAAAAATGTGTTTGGGTGAAAAAGGACTTCAAATGTAATTTTTTAAAAGAAGAATGTGAAAAGTTTTGTTTGAGTCTTTAAAAACAGAAAATACACTATCTTTCCAAGGCTGACATATGTCATGACTTAGGGCTTATACTCACACTGTTCTGAATACGGCTTATGAAACATTTCTCCAATTTATATTTGGGGGCACTGTCAACAAAGTTAGGTTTGTTTGATAATAATGTTCTTTTCATACATGAATAAATGTATAAGACATGAAGTACAAAAAAGAAATGGTTATATTATATAAGAACTCCTATAAGTATCACAGTCTTCCTTTGTGCGTACACATTGACATAGTGTCTATGTAGTTTCACAATTTTCAGAGAATATTAAGGTTATGATTTGAATCAAGAACAGGACTCGAAGTCCTGTTGCAAAGCATTCTCCAGTAACCAGCCACGACAGGGAGCAACAGAGGAAAGTTAATTTGGTGCCTGGCTGCATATAACATTACTAAGACTCCAATCTTCACTGTATATTTCCATCCTTTTACTAGTTTAAGACACAACTTTAACATACTTTGACTGAAGCTTTTAAAAGTGAATTTTCTTTAAGAAAGTTAATAGAAAATCATACCATAGTACCACAGATATAATGAAACAGCACAAACTTTTCAACCATCTCAATGCAAATATATAGGACTCTTTTCAATGGACCTGATTCTGCAAAATACTGAATTCCCACAATTTGAGAAGGAATGGTACATGGCACTTCATAGAAGACTAGTCCTATAATATGATTCTTCCCCTACCAAAAGAGCTGTAACTTCATAACAACTTCAAAAGGGTAAATGCTATCCATGTGCAATAACTGATTGATAATTGATATTTTAAAAATTATATCTCTGTCAGTGGAAAAACCAACCAGCCCCCTTCCCTCACCCCCAACTTTTCTTCCATGTCTCCAAAAGCCATTAAAACAGCAAGGGTCATTCAGTAGAAGCAGCAGAAGGATCCAAATGGTGAATTTGCTTATCCAGATAACTGAATACACTAATGATTCTTTCTCACTTTCTTAGAATTATTTTTTTAATAGCTTCTTGTAAAAATGAACAGAGTGACCAAATCTTTACATGGGGCTCAGCCATGCAGAGAAGTTTGTCAGCATTGATTATTATAGCTTTCAGACTCATAAGCTACTCAGCATGTGCTTAGCAGGGTATGTTTAGAGCTGCATTATACTGTACTCCAATCTGGACTCTAACTCAGACAACACAGAGATCTATGAAACTTGTTACAAGCAGTGTCACCCTTGGATTGGGCTTGTCAGCCATAAACAGATTCATCAGGCTTCTGAGTAGACCTCTTAGGTGTGGACCATAATCCAGAGAATCAGCAGTTGCATACTATGCTGTACGAGGGATACTGAATGACTAAAATGGTTGTGAGTGTGTGCAGAGTTGAAGGAATTTAGAAGCCCAGGCCAAGATTCGTAAAAGTATCTAGAGAACACAAATGCCTGAATCCTTGGATTCTTAATATGGAACATCCATAAAGTGACATTTTCTAAAAATCAGGCCCCTTTGTTTTATGTTTCAAGTTAGGCACCCAGCATTTAGGACACACACTTCCAAGTCACCTGAGATAATACTGGTTCTGGTTACAAAGATTTACCTGCTCTTTATTTCAGTCAGATTTGCAACAACCATACTGCTTTATAGAATTTACTTTAAGTCTCAACTTAACGATAATTATTCTCTGTATGTTGAATTATTTTCTGCACGCTCAATTTCGGCAACCTTGATGCACAACTTAGAAAAGGATGTTGTTGGCAAGCCTGGTTGCATTCTGAACCACTCTGGTTAGTAAACATACTGGTATGGCTTTTGAAAATGTGCTCATATTTGACAGTCTGATTATTGCCATTTATTAAGTTGCAGTTTTTTAAATTTCATGTTAGAAATTAAAGCAGGAATGTGGAAAACCACCCATAATATACTGTAACAAACATATTACTGTAGAGGAGCCATTAAGATGAGCACTTGTGACTAAACAATTTCTGTGATATACATGAAGCACAGAAAACACTAATCAGCAAATCCTTAAGTAATGCTTCCTACCCCTTTAATGAGAAGGCTATATTAGCTACAATTCTGATTAGCTACTAAATAAGAGATTCTCTGTACTCCCATTTTCTGGGCTGGGGAGAGGTAAGCCCCATGGCTCTACATACTTTAAATATGATTAAGCATGTACCTGCCCTCTAGCTCAGGAGTTAGAAAACTTTCTAATGCTGTAAATATCTTAAGAGACTGATTCAGAGATCTCTCTGCTTCCTGTACACAATCAAACAACAAGCATATAGGAGTAGAAGATGACTATGTGGCAAGCAATATTAGCCATCCAGGCATGTTATATATAGAGCTATCCACACATGTAGTTTTCTAACTGGAAAAAAGAGAGGTTGCACTACAAAGTTTAACTCTCTGCAGATAGCTCAGGAGCTTTAACTCTTCCAGATCCTGCAAGACTGATTCTATATTTTACTCAATGTGGGTCTTATTTCTGTAGATAAGTGCTGTTCTCTACATATAAATAGGTTTATTTTAACATAATTTATGTAAGCTCCAGAGATAATCAAGTTAAATTAAACTTACTTTTCTATAAACCTACCTTTCACTTGACTAATCTCTCTCTAATAATACACTAGGAGTTTCAGTGCAACATCCTGGGCAAAATAGCAGGAACAGGAGTATGTTCTGGTTGGTAAGAGAACAAAAAGCCAGTTCCAGATTTCTGCAATTAGTGCTACACATGAATTGCACCGTAAGATCTACTTTGCTTTCAACATTTGATAAACTTGTTCGCTAGCATGCATAATTTTGAATAAGGACCTATACGCTTTACAGCTCTGGAATTTGCCACAAAAAAATTCCCATATGCACAACTGTCAGAATCTTTCCTTATATTTAACAAAAAGAAGAAAGAATAGTTTTCATTTCTGTAAAGAACACCCACAAAGTATGATGTAGTAGTCTCTTCCTGTATCTACATAGACATGAAAAAACAGCCTTGAAAAGCATGATATGCTCCATTCATCAAACCCAGGAGCCTGTGAAGTTCATGATGCTATACCTGCAGAATTTCAAGTTTTTCAAAGGTACCAGAGACTTGCCCATTTTAGCCATGGAATTCACCATTTTGTAGCAGCCAAGCTTGTGCCCTTTTGGTTTCTAGTCCTCTGCCTTGCTGCCCACCTACTGCTGGCCAGTTTTCTCCATAAGGACAGTGAATTGAATTGTAATACATGCTCCCCAACCTTGTTTCATGAAGCCAGGCAGGAGGGAAGGAGATGTGCCTATAAATCACAATACACTCTTTTTACTAACAAATTCATATAACTTCTCCTAACACTCAAGACCCTCTGATCATCACAGATCCTGGTTTTCTCTGATAAAAAAAATCCCCAGTTTGCAGATTAAAGTAACCCAAAATCCACATCTTTCCATGATTAACATGAAACACCACTATATATATCTTCATATTAGTTAATAAAGGAAAATGTGGATCTATATACATATCTATATATTAGTGGTATTTCATTTAAATCATGGAAAACTGTAGATCTATACATATATTTGGGCTGTGCAAAGCTTCAGTAGCCAATTTGATTCGGAAGAGATTTGGCACGATTCAGCAGCTGAATCTCCAAATCCGAATAGAATCAAAAGACTCATTAAAAGGTCTGAATCAAATCAGAAACATCCAAATTGATCCACAAAAGATTCGGAGATTCAGAAGGCAGGCTTGCAGGAAACAAACTAAGAAGAGGGAGGGGGGTGGGAAAGACTGCTCTGATATTGATATCTGTAGCTGGCCAGCGACTGTGATCTTTCCCTGAGTTCTCTTCCAGTCAGTCCTCTGGGGGAGGAACATAGAAACAAGATATAAGTCTGTGTGTGAAATGATCTGTTCTGTGCCTTTTGTGAGCTGTGTCTGTCTTGCAGCAGCAGCAGCAGCAGAAAGGTTCTGGCTTGGTAGCACTAGCTAGTCTCTTGCTAGGAAGTTGTATCCAATCCTTTCCTACTTACCCTTGCGTGCCATCCCTATTGTTATCCCTTTCAACTTATTCTTCCCCCCAAATCCTCTTATTTGTTCTTCTTAATCTGTCTTTTTTTCTCCCCACACAAAAAGAAATCTGTGTTTTCCCTGACAGTGTGTCATCACTGTGCAGGAATGCACAACACACACACACGTTGCAGCACACCAAACATGAAGTGTGCGGGAAAGGCAGGTGCCAGGTCTTCTGGCAGGGGAGGGAGAGGGGGCAGAAGGACAGCTGCAATCCCCCCCCCCAAACACAGACACACCCTCTTTCCTAGTAGCAATGAGTTTTCTGCTGCTAGTAGCAGCAAGGAGGTGGGAGCAGTGTCTGCACCTGTACCACCTCCACTAACACCAGTAATAACCGCCAGCACCAGCACGACAGTCTCCACCCCAATTTCAGTTCTCAGCACGAGCCTTCCAGTGCCAGAGAAAGAGCTGGATCTGCAAGCAGAGAAGCTCAGGGCCATAGCAAATGAAATTCTGGGGAAGGAGGGGAAATCTGCATTTGTGCTCCACACCTCTCAGAGTTCCCCTAGAGGTAGGTCTCCTTCTCTAGAAGGCATTTCAAAGGAGGTTGTGGGGGCAGGTGGCTCAGCTCCTCTTCCTGGGGAGGAGAGGGATCAGGCAGGATCCCTACCCTCAACCCAGAAGCAGGTGGGTAGTGTTGTGTGGGATCATTGTGAGGTGGCAGATGATCCCAGGTATGCTACCTGCCAACACTGCCAAAAGTGGATCAGCCAGGGCAAGGAAGTGAAACACTTCACCATCACGGCAATGCTGCTGCATCTCTGCAGGCACCACCCCTTTGCCCTTCTTCCTCCTCGGCCTGGTACTAGTGAGGGTGTGCCCAAACAAGTCCCCCTCTTGCTCCAAAGCCCCTGTCCCCAAGAAACCAGTGGGGGAAAGGCAGAGACAAAGTGGGGGCACGCGTTCTCAAGGCAAGCAAAGTCACCCAGAGCACTGAAGAGATGCTTGTTCTGTATGGCCAGCCCTTCTCCTTTGTTGAGCGTCCAGGATTTAGGTGGCTCATGGCACTCGAGGCTCCATCCAACCAAGTGCCTGCACGCACCACCTTTAGCAGGATGGTGGTGCACTCTCTGTATGAGGCATGCAGGGAATACCTGAGGGTGAAGCAATGCAAGGCAGGGCTGCAGGTAGCTTTCCACTTCACTTCGGACATCTGGAGAAGCCAGGGTGGAAATCATGCCTCTCTCTCCCTCCAGTCAGGCCATTGGTGGACTCTCCTTCAAGCAGAGGTGATGGATGAGTCCCACACAGCAAGGGAGATCATGGTGGCCATGAACTTCATGGTGCAGAGAGGGCTCATTGGGCAGGGCAAGCTCACCTGTGGGTTCAGGGTCACCAACAAAGAGG
>NW_017729032.1:121190919-121192412 GCF_001723915.1 Gavialis gangeticus
GGGGGGCCAGTGTGCTCCCTGGCAGATCTGAAAGCGTTTCCAGGTCTGCTGCTGAGTGTGCTGGGGACCCACCTCTCCTGCACTTCTGTGGGATGCTCCATGTGCCCCAGCACTGCAGCATTCACGACCTGCCTGTTACTTTGAGGTATGTAGAAAAAGCACTTAAAGCTGTGTCTATGCCTATGTCCGAATCTCTGAATCTTTTTGAATCTCTCTGAATTGATTTGGAGGGTTCTGATTCGATTTGGATTTGGAGATTCAGCCACTGAAAGCTTTGAACAGCCTTAATATTATTTATACATATTAGTACTGTTTCATTTTAATCGCGGAAAAATGTGGATTTTGGGTTACTTTTTTTAATATGAAAATTGGGGTCTTTTTTTAAATCAGAGAAAACCAGGATCCTTGGTGAATCATTCAATACATGAGAGCCAATGATGAGGGAATGAACCAGAACTGTATAGTAGAAGAGGCTGCTGTATAGAGTAGGGATCAGTAACCTACACCCTGCAAGGATTCATCCAGTCTACAAAGAAATTTTTTGCATCACATCAAGCATGCCAAAAAATCCTGGGCCCCCAGGTGTCACCTTGCTCTTGCTACCATGCATGGAGCCCCCATAGCCTCCCCTTAGCCACTCTCACCTGTGGCTCCAAACCAGGCCCAGTGGTGTGAATGGCCAGGAGTGTCCTCACAGTTTTAGATCGGGTGAGTCAGAGCTGCTCAGACCCTGCTGACCTGTCAGAGCTCTTACAGCTCCCCTACCCTGCCCAACATTTCCAAGACAAATGGAATTACCAGTGACATTTGCACAGTCTTGCTTCCCTCACTTCCCACTGGATGGGGAACTACACCCCACCAAAGCACTGCACCCTGGGAGCTATAGTCCAGCCCACCTTAGAACCAAGTTTTGTTAATCTGGTCTGCTGTTATAGGGCGCTGACCCCTGGTCTAAAGGACCCCTTTATCTTTTGCTGCGTAAGTTAGAAAATACATAGTGATGTAACAAAAGGGGTCTGAAAGACCCCACGAGCAAGACCCAGAACCCCACAGGGGCTGAACAAGCCCCCAATAAAACACAAAACTGACCCTGGGAGCAGGAAGCAGCAGGGCAGCTGTTAACAAGCTGGGTGGCACTGGGCTGATGATGTCAGCCCCCAGTGCTGCCACAGGAGATTGAAAAGACACCCGGAGTGCCAGAGAGGTGAGTGGAGAGCCTGCCCCTGTGCCAGTTAAGGTAGACGCAGGCGCAGGACACTGAGGCAGAGAAATGTTGGAGTCCTGGGGCTCAATGTATACTGAGAAGTATAGGCTCCATGCTCCCAAGGCTAGGGAGTGAAGCCTCATTTACTAAACAAAACCCAGCAGCTTAAGCGAGCTGGGTGTGTTGCCAGCAGGCTAAGACCATTGTAGGCAACCATCATAGAAATTAGGTTCCTCTTCATTTCTTTCTTTTTTTGGCTTTTTTTCCTTTTCTTTTTTTTTTTTTTTTT
>NW_017729032.1:121192961-121193405 GCF_001723915.1 Gavialis gangeticus
TGGTGCAGAGAGGGCTCATTGGGCAGGGCAAGCTCACCTGTGGGTTCAGGGTCACCAACAAAGAGGCCAATCTGGTGAAGGTGGTGCATGATGCCAACTTTGTTGGGTCCTATTTGATTCGGATTCAGATTTGGCCCAAATCAGGGATAGCAATTCGATTAGTTGATTCAGATCACTGTCACTGATTCGATTCAGCTGAATCCGAATCTGAAGATTCAATGTTGCTTTGGAGAATCAGTGATTCGGCTATAGATACAGCTTTAGAACTTTTTTCTACATACCTTGAGGTAGCAGGCGTGGCTTGTTATTGCTGCAATGCTGGTGCACATGGAGCGTCCCACAGGAGTGTGGGGGTCTGCCGGGGAGCATGCTGGGGGCCCCCCACACACCTTGCTGGCTTGGCAATCAGCTACAGTCACCAAGCCAGGGGAGCGCGGGGGGGGG
>NW_017729032.1:121198405-121213555 GCF_001723915.1 Gavialis gangeticus
GGTTACTTTTTTTAATATGAAAATTGGGGTCTTTTTTTAAATCAGAGAAAACCAGGATCCTTGGTGAATCATTCAATACATGAGAGCCAATGATGAGGGAATGAACCAGAACTGTATAGTAGAAGAGGCTGCTGTATAGAGTAGGGATCAGTAACCTACACCCTGCAAGGATTCATCCAGTCTACAAAGAAATTTTTTGCATCACATCAAGCATGCCAAAAAATCCTGGGCCCCCAGGTGTCACCTTGCTCTTGCTACCATGCATGGAGCCCCCATAGCCTCCCCTTAGCCACTCTCACCTGTGGCTCCAAACCAGGCCCAGTGGTGTGAATGGCCAGGAGTGTCCTCACAGTTTTAGATCGGGTGAGTCAGAGCTGCTCAGACCCTGCTGACCTGTCAGAGCTCTTACAGCTCCCCTACCCTGCCCAACATTTCCAAGACAAATGGAATTACCAGTGACATTTGCACAGTCTTGCTTCCCTCACTTCCCACTGGATGGGGAACTACACCCCACCAAAGCACTGCACCCTGGGAGCTATAGTCCAGCCCACCTTAGAACCAAGTTTTGTTAATCTGGTCTGCTGTTATAGGGCGCTGACCCCTGGTCTAAAGGACCCCTTTATCTTTTGCTGCGTAAGTTAGAAAATACATAGTGATGTAACAAAAGGGGTCTGAAAGACCCCACGAGCAAGACCCAGAACCCCACAGGGGCTGAACAAGCCCCCAATAAAACACAAAACTGACCCTGGGAGCAGGAAGCAGCAGGGCAGCTGTTAACAAGCTGGGTGGCACTGGGCTGATGATGTCAGCCCCCAGTGCTGCCACAGGAGATTGAAAAGACACCCGGAGTGCCAGAGAGGTGAGTGGAGAGCCTGCCCCTGTGCCAGTTAAGGTAGACGCAGGCGCAGGACACTGAGGCAGAGAAATGTTGGAGTCCTGGGGCTCAATGTATACTGAGAAGTATAGGCTCCATGCTCCCAAGGCTAGGGAGTGAAGCCTCATTTACTAAACAAAACCCAGCAGCTTAAGCGAGCTGGGTGTGTTGCCAGCAGGCTAAGACCATTGTAGGCAACCATCATAGAAATTAGGTTCCTCTTCATTTCTTTCTTTTTTTGGCTTTTTTTCCTTTTCTTTTTTTTTTTTTTTTTGAGAGAAGGCCACCTAGGACCGGTGGAGTTCTAAGATCTGGCTTTAAGCTCAAGATTAACCTCTTGTCAGCAAGGGAGCAACAGAGTAATCCAGACAAGACTAGGAAATGCCTTTAGAATTTCCCCTTAGGTCAAAACCCAGATCAAGCCAGGGTCCCACATCAGTCCATTGTCTCAACACCAATGGCTGGCTTGTGGCTGGGGGTGTAGGGGAGGTGGAGTCCCTTCATCAGACACTCTCAGATCTGTGAGTAACCCCAAGTGGGACCCCTGTGTTGAACAACATTGAACCCCTCCTATCAAATTGTGTATTGTCAAAGTCATGACAGGAGAGTTGAGGGGAGGCCTATCTTGGTGGGGACTCAAGAAAAACCCACCCTTGGATAATCGGGAGCATTACAAGTGAACAATGCAAGGGAGCTCCATGAAGAAACAGGAAGGTCTCATAGTTCAACATGCGGAATGTTGCCTTGTAGAATTCCTTGTATTTTTTCGTCCTACTGCCCCACAAATGTTATGCTGGGAGAAACAGTAGTCACTAGGCATGTTCAGACATTACCCTATGGCAATGTTGCTACTGCACCATGCTTTAGTACTTCCAAAAGCACAGCACAGTAACTGTTCATACTGTACCATACATGTGGCGCACAGTTATTTTTAGCAGCTACTTCACTGTAGTGGCATGTTATAATGGGAGAGCATGCCACTACAGCAAAATAACTGCTGGTCACATGTAGATACCAGATGCTACGTTGCCATAGCACATCACTACAGCAATACAGTGTCATGTGTAAACACACCCACTAATTTCCCAACTTGAGATCTCACATCATATTAGCAGAAACTCTGAGCACTTTGAAAAACCACTGGAGATAATGAAACTGTGCTCTGGTATCTAAAAAGTGCTAAATTCTCTGAAAAAATAGGCCACAGGCTAATTAAATCAGGGCTCTCAACTTACTGTACATTTTGTATCTCTGTCTCATCTTCACACTTCTTTGACCCACCTCTGTCTTGCAAAAATAAATTAGTCTGTGTTGGTTAAACACCAAGTTTCTATAGCAATGAGTTCAAGAGAATTAAGGAAATTGATAATTCTTCATTCAGAGAAGGTCTGAAGGGAGCAGAATAAATAAGGAGACACGCATAGAACAATAAGGGGCTAACAAAACATGAACACTGGTCCTTAACTGAGCACCACCCAAGCTGTGCACAAAATGGAGCAGGGGACCTTTTGGACAGGCAAACATGAAATACATAATTAAAGACTGTTCCATAATGTCTTAGTGTACACAGGGTCTTAGATTTAAGGTTATATGTGCATCCTTAGTTTGGATAACTAACTTCTTAGTGCTCGACTTAAAAAAAAACCATTAAAAGAATTTAAGTTTGCAAAGTCATAGATGCTTAACAAAGACCAATGTATGCCATGTGATTTATACATACATGTAAGTGCACACCATGCAGACTAATCTGGCAGCTCAAGATATTTATCATTTAAAACTCTAGATATATATTATTTTAAATCCCAAGTAATAAAACACTGAACATAAGGATTTAGAAGTGAAAAGCTGACGGATCTTTAACTAAAGCAGAGCGTATTGGGCTGGCTCCAATGCTGACTATGCTAACCTGTGAAAAATAACCTGTAGAGATAAATTTAAACTTAATTAGCACATCTTCAAATTACCCGTTCTGCTGTTTCAAACAGAGCAGCAGCTTCTGCCTTGCCCACTTGTTGCACCATCTTGTAAAACAGGCTCTCTCTCTCTTGTAACAGAATGTATGGCTCATCGTATTCTTTCAGTCTTCCTGCATCCAAAACCTGTTAATCAGCAGAAACAAATCTATGAACACATGAAATTCTGAAACAGACATTACCCTAAAGATTACAATACAAAGGATGGTGGCTGGATTTTTTTAAATATGTACTCTGATTTACTGTTAAATAAAGGACAGAAAATTGAATACCTGAAGGCCCTTTATTGGGGGTGGTAGTACATTTTCTTTTCTAGACTATTTGTACTATTTTCTAGGGTCCTACAGTCACATTATTAGTTATATGAATGCAATCAGAAATTCTTCAGGATATGGTAATTCATTAATGAAGCAAATTAAGTGGCTAATAAACTGTATGATTAATTTTGTAATAAGAAAATTAGGATGGCATACTGATAGTGAACCAAAGAGTCAATACTGAAGGTATTTAAAAAAATCCTTGTTGCTTGGTTTAAGTGCATTAGGAACAGGAAAGGTGCAACAGAACAGCTGGGCCTTTTGGGCTTCAGGGTGGAAGTGCAATTAAAAAAAGACATTGCTGAAAAAGTAAATTATCTCTTTCATTAGTCTTCACTAGAGAATATTGTAAATCACTAGGACTAGACGATACAGGCTCATGAGTTTTAAAAAATGCAATAATAAAGTGACTGAGCTGTTGGGAAAGATGTTCATTCTCGCATTTAAATCAGTCAGTCTGTTGAAGAACTGGAGAATATCAAAGTATATAAAAAACTGTACCTATATTTAAATAAAAAGGTGTAAGAGGTGATTTGGGAAATTTACAGATCAATAAGTCTCAATCCTTTACCTGCAATTTGGTTAAAATTATAACAGAAATATTAAATATGTGGTAGATCATGATATGATAACATTTACTCACAATTCAATTTTGTGAAAGAAAATTACACCTCACAAGTTTACCAGAATAAGTGAATGGGACAGCCAATAAGAAAAGAACAATTTAATAATTTTTTTGGACTTTGAAAAGGCAACTGAAGTAACAAAAATAGCTATGGTACAAAAGAAAAAAATCTAAATGAATAAGAAACTAAGACAGAAAACATAAATGGACAATTTTCACACTGGCAAAAGTCTAACAGATGGGAGCCACAAATACTAGGACCATAAGTATTAATCTTCAGGAAAAGGCATCAAATAGCAAGGTGGCAAAACCTACAGATGATGGAAAAGTATTTAAGTTTAGACCAAGGAAGACTTCAGATAAACCTACCCAAGCTAAAATAAATGAGCAATACAATGGTAAATGAAAGCCAAAACTAACAAATGTGACAATATGCATTATTTTAATTAATCATACACTTTATGGGATTCTAAATTAACAGCAGTTAATAGCAATTAACAGACTTAGGAAAGAAACACAGGCATCATAGTGGGAAATCTGAACACTGTTTTAAGTGCAGAGCAGTCACTGTCAAACCAAGGCTAGGCACAGACATTCAAAAAGCCTGAGGTGGAAGTGATCTAACTTACGTGTTTTACTCTCAGCACCCTAGGTTAGATTGCTACCAAATAGAATGGATGCTTGGCCTTCAGTGAAGAGGGCAACACAGGCTACATGCACTGGCTGAGGCCAGCAGGTTGGGGGCTCCCCACTGCTGAGTATAGCCAAGTGCAGCCCCGTTACAGGGCCACCCCTGATTGGCTGCTGGGCAGGGTCGAGCACACCTTCTCCCACTACTGGCACCTGTCAACTGCAGGCAAGCTATGGAGGCAACTAGGCTTCCATACCCTGCAGCCAAGTTTGCTATCTGGCACTGCACCTGCTCATGGGTGCATGGGAAGGCTCTGAATGGGCTTCTGCATACTGATCCAGGGCCTCCCCATGCACCCACAAGTAGGCACAGCACCAAAGAGCCCAACTAGGCTGTGGGGCACAGAAAAGCACCCTTCCCCCATTAGCAGGGATCCTGGTTTTCTCTGATTAAAAAAAATCCCCAATTTTCAGGTTACAAAAAGTAACCCCAAACCCACATTTTTCCGGGATCAAAATGAAACACCACTAATACATAGATATACGTATAGTGGTATTTCATTCTGATCATGGAAAAATGTGAATTTTGGGTCACTTTTTTAACCAGAAAATTGGGGATTTTTTTTAATCAGAGAAAACCAGGATCTCTGCCCATCAGCAACAGCCTTAGGCATCTGCAGCCGGTCTGTTCCCTGGCGCTGTGACTGATCATGGTGCATGGGGGGGGCAGAGTGGCTCCTGCACATCCACCCAGGGACCTACATGCCCTGTGAGTGGGCACAGAGCCAAGGAGCTTGACCAGGCTGTGGGGCACAGAGGAGCACCCTTACCACTCCCCCATCAGCTTGGGAGCACCCTTACCACTCCCCCACTGTGCTGACTTGGCTCTGAGAGAGCTTGGGGACAGAGCAGCCAAGGGTGGGCTGCAATGGCATCTCCCTAAGAGCGGGAGGCTAGTGGTGGGCCACAAATGCCTCACATGCTAGTAGACTGTAATTTGAGTTGGGAGGGGATCTAGTACAGAAGTTCAATAGACCATTCTAAACTAACCTGCTTAAGTCTGATGCTACTTCCATCTAGGTCTATCCTGGACTGGGTTCTGCCATTTTTAAACCAGTCTATGTTTGGTTAACTTCTGTTGTATTACAGGTTTAGATTGATTTCTGATCACTAATACTGGTTTATATGTAATGTCTGTACCTAGCCCAAATGTTCAGATACATAAGGAATGAGACAAAACCATGCAGAAAATATTTTTTCATACAATAAGCCCTTGGTATGGCCAGCACCAGGAAAGACCATCAGAAACATTTTCTTGAGATGAAGCATTTCTACAGAACCATACTAGATATTTTTTAAAATGGGTCATATAATAATGGCCTTTACATAAAACTTATTTTTTTATTTTTACTTTAAATCCACAACAAGGCTATATAGTTTCTTACTTAAAATACAGAAACATACACTAAAATCAGCATTGATATAGCTGAAACAGAGGAGACACAGGAACAGGCAATAAGAATGATTGGGAAGCTTGGAAAAATGTATGTGGACATTTTTTTTTAAACCCAAGATTGTTATACACCCTTCCCACATAAGGATACATCAGATGCATACATATGCCCATGAGTGGCTACAAAGTGTAAATGGAAAAATTTTGATATTATATGATATACAAATGGGTCTTAATGTATACTAAATATTCAAAGAATGCCACCTATGCCATTTAAGGGCACATATGGAGACATCTCAGTATACTTAGCACTATCCTATTTAAGGATAAATTGCACATGTAATTGTCTTTGCAATCTTTCAAATATTTTATTTATATATTATTTATATTACATATGAACACAGAGAGCAAGTCATAGTTAAAAACAGCTTTCTTAAGGATTCAAAGGTAACTATTATACGTACTACCTACATAATCATTAAAATATCCTATAATTTTGCATTCCATATTAGGCATCTTGAACACGATGTGGGTTTTTTCACTAAGTATAGCATTGCAGCATGTAAACATCCCTTGTGAAATTAAAGAAAAAGCGCATTCTCTAAATATGCATCTTTCATGTGGAATGCGACAGAGAAAAGAAAGGTCCCTGGTTTACTACTCCTAATGCTATTTTTAACTATAATTTTAATATTGTTTCATATTATATTATATTAATAAAATATTGTAATGTAAATTGCATTTGTACTTTATAAGTATTTAAATTATGCAGGGAGGTGTTTAGCCACGTTAGTTTGAAGTTAAGCAGAAGGTAGGGCAGGGTAGCACCTTATAGACTAACTGGTTCAGAGAGTCAAGCGTGCATGAGAACAACTGAAGCCTGGAGAGGTAGCATATTTTGACTTTGTGTAATGCTATACCTATGTAAAACTGCTTTTTACTATTATGAAATTCAGATTTTGCTAATGAGGCATAGAACTTTGAAAAATGCAGAAAACCAACCAGCCAACAGTAACTGGAAGCAAAGTATCTCCTCCAACTGGAGGGGAGAAGCCTACTCCATTTTTCTTTTATAAATTTTAACTGGGCAAATTAGCAGAATCTCAGCAGAGGAGGGGAGAACATGGGCATGACTAACATGAAAAGCAATGTTTGTATTTAACATATACAATTTTAAGTACACATTCTCCTCCAATCTTGAGGAAAAAGCACCTGAATATAGTACAAAATGGAAGACAAGGTCAATAGAATAGAAAAATGTGTAACTTTTTTAAAAATCACAAAGGAAAAAACCAAGGCAATACTATACATAAGGCAATATTTTAAGTTATTTTCAGAGGGTCCATTATTCTTTGTTTATTAATGTGGGGGATCCCCTGTCAGTTGCTCTGATTGATGAAGTAGTGGGTACAGCTTATGGTAGTGGTTTTGGCTTACAAGTATGCCTGAGATGTACTCATTTGAAAAGACCACCTTTCCTTGAATACTATACTATTGATGTAATTGAATTCATCAGTTATTGGTGAAGCCCTGTTGATATAAACAAATGAGCTAGGGACAGACATTCAAGAACCCTGAGCCTGAATTGATTCAATATTTGCCAGTTAGTCTAACCTGCAAAGTTTGAAGTGATTTGGAGATGGATAAACATTCCTTTTTCATTCCAGAAATGCAGGCACATGCCTGCAGTGGCTCAGAGTAGACTCCAGGTGGTGCTAGAGCAGCCCTCCTTTTCCTTTCACAGAGCTGAAGGCGAGGGGGGCAGGATGCTCTGATTATCGCAGCAGGGAATTGATAACAGTGTTTATCACCCCTAACTCAGTGTTTATCACCTCATTAAGAAAACAAGAGAGGGACATTACCAGCTACCTGCTGATTCTGCCTTTGTCATACCATGGACTGTAGCCAGCATGTGGTCTGCTAGCTAATACACACATACCTCTCAGCAAGACAGAGGGAAGAGGGAGATTCCTGCTTAGCAGGGAGTGTGTGGAGGGGGGTGTGGAGCAGAGAGTCCTGCCCAGCCCAGAGAGCATGCCAGGATGCTGGGGAAGTCTGGCTTTACTCAGCAAGGGGTCTGGGACAGATATAGCATAAACCAGTTTGAGCCGAATCAGTTAACTCTGATACAACATTCAACCAGGTTTATCTCAAACCAGTTTTAGCCATTTTCAAACTGGTTTATGTGCACTGAACATCTGTTCTGTTACAGGTTTAAACTAGTTTCTGATTACTTAAACCAGTTTGTGTGTAATGTCTGTCCCTAGCTATGGAAACAGTTAGCCGGTGTCCCCAAGCAAGCACTCCCCAGCTTGAGCCTTGTTTCCCTTGTTTTGGTCCAGATCAGCTTTAGTTTATCAGCAGGAATCCTGGTTTTCTCTAATTAAAAAAATCCCCAATTTTTGGCTTAAGAAAAGTAACCCCAAATCCACATTTTTCTGTGATTAAAATGAAACACCACTTATATACAGGGATTAAAATAAAACACCACATATATACAGAACTAATTATTATATAGTAGTGTTTCATCTTAATCATGGAAAAATGTGGATTTTGTGTTACTTTTTTATATCTGAAAATTGGGGATATTTTTTTTAAATCAGAGAAAACCAGGATCCCCGTTTATCAGTCATTAGTTTTTTTCTGGCTGTGAGGTAATGGGAATATTTCAGTAGAATTACTGAAGTTTTCAGATATGTTTTTTGCTGCTGGGTTATCATTCACCAGTGTGAATAGTGATTGATAGTTGAAAGATGGAGGTTACAGGAGGGGGTTATTTGGTAGTTAAATATTTAGGAATCATCAAGTCGTGTCTAGGGTAAAAGGAAGGTACTCATTTTTGTGTGGATGCTCATGTAAAAATCAAATAAATTAAATGCTTTTGCTATGGTTCTGTTATGCTTATTTCAAATTTCATATACTTCAATTTATAGGCTTATTAGCATAATAAGGACTACGTATGAATTAGCATGATACTACATTGCAAAGAGAGGCAGAATGTGATCCTTAATTACTGATTACTCATTTTCTGATCAAATTTCATATGAAGCACAATTTCTATCACTAAATTGGCCTAGACAGATTCCAACGTAGCTGCACCTGCTGAATTAAGTGTAGGAAAGTGAGACAGACTTGTAGTAAGTAAGATCAGACAACAGTAATTCAGGTACAGAAGAGAATAGTTCCTTCTCTGAACTTGAAGTCTGACCTCAACTTTTTCCAGAAACTGACATGAAAGTTATTTGTGGCATCTTGGACAAATCACATTTCTCAGTACCTGAGTTTCACAAGTAGTCAGATACAGAAAATAATCCCTCATGGAGATGCTGCAAGGATTAACTGCCCGCAACATACTTTGAGATCCTAGACTAAAAAACAATGCATAAGCCCAAAACACTGGGTGTGTCTACAGGACACACGGTAGACTGTTCTATTGCACTTCAGTACGCCATAGCAAAAATGTCACTTCATCAATTTACTGGATACAAAAATCATGGACTAAATACAGACACTGGATTTATGACACATTATAACCTGTTTAACATCTGGCTCCCCCAGTAAACCCTCCACTTTTTACCAGCTGTTTTCATTCCCTCCCCTCCCCATCTCTTATGCATTGACTACAGCTACATTTATTCCCCTTTCCCTGCCCACCCCCCAGCTGTTTCTCACCTACTGACTACCTCAATTTACATTTTAGCTGACTGACTTTCTTGCATATCTACTGGCCTCTGGCTGCTTTACTACGCCATCCAGGAAGAGCACAGACCATCTGCAGACACTTCCTCAGCCTGCTGAAGGGTATTTGTACCCAAAAGCTTGCAAAGAAGAATTTTGCAACTATTTGAGTTGATCTAATAAAAGAGATTGGATTTACCCAAAGAACTTTGTCTGCCTATGTCCTTAGATGAACACCCCAGTAGCAAAGATGCATTAATGAACGTGTAGACGCACCCAGTGGCAAGCACATTATGACCTGATTTTCCCTCGCTTTGTGCCTTGGGCAGCCAATTACATTTGGGCAGAGCAACACTACAAGCAGCCATTTTGATTTGACATCATTTTTACTTGCTTTTTTTAAAAACTTGTTTTAGTTCTGTGTACACAAGTATACTAGGGACAAACCTGAAGGGAGACAAATCTTTGGGCTAGTACTGTCAATACTAGAGTTCTAGTCTCACGAATAAAAGTTTACAGGAGAGAACATCAATGATCACACGGAAGACTAAATAAACTTTAAATGTAATGGAAGACATCCATTCACCTTCATATCCGAAGTACAACCGATTATTACTGAGATCTATTCTGAATTATATTTGTACTGAGGCAGCATTGGCCAGACACTTTACAATTTTTTAAAGAAGTGTAAAAATGTATGCCAGTTCTGGAATAAAGCTTTCCAAATACTCTTGATCCACATAATGTTTTAACTCAGTTATAAAAGTATTCTGATACCTATCATCAGCCTCATCATTCTTCTTATTTTTGCCAAGGGGGCTAATGGTATTGGATATAAGGCAGGAAAGCAGTTTTCACATCCAAATCTTGTTTGACAGAAGGAGATTAACACTGAAAAAAAAACTAGGATTTAAACAAAAAGTTAAAAGAGAAAGCAGCTATTTAAGTTTGCAGTGCTCTGCAAAAAAAAAATAAAGAAAAAAAATGTGAAGGCAGAGTTTTATCAACAAAAATGCTTCCAAACTATTTTTTTTAGGAAGCTAAAAACGTTTTCATTACAACTTTTATTTATACACATACACACACGCACATACCCTCACAAACCTGGTTAGTTTGAGCTTTCACTATATCTTCATGGATAACTGTTTTCATATTTACATTTGCCATCCACTTAACAAGTAGAAAAGAAATCTGAAAACCTAAAATACTGGATAAAGAAAAACCATATTAAAGGAAAAAGTTATCAAAGGTCTCTTTGGTAAAGTGAAGAAGTGGAAAGTAACACACTGAAAGTCAAGAAAGTCCATTTTATACAGAACAAGACTGGATTCATGAATCAAAACATAAAGGAAAGTATATCTTTAGACACAGTATTTACTCTTCCTTTTGCATACCATTATGTTAATACTAATTTTGAAAATGAATTTTCTCATTGAAGTGATGCAGTTAGCACAGATCACATAAGAGAAACATCACTATTGAGAGGAAAAAAAAGAAACCATACAGATATTGATAGTGATCTAATAAATATTGTATAAAAATGGTGCAAAAGATAACAATAGTTTTAAGTTTATTTTCTAACTTTCAATGACAAAATCATACAGAAAGAATAAACAGTAATAAAACATTGAACGAAGTCAGAGTATGGGATAAAAGTGTTCAGCAAAACAGAGATGAGATGGCATGCAAGTGTGTTCCAATTAAGGAAAAAATATTGTTCTCATTCACATTCATCCTCACTTCATAGCCAGAGAGAAAACCAGACCGTTAAGGACTGACCTAAATCCTTTTATTTCCTCCTCAAAAGGGAAATAATTCAAGGAAATTATCTTTAGCAAATAGGTCTTATTTTAGACTTAGATAAGGCATCTCCAAACAGAAAAATAATTATGAAGTTCAAAACTCTAATAGGAAATAATTGTTAACCAATGTCTTCTTCAAAGGACAGGGCAAAGTGATCTTCCACAAAATCCTAGGAGAGGTGTGTATTTAGGACACACTGGGCATGTCTATACATTGCCCTATGGCGACATTGTTACTGCACTGTGCTTTAGTAACTGCACCATACACACAGTACATGGTTATTTTTAGCCCCTACTTCGCCATAGCTGCACACTATAACGGGGTAGTGCGCTGCTACAGCAAAGTAGCTGCTGGTCACATGTAGACACCTGTGGATGCTATGTTGCTATACTGTGTTGCTATGGTGACATAGCATCACATGTAGCTGCACCCAATTTTGGCTCCATCATAATTATAAGAAATAATTTACCCAAGACAGTATATAGCTTTGTGAGAAATCAGTCAGTAGCTTGTCTTCTATTTTGAATATATTTAGATTTAAGTATGTTCAGTCTTTTCCTCCTCCTCATGGTTTGCCAGGACAGATTATAAATAGTCAAAATAATTCTTATGAGAAATGTCCACGCATTTCATTCCAACTAGCATATGTTTACAAACATCTATGCCAGGGCTGTCCAATTGACAGTTAATATGGCTCCTGGGCTTCTACCCAGTTACTCCTCATATTATTCTATCCACAGCTAAGCCCATGATGCCAACAGAACCCATGGCGCAGTGAGATGTGGGGGCCACCTGAACATATGGTGCAGGGGAAAGAGGGACACCACCCAAACATAGTGAGGTGGAGATGCCTGCGGCCCTGTGCAGTGCAACAACTGCCCATTCACCTACATTTAATCTGAACGCTCCCCAAACCCTTTCAGGAATCAAGGTCAATTATGCCACTGCTAAGAACAGCCAAATTTGATATCAAACACTGTTAAGATTTCAGTTTTTGTCTGCAGATTCTGTAGTCACTGTACAGTGTTCAGTATAACAAGGCCGTTATCTTGAATACCTGTTTTTAATAGTCTTTATATTTCTCCACCAACCAGGTAGGACAGTGCTAGGTGATGAGCCAGGGCTGCTATTTTCCATTGGCTTTCTGCATACACTTTCTCTGTGCCTCAGAAAATGTCCCTCTGGACAGGAAATCTGTTAGTCTCAACTTGTTTCTGACATGCAACTCATCAGAAGTTGACCTACTAGCCTTAGTGGATGAAATGGTCAAAGTAGGGGCTCCCTTCTTTGTAGGCTTTACCAGTAGGTGCTTAAGTCTACTCTTTTCTGGTCTCTTCATTTGATTGTATGTATCTACAGCTAGCTGTTATAATGGCACAAAAGTTACAGCTATGTAGAATTTCTGTACTAGTACTCACTGTCTAAAACAACTCCCCATATATTCTATGTGGACAAAGTGTCCACTTAGTAGTCATGGTGGATATCTTTGCATTCTTCAGTTTTCCCCAACCTAAAATATATGTAACATACCACTAAAACATACAATTTCTATTATGCAATACACAAAGGTCTGGTGCCGCAGGTATGATGGTATGTTGAGGTCCTTAAAAGTGTGTCTTGTCACGCCCTGAGAACACTAAATATTTAGGGCCTATTCTTCTATTTGTCCCATGCCAAAGCAGCAATGATTTGGTCCTCTGCTCCTTCACTGAAGTGCACTGAACCAGTGATCCTTCTGTTTTCCAGTTCCCATAATTTCATGTTCATACATTTTTCGCCTTTTAAAATCAGATATGTAAACCTGCTAGTTCCTCAAAGAATGTTCAACTTCCTCACAACTATGGCATACATTCTTTCTTTTAGCAATGGTAGTTTCCATTAGTATAGACACAATGGCTTTGGGGCAAACCTTAACTCTGTCAATTTCTTCTGTTTCCTGAAACTTGCCATAACTAACCAGAATCTATTTGCTTAAGGTAGCAGTGGCTATTATGTCCTATTCTGGACAACTATTCAATGTAAGCATAATTTCTGAAAAAGTAAAACTTTTTGTAGATTTGTTGGTGTGATGACATGGGGATATATATTATTGCCTACAGAGGAATGTGATATGACTACACATTACATACTCACAGTTACCAGAATTCCATGCTATAAATGGGAAAGAAGAATTTGTCTATCTGGAATTTGTCTATACCATGCTCAGATATATCCTGGTACGGTATGCCTGGAAACACCCCACTCCTGCTAGCACTTCCAAACATGTCTCCTCTGGGGCTGCTCTCAAGACTTCAGTCTCCACCACGCTTGAGAGACGATGTGGGAGGGATGCCCTTGGAATGGTTCCACAATTCAATGTCTAAGTCTGGTGGGTGCAAGCAGGAAACGATGGATAGGGTATGCTTCAGACAATCCCTGCCAGGTCATGCTAGAAACACCATGTAGACATAACCCCTGGACGCACTGAACACTGGCCTTTCTTCTTGTAATTCAAACCCAAGACCACAGCCGGATGCTTTTAAGTGAACATATTGCTCAAGAAACAGCAACTTCCTGTGCCCCCCACTGAAACTCTGAGTCTGACTTGTTCTCTAGCATATCTATTTAGCAGTACCAATTTCTTTGAGGTATGGGTTTACCCTTGGCAAGGTAAATTCAACAATCTTAATCTCTTTTCAAGATCAGCAGGATTTTGACAGTTTTGCCTTAGAGACTACTGCTAATTTTCTTTGGCTTCATATGGTCTGTCACATTTTTCAGCTGAAAGTATGTTATCAGTGATTTTAATGGTATTTGTTAGATATCTGGGGCATGCCACATACACTTGACACGTCCATCAACACCAGGCACAAACTTCAAGATGCCATCAAATGATGGGAGCTGTACAAAGTCCTGAATAGAACAATTACATTGGTTTTGACTGTGGTGTGCCAATGCTCCTCCTAGGACAAACCTGAAGATTCCTGGCTGGAGGGTCTTGCACCTCCCCCCTATCTGCCTCCTCCTGCTCACAGGTAGCCCGATCACCACATTTTGGGTTTAGGAAGAAGTTTGACCCCAAATTTGTTTAGATTTGTACAATCTGGGGTTTTTTTTGTCTTCTTCTGTACCAGGAGGTAGGTAGAAGGTTGGGAAGGAGGGGTGGCCCTTTTCCTTGGCTGTCTCCAGCATATTTTAATTACTTTTGCAGCAGCAGGATGTTAGCCACCATGGTCCCACTGTATTACCTGGGACAGGCTAGGGTGTTATGTATTGTGGTTGTATCAGTATTGACTTTATACTTTTATCGAATAGGTTAAACAATGCATTTTTATAGAATGGTTTGAATAGGGCTGATCCTCGTTCAGACAGGGAACTGGACTAGATGAGTACTCAAGGTCCCTTCTAGCCCTATTTTTCTATGATTCTATTATTAAAAATGCTTCTTGAGCTAAGAGAATACCAAAGAGTAAGTGGATGAATGCACTTCTCTCTTGGGGAAATTAAATTGCAACTCAACATCAGAGGAATTTGAGATTGTAAAATTTGGTCTAATCTGACTGGCAGCAAAAGCAAAGTTACAGAATTCTCTCCCACATGCCCAACTCTTTCCTAGGGCCCTTGAAAGCACAGCCAGCCAAGAAACTGAACCTTTCAAGTTTTCAGCTTTCTTTCAGCATATTAGATGTGGTACAAGTGAATCCAACCTCTGGAATCCCAAAGAGCTGGATAGGCAAGCAGCAGGAACCATGACTGGTCTCTAGTGAAGTTTCACCAAAATCTAAATATCCTCCATGAAGTATTTTCATTTAACTGAA
>NW_017729032.1:121218555-121227788 GCF_001723915.1 Gavialis gangeticus
GTGAATCCAACCTCTGGAATCCCAAAGAGCTGGATAGGCAAGCAGCAGGAACCATGACTGGTCTCTAGTGAAGTTTCACCAAAATCTAAATATCCTCCATGAAGTATTTTCATTTAACTGAAGTAATTATCATTGGCCTCCTTTCCCAGACTTTCAAATCTGACCTTCAGGATACTGAAGGTCTGGACATACAAATAATTTATCTGTGATTTTACTGAATGGAAGAATGCAATAGTGCTTCCAACTTGTTTCCATTTTTTATTGATAAGCCCCCCTAAATGATGCTTCTTCTCTGTCCCTGTGGCGTCTTATCACCTACTTAGCAGAACAATTACTTGCAAATTTCTGGGTCTCAACGTCTCTTAGTTGACAGACATTGGTGTAGTCCATTGCACACATATTTGCAGTCTTTCATTAAATAATCTGTTTTAGCAGATACCAATGACACTACAGTATATTTCCTACTGATATTTAATTAGTTCACCAGCTGGGGATAGATTCTGTTTTTCACAACATAAAACTGCATACAGTTTAGACCCTTCCTGCAATTTTGCCCACTTCTTGATTTTAAAGTGAACATAGGTCTGCTTGCAACCCTAAAACTGCCCTGACTTCTCAAGATACTTCAGGCTTTTTCCACTTACTGCACTCTCCTGCATCTTGCCAGGTGACTTATCTTGCTACCTGCTGCATAAGCAGAGCTCCTGACACAAAGTAGTGCTTGAATGACTCAGTATGTCCTATAGTCAGTAGTTCTCCACTGAAGAAATGACTCTAGACACATCCACTCAGGGAGAGAATCAGTTCTACTGATGAATGTTCATTTTCTATGTAGAACTGCATTGCAACTAAGATCATACATTTCTGCAACATCAAACTGCCCATACAGTCAGCTAAAGAGAAACTGTAACTTGTAATGCTGACATCCAGTGATGTCCAAAGATAAAAGAAAACTAATAATAGAGTGAGAAGTTTCAGTATTCCCTCAATATAAACCAATAGATACTTTAAATTTAAAAAAAACAAACAAACAAAAATCCTATATATGAGATCCAGATTTTCTTCAAGAGAAAAAGGATACAATAAAGAATGTGTAATACTGCGTGCGTCTATAGCAAGTGCATCACTTCCTGGTTGGCATGCTTCTGAAAACTCCGGGGCTTTTGTTAAAAAAGACATTATATTATGTTACTTCTGCTTAATATTTACACGTGAAATTGAAGCCAAGTTGTTATAAAAGCTCCCGATAGAGTGGATCAGATTGTGTTTAAGCATTTCCTAATAGAAAAATGAATATTGGCTAGTTGTTACTTGAACTCTGGGTCTGACTGTGACATCTCATAGTCACTCTAGATATTAGTCATTTCACAATGTAATTACAACAGGCTTTGCATAAAATAAGCAACCCTTTTCTCAAGATTCTCTTGCTCTAGCATTTTCCCCTCTAATTACATTTTTAAAAATACTACATTTTGTTCACATACAGAGTTTCCATTTCAAACAAACATTGCCTTGATAGGAAAAAGTTTTTGGGAGGAGGCACCCCCAATCCTTGTGAATCTCTGCACAGATCTCTCAGCAATTCATAGGTTCCTATAAGGTTTCCCGAGAAAAAAACAGAAGCAGAGAAAACAAAGCATGAGGACTGGATTATTTTTAGTTCTGCTACTAATGCACTATGGCCTTGGGCAAATCTCTTAATCCCTTCATCACTCATTTTTCTGATCTGTTAAATGGGAATTATAATATTATGGTGGCATTACTGTAGGGTTTTTTTTTTGATAACCTACCTGACAAGTCTCTTCCAACTCTACTTTCAATAACTCCATGAGTACTTTCCTGCTTTAGCCAAGTGTTGAGGTTTAATTAATTAATGTTTATGAGGAGCTTTGAAATTTTCAGATGAAAGGTGCTATACAGATGCAAAATATTATTACTCATTGATGTCACTGTGTTAGAAGAGCATTGCTTACACAATACAGTTTTTGTTTCAATGACTTCAAGTGTTTGAAGTTTAGACACACTTTTATAATTAAGATTGATACAACAGAGATACTTTTAAGATGTGACCTGGATTATGAATCCAAAAGTATGGCTTTGGGGGTGGAACAAACTTGAATTAAAACAACTCCTAAAGAAAGACCTGGCTACACTTAGAGAAACCAGTCAGTTCCCTCCACATCTTTCAGTAGGTTTCTCTCCTTTTCTAAAATAGAACTGACTATGGTAGTGAGTATAAGTACACATGGTTGGTATCGCTCAAGTTCAGTTCCAATATGCATACAAATGTAACTGTACTGCTTTTTTCACAATTGCTTAAAATATTCCTTTTGGTCTAAACTTTTTTATGGTTGGACAAAGCCAAAACATTAATACATTAAAAAAATTAATGTAATCAGTGGAATATTTAGGTATTTCAGTATTCAAAATATATTCAGATTAAAGATCTTGCAGACTTTACTTACATTTGAAATTTCAACTTATCTTGCAGATTATGTTTAGAGCTAAAGTTTAAACCAAAGTGTTTTTGTGGGGGGTTTTATAAAGTTAGGAGACCTTGAAGTGCAATTTTATTCAAAAAACAACGGTACAAACAATAGGATTCTATCACTATTGTATATATTACTGATTTCTCACATCAAATTTACCAAGATTAAATAAAGATTTTTCTTCTCTAAATGCCAACCCTGCAATTCACCCAGACTCTTGACAGTTAGCTTTGGTTCCTTTTTCTTAAAACTTACTAGTGCTAGTAAAGACAGTACTGTGCACGTTAAATAAGTCTTCAGCTACAGGCATGGAAGGTCACTGGTTAGATTATACCCATTTGGGTCAGAAGGGATTTCACTAAAGGTAGACCACTACTATTAAAGCATATGGGGTCATCAATTTTCTTTTTATAAAACTGCTAATAACTATAATTGCTACAATTACTATAAGTTCAGCATGTATGCACTGAATGCCAGTATTCATACCTTGAAGCTTATTGAGGTATTAAAAAAAAATTGTTTCTTTTATGCCTTGGTGAAATTTATAAAAACAAGCTAAGTTTGAAGAAAATCACCAGTAGATTTAAAATTCTGGTTTAAGTCAGACCTATGAATCCTGAAAAGTTTTTAACAGATCAGAACTTGAGATAGCATTGATTTTGGATGGTCAGAAATGAAGGCTGTTTTGTTTTTACAAGCTTCAGATAAACAGATGTAAAACCTAAAATGGCTTGGAAATAAGTTTAGTGGGTGGAGGGGGCGAGCATTTCATGTTTTGCATTTTTATTTTTCAAACAATTTTGTCATGTGTATTATAATAATAAATGTGTAAAATTTAAAATGGTGATACTGAAACATAAGCACAAAGGGATACAGTGTTGGACTTTTGCATAACTGGCTTATTAACCATGTGGTTGGATTGCCAAATGTCCTGCTTTTAGAGGGAAGGCCCTGCTGATTTTTTAACAACACTTTTTTGGTTTTGGTTTTTACATACATTCCCATGATCTTGCTAAGCCTCTCTTACTAGGTGACCGCTCAAAAGTGCATGGATGTTGTATACACAATTTTTTCTTTTAGAAACAGATACTGCATCATTTGGAAATATCCTTGCTACAGACACTGTCACTCTCAGTGTTGTGCAATACGTCTGACCTTTATGGAGACAGAGTTAATAGTATCATGCTGCTAGTACAGTGGGAGAAGACTGGGTGACACCCAATCCTCAGACCTAAACCACTGAAGCTTTAAGCAGATCTCAAGCAGGAAAAACTCTACACTGGATCTTGAATTAAACAGATTTCTTAACATAACACAGATCAGTATGAGTTTTATCATTCTTTCTGTGTTATGCCTTACCCTAAAAACATGTTCAGAATTCAAGCCCATAATGAGAAAAACCACCTAAAATACCACAATTATAAATATTTCTAAGCTATACAATTGACTGGGCAAGGTACATCTTGTAAACCCTTTTCTTAATATACTCTAGAAAGGACAACAAATCTGCTAACAGGGCACATCCAGACAAATGCAGTCGTGCGGTATGTGGCACTTCAAACACTTTGCAGTGCCAGATACCACACAATCCAGTGTTCTCTGCACTGCAAGGACATGCTGCCTGAGCGTACACTGCACTGGGGGGGGGGGTTTCTGCAGGATTTTTGACCCCTGGATATCCAGGGGTCAAAAAAAACCACAGAAAAAAACCCTGGTGCAATGCATACTCAGCCAGCACACATTGCTGAAAAGTGGAGATGGGCTGACCAGAGATGCACTGCAGCTGCCGGCTAGGCTCTGCGCGGCAGAGTTGCTGAGGCTGCAGCCCTGGGAGCCCCTCAGAACACCAGGTAAGGCTGCTGGGGTCAGCCCAGTGCTGGCCTCAGCCTCCCTTACCCCACCCGGGGCACCCTGCTGTGTGCCAAAGCATGTGTGGCATAGGCCTTCCCCAGGGACAAGCAGCGGTGGTGCAAGGTGCACCATTGCCACTTGTCCCCAGGGAAACAAATGTCCATGCACTTCTGGGCATGCCCAGAGAATTCAGACTGAATAGTATGTGGACATAAAGGAAGCTATTGGAAAAGGGTTTTAAGGTCAAGGAGACAGTTCTAAAACCATACTAGAGGAATTATCTTGAGTAATAGCAGCACATTGTGCAGTAACAAAAAAGACTTTTAATTTGGCTGCACTGCTCCTTCATTTTACAGCAAAAGAGCAAAGTATGCATTAGCTATCGCTAGGTCTGTACCACGTTTAAGAAAGGCAAAATTAAGAAAACATCTTTATAAAAGCAGCATTCACAGCTTGACATGCTAATAGTGCTTAATGAACAAAAACCTGTGGAAATTCCTTTGGACAGCTAACATACAAACACAGCTATTATTAATTAGGTCACAGTTGTTTCTTAACAAGCCCTTTATTCAATTTAGTTGTAGTAAACAGAACCATATACATCAGTCTTTACAAGGAAGTATTCACCACTGAAGAAATTAATTTTTACACCTTAAATACTTACAATTACATGACTTAGCATAACAACAACGCTTCATACCTAAACTATACTTTTCCATTCTTCAGAACACAAGAACTGTGCTTGATTTTTGCATACTTTATGTAACCGTGTATATTAACAGCACTGTCACTAGAGATAAGTATACTTGACTCTTCAAGGCCAGTTAAATCTTGGCCTTTCTGTTCACAAACAACAGTGACCTCCAGAATCATTCGCCTTGTTTTTTTTTCAATGCAGAAAACAGCCAGGATCTTACAACAACTAACTGCATGGTTGCAACCATCAATCCATACACTGAGCCAAATTAATCTCATTTGCACTCTCTGAAGGAAGAGCAGCCTTCTGTGAACTATCAGTTGAATGCCTGGGACCTAATATATTAGCTTGTGCCACAAATCCGCATCTAGTATATCAGTTAGAGCTGGCAATTATTTTTGTTAGCTTGTATGAAAGGTAAGTTCACAAAAGCAAAAGAGAAAAGGTTCCACATGCCATTAAAACAATCCCCTTAACAAGCTATACAACTCTATATTGACATACAGTGGTCTTCCTAAAAACTGCCCCATTTTCAAGTTTGTTACAGTAATTCAACACAAGTGACTGAAAACACATGGGGAGCAAACAAGAAAATGCAATACAATTTATAGATATCTAATGGAAGAAAACAACATTGGAATGGAATAATTCAAAAAACAAACAAACCAGTAGAGCTGGAAAACAAATGAGATAATTCTTCAATACAACAAGGGTACATCTATACGAGGCATTTTATTGCACATTAGACTAATCTAATGTGCAGTAAAGTATCAACAACTACACAGGTGTGGGTTTTACTGTGCAGGAAATTAAGCTAATGCACCATTTGCTAGTACCAACAAACATGGACACTAGATTAATGGCGCAGTAGCGCATGTGTAGATGCTGACCAGGACCAATTTGCTGCCAGTCAGGCTAGGCACCAGGGGGCCACAGGTAGTGGGGGAGAGAGCTGTCTGCAGCTCCAGTGCAGAGTTTGGGATTGCAGCCCAGCTTGGTGGCACTGCCTTAGGGCAATACCCCATGGCCAAGCAGCAGCAGCAGCACTCTGAGCTCTCCCCTTGCTTGCTGATGGGATGGGGGAGCTGTCTGTCACTGGTCTCAGTACTGCTGATCCTCACATGTTTCCCCCTGGTCTTGGCACTGCTTACCCCACATATCTCCCCCCACCCAAGTCCCATCACTGCTCAGTTCCCGGCTCCCCCCAGGCACGAAGGTGGGAGATGGAGCCAACTGAAGCATGTACTGTGAGGGCAGCAGCCGGGCTGAGGGGATGTGGAAGCTCTCTGTCTCTGGCCTGGTGCTGTGGGGACAGAGTGCTCCTCCATCCCAGTGCTGCTCAGTTCCCAGCTCCTGAAAACTCCCCCATCCCCTCAGCAAGCAAGCTAAGGAAGAGTTTAGGGTGCTGCTGTGCTTGGCCATGGGGCACTGACTCAAGCCATCGCCACTGAGCCAGGCTGTGATCCCAAGCTCCACATGGCTGGGAGCCCTCCCCAACTCTGGGACAAGCTTCCTTCCCCCTGCTTCCCAAAGCTTAGGTCTGACCCCTGTGCCCCCTGCCACCCTGGGGTTAGCACCAGAGGGATCCTGGCACTTCCCCTAGCTGCTGGAGGGAGGCAGAAAACGGCAGGGGGGCTGGAGCAGCCCTGGACTGAACTGCTCCTGTTGGGAGCAAATCTGTTCCCAATGCAGATGAATGTGTAGACACATTCCTGAGCACAGTTTATTACACCTTATTTTAATGTGCAGTATCCTTAAGGTGCAATAATTACATGTGTAGACATGCCCTATGGGATTACAAAAGCCAGTGCAAAGTTAGGCTGCACCAACAGTATTTTTTTTGCTATATAGTGCTGAGTCAACCTTCCGTGAAATACTTTCAGTTCTGAACACATTAGTGCCAGAAAGCTCCAGAAAACAAAATTGAAGAAATTTAGAATAACAAACATTTATTAGAATTTTCAAGGATCTTGCTTATGAGGGCAGATGCAAATGTCTCAATGCTACATGCTCAGTTTATTGACAGAGAAAGATACACACACTTGAATTCTGTAAACAAGGACAGAAAGTCACAAGGAAGTAAGAAAGCTAGTCACAGTATTTACAGAAAGTTATTTTAAGGGTTTAATATCACTAAAACAGAAATCTCACAACATTGCTATTGAATAATAAGTTGCTCAAGGGAAGTGCAGAAAACCCCATAACAATGCAATAGGGTTTGATATCCATGTAGGAGGGGAGATGAGAAGAAAAATCTACCACAATATCTTTTAACTTTAAAAAGGTTGACTATACAACAATGAAGAAGCTAGTTAGACTGAAGTTAATCACTGATCACTGCGATCGCTGCAGCTGCTTCTGGGAGCAGCTGCAGCAATCAGCCGGCGCTTGCTGCCAGAAGTGGCTGCAGCCACTCCCAGAAGTGGCTTCAGCAATTGGCCATCATGGGATTGCCCGCGGGTCCCCCCACCACCAGGTCAGCAGGACTGGCCGCAGGGGGGGGGGGGGCACATCCCCCCCCCCCCAACTAAGGCAGCACCAGTCGCCCATGGAAAAAAGGCTTCTTTCAAAAGGTGGAAATCAAATCCTAAAGAGGAAAATAAGAGAGACCAGATTGGTGAATTAAATGTAAAAACACAAGACAAGCTAAGAAAAAAACTGAGGAGAAACTTGCTAGAGATATAAATTTCCTTAAGTACATTAGAAGCCGAAGAAATGCAAGGGCTTGGGCAGATTTTCTGAGTCATTCAAGAGCTTCAGGATGACAATTAGTCTCAAGAAGACTGTGATCATGTATCAAAGGGTGGAAGAATCATCCATCGCTGTGGAGGATAAATCTTTTGGAGTCATTGACGGTTTTTGCTACTTGGGTTCGACAATCAGTAGGAATCTTTACCGTCAGACTGAGCTGAATCAGAAAAGCAGCTAAGAATTTTGGGCTTGCATGGAATAAGACCAAACTATCAGCTAAGGTGACGATGCAAATCTACGAGACTTGTGTGCTGTCATCTATCCCTGCTTTATGGTTCAGAAATGTGGATTACATTTGCTAGGCACATCAGGAGACTAAGCATCTCATGTGGAAGATGGTTAAGTAAGATCCTGAGAATAAAGTGGGAAGACAGAATACCAAACACAGAGGTACTGGAGCATGCAGGACTGACACACTTAGAAGCCACTATCATGAAGAAGAGGTTGCAATCCATCAGCCATGTCAGGAGAATGGAGATTGTATACCTGAGAATATTTTGTATAGAGAGATTTGAGATGATTCTAGAAAGCAGGATTGTCCTCTATGGCAGTACCACAATGCATACAAAAACTTTATTAAGTCACTTGAACATCAATGTAGAAAGCTGGGAGGAGTGCACAAAATCCCACCCAATCTAGAGAGAACATTTGGCAGTGGGTGCAGCTCAACATGAAGCAGCTTTGAGCCAGAGGATAAAAGCAAAATGAGAAGGAAGAAAGCAGCATAAACTTGGTGTAAACTTGGACTGCAAGCCAGACAATACATGGATCTATGAAACTTGTATCAAGCTGTGTCACTCTCGAATTGGGTTTCTCAGCCACAATGGATTCCTCAGGCATCTGACTAGACTTTTATGTGTACACCATGATCCAGGAGATTGACAGTTGCCTACTACTGTAAGGGATGATCAGGGCATAAAGCAGGGGTGGGCAAAATGCAGCTGGATGCGGCCCACCAGGCCATTCTATCTGGCCTGCGGGGTCCCTAAAAAATTTAGAAAATTAATATTAATTTGCTCTCAGCTGCCAGTCATGCAGCCCTCGATGGCTTGTTGAAACTCAGTAAGCTGCCCTCTGCCCAAAATAATTGCCTGTCCCGGCATAAAGGCTAAAGGAAAACAGGCCATTGTGAATAAAATGCATTTTTTGCATCTGCCTTTACTGTGGAATATGTTAGGAAGATTCCCTTACCAGACCCACTCCTCTATAGGGACACATCAGTGGAACTGACCCTAACTGAGGTTTCAGTAGATGGTCAAATTGGAAACTGATAAACTAAACAGCAGCAAATCACCAAGACCTGATGGCATTCACCTTTGGGTCCTGAAGGAGCTCAGATTTGAAATTGCCAAACTCCCAAATGTAGTACACAACCTATTACTAAAAATAGGTTTGATACCAGAGGACTAGCACAGTGCAAATGCTTGACTTTAGGAAAGCCAACT
>NW_017729032.1:121227799-121228791 GCF_001723915.1 Gavialis gangeticus
TGGCAGGGGGTCAGACTAGATGATCTGTCTAGGTCCCTTTCAAGTCATTGATTCTATGATTCTATGACTGAAGGGCTGCCAATGACTCCAATATTTTAAAACAGCTCTAGAAGGGACTCGGGAAACTACAGGCCAGTGAGTCTAATTTCCTTTCCTGGAAAACTGGTAGGAAAACTGGTAGGAAAACAACAACAAAAAATGGTTTAGCACATGAATGGCCAAGCCTTGCTGGGGAGAAATCAGCATGGTTTTGTCAAAGGGAGATCATGGCTTACCAATCTACTAGGGTTTTTCAGGGTGTAAATAAGCAGTTAGATCAGGGGGGATCATGTTGTCATAGTATATCTAAGTTTGTTTTTTCTTCAATGTTAAATGGAATAATATAGCACAAGGCCCCCAGTAAAACTATTAGTTTCTTTTTACCTGTAGAAAAATAAGTACTGTGTTATATGCAGGGATCCTGCTTTTTTCTGAAAAAAAAAAAAATCCCCAATTTTTAGTTTTTAAAAAGTAACCCAAAATCCACATTTTTCCATGATTAAAATGAAACACCGCTTATAGCTATATCTATATCTAGATATATATCCATATTTCATTTTAATCATGGAAAAATTCTGGATTTCGGGTTCCTTTAAAAAAAAAAATGAAAATTGGGGATTTTTTTTTTTTTTTTTTAAATCGGAGAAAACTAGAATCCCTGCTTACCTGAATCTGTTCAGCCTCCACATGAGAAGGCTGAGGGGGGATCTAGTGGCCCCCAAGCTAGGCATTGGGAGAGTCCCTGTTCTCCCGAGCACTACCAGGAGTAACTAGAAATAATGGTCAAAAGCTGGCAGAGGGTAAACTGAGATTAGACATCAGGAGGTGCTACTTCACTGTCAGGGCAGCTAGGATCCAGAATCAACTTCCAAGAGAAGTGGTGCTGGCTCCTACCCTGGGGATCTTTAAGAGGAGGCTAGATGAACACCTTGCTGGGGTCATTTGAGCCCAGT
>NW_017729032.1:121233791-121235794 GCF_001723915.1 Gavialis gangeticus
GGGGTTGTACTTGATGATCTGCTCAGGTCCCTTCTGACCCTACCAACTATGAAACTATATGGGATGATGCACCATGCTAGTTGCACCCCACTTTTCAAAATCCCAGATCTGCCCATGGTCATGGATTAAAAATTGGTTTACAGGTAGAAAACAAAAAGTGAATATAAGTAGGATGGAAAGAAGTAAATAGGAAAGTCCTGCAGAGATCCACATTGGGACTGGTGCTGTTTAACATATTCTTAAATGATCTGAAAAAGGGTGGCTGAATTAGTGAGATGGCCAGATTTGAAGAATCAACAAAATTATTCAAGGTGGTAAAGAACAAAGCAGACTGTGAGGAAGTACAGAAGGATATGGCGCAATGGAGTGAATGAATTTCATCTGCTATTAATTTGCCCAATGTAGATAAGTGTAAAGTAATGCATCTGGGAAAAAATAAATACATATACCTACACTATGAAGGGCTCTATATTAACTGTCACTACAAAGGAAGGAGATCTGAGAATCACTGTGGACAGTTCACTGAAAGCATCAGCTCAGTGCTCAGCAGCCATGCAAAAGGCAACATATTAAGGATTATTAAGGAAATTATGAACAACAACAGTTATGCTTCTTTGTAAATCCATAGTGTGTCCACACCTTGAATACTATGCACTGTTTTCGTCCCCATACTTTAAAAAGTAGATAGAAGAACTAGATAAGGGCAACAAAAATCATTAGTGTTATGGAAGGGTTTCCTTATGGGGACAGAGTAAAGGGGATAGGCCTATTCAAGTTTAGAAAAGAGATGCTTGAAGGGGGAAAATAATAGGGTTTACAAAATATTAAGTGGTGAAGAGAAAGTAAATATACCTGGGAAACGTGAGTACTGAACTGCCCCAAATGGCACAGTAATGTATGACAAGGCAGCAATCATTTTGAGCAGACTTGCCTCACTATGGAGATGAATAGATAAAAGATGAAGGGAAATAAATGTGTCCTGACATCCTCAAGACCCACTCCACTCTTTCCTCCTAAAACTACTTGCCACCTCTGCGATTAACCATGAAGATCTTGGATCTGCCTCTTCAGTCATGTTGACTCACTAATGATTTCCTTATTTTATGGAAGACTTTCATCCTCGTATTGAGGGGCTGCCAACAACAACATTCCTGGCAGTATTGCTGGTGCCTACACAGACAAGAGCAAAGGGTAGTGGTCTGACGGACGGATGAGCTTTGGCAGACTTTCTGTAACACCCTGAATACAGATTCCAGGCAGACAGCACACCTCCTGGGACCCCAAATCTGGATGTCAAATTGGTGTTTCTGTTCCCTGCAGAAGGCAGTCTCCAATCACCAGCACTTTTCTTCATGGTGTAATGGTTTTAGGGAAGGGGTGAGCAATTATTTCGGCTGGAGGTCCACTTAATGAGTCCTTGGAACTTATTGAGGGCCACATCCATCTCTTGTCTCTGTCTCACTCTTCTCTTCCCTCCTCCCCCCCCATCTTCTCCTCCCCATCTTTTCTCCTCTCCTCACTGTCTCTCTCCTTTCTCTCCTCACTGTCTCCTGCTCCTTCCCTCCCTCCAGAACCTGGCTGAAGCTGTAGTTCATCAGCAGCCCCAAGGCTCAGCTGTGGACCCAGATGGGAATTTCCATCTGGGTCCATAGCTGAGTGTCAGGACTCCTGGTGAACTGCAGCTTCAGCCAGGTTCTGGAGGGAGGGAAGGAGTGGGAGAGAGACAGAGAGAGACACTGCTGTCTACCCAGCACAACAGCAGCTCCTGCCTGGATCCAAAGGTGATGCTGGTGGCAGCTTCTGGGTTAGGGCTCCGGGCAGGAGCTTTCACTGCACTAGGAGGGCAGTGGTATTAGCTGTGGATGTCGTTGGCAGGTTGTGCATCCAGGCTCCTGAACCTGCCCACAGCATCCACAGCTGACACTGCCAGTGGTTGGTTTGGTGAAAGTCCCACCTGAGTGCATAGCTGATGTCTGATGCTGCTGGGTGAAAGCAGTCCCGCC
>NW_017729032.1:121235922-121243384 GCF_001723915.1 Gavialis gangeticus
ACCCACCCACCCAGCACCACACAGTGGCCAGAGCTGCCAGCCACCCATAGGCCACATCCAGAGAGTTGGCAGTTGTCCACCTGTTGGCCAGACTGAATCTTCTGGCCATCTGAATCCGGCCCACAGGCCATATTTTGTTCACCCCTGTTTTAAAGGTACCATCCCTGGGCCCTGCACTTCCCACTTTCTGGACTGCTGAGTCTTCCGGGTCTTTCCTGCCAATGTCTCCACCTCTGCTTTTTTCTCAGCTGTTCCACTGCAGTGCTTGGAAGCAGCTGCCAACTTGAATCTGTTCCTCTTGAATTCTGGGGACCGTTCTTCCTCTAGTGGTCACATGGTGCCACTTCTCTTCTTTTCCCTTTAGCCTCTTCAGTACCAGGCTCCCATGATTTCTATCCAAGATATCTTCATTTTCCTTACTAGTATGCAACATGGATACTCATGATACCAACCTTTTAATCTTTTCCTCCAAGACAAGACACAGGCTTACATTTGGTATGGATGAAATAGTCCTGACCCTCTGAAAGGAATGCAAACACAGCTCATTCCACGTAAGTCACAACTGCTGATCCAATTTTCATTTAAGCAAAAGAAGACCAGCCCAGAAGAAGAGTGGGGCTATTCTCTGCAGGGAAGAACTCGGAGAGACTGTGGGAGAATGCTCCACTCCTGTCAATCAGCTGATTAATGGGATGGGGGGGGACGTTCTTGTGGGATGGGAACCCCCTCAGGTTATGCTTTTATTAATTATATATTCCTTTACTGATAATATTTTTAAGACACATTAAGTTGCTAGTCTTTAAGTTTGCAAAAATTACCTTGAAAATATGAACTGAGCCAAAGTCAATGTAATAATCCCTGCCTGAGTCTGCATGCAACTTGGCTCAAGCTGCTTAAAAATCTTAAATCAATGCCTGCAGATCTACACTCACAGCTTTTACATTTCCAAAATGCCAAATATTATACAGTCACACTACATATTAATTTTTATAATCAAATTAATGTATCCATATCTAGAGAAAGGTAACGTGAATATATATCTATATCTACATAAATAGACATAGGTATAGATGTAGATATATTATGTGTGTGTATATGTGTCATATATACATACATATCTATGTATATCTGTGCATACAAAGTTACTATGTATACAAATCAAATACATGTATATATAAATATTAATACATTTTTGCTGGGTAATTCAATTTTTTTATAGTAGCTAAGCTTCTGATTTTGCTTTTTTGCTGGTGATATTTTGTTTTTGTACTATCCTATTTGTTTCTCCACCAAGCTCCCCACTAAGTATTGTTTCTTGGAGCCCTACAGCTAGAAATGGATGCCACTATGAAACCAGGAAACTTCTTGTGGGGTTCAAAAGGTTGGGAGTGAGGGAGGGAAAGCAAAAGTGTAAGCTGGGAAGCTTATGCTTAGAGAGCCACAAAGCAGTTGAGCCCTGTGGAGTGGAGGATATGACCTACTGCAGCCAGATTCAAGAGAGTCTTTGCCTAAGCACGTATGGGTAGAACATGTTAATAAGCTAGGCTAAACAACACCGCAGAAGCCAAGATTTAGGGCTTGCACCTAGGCTGCCTATAGAACACAGCCAAAAAAACTCCCATTCTTTACAAATAATCAGAGTATGGCACAGCAGAATATATTTTTCAACTATATGTAATAACACCTTTTGAGGGTGCATGGTGGACATTTCATAGCAACAAATAATATCACGGCAGAATACATGGAGCCCTGACTTTAGGGTACAATGATGTAACAGCACCAACATGGAATGCACTGGGTGTTTTAATAGGCCTTTCCTCCATCCTTACATTCTGTGATTCTATAATCTGCCAGTAAATGTGGTTTTGTTAGGTATAAACATATAGAAGAACATTATCATCTTCCTATTTCTAGGTCAAAATAAAATTCAGTGTAAAAATAAAATCCCATTCAATCTTATTAAAAAAAGAGACTTGGACAGATGCTGTTTGCACTCTTACCATAATCTTGTCACTGTCAATAATTGTGTTCAGCCTGTGTGCAATTGTCAGCACAGTGCACTGTGCAAATTTTTCACGAATTGTCTTTTGAATCAACTCATCTGTTCTGAAACACAGAAAGAGCAACACAAATAAACATAATTAGACATTTAAGTGACTAATCAGACTGCAGAGAAGCTTTATTATTTTCTTGTAAACCCCTATAAAAAAAAATATCAAGAAATGTAAGCTTACAGAGGTGTTTCAGAACATCTATTTTTCTTCATTAGGTTTTAAACTTGCAGAATTATGAGTACACACACGGGCAGTTCTAAAATTTTGGAAAGGGGGGTGGTGCAGACATTACATATAAAACAACACACATTTTTCTCCAGTTAAACTAGAAGTTTTACTAATATGCAAGGGGGTTGGGGTTGGGGTTGGAGCTGTATTATTCAATTTAAGATTGAAGCAAAGACAAATATAACTTAATTGGAATAAGTTAAAAACAATCTGCAGGTTGTGAAATAGGAGCTTCATCACCAGGAGCAGCTAATTCATTACCAGGACAGCAGAACTGCAGAACGAAGGATAGCTTGAATGGTGGAACATCAAGACCATTTAAAAGAAGAGAAGGGCATTAACAAATGTGGAATGAAGAGTTTACAATGGATCAGGTAGATTACAATGAGCCCTGAAGTCAAATGACTTCCTCAGCACTGCCTGAACAGAAATGCTGCTGCCACTGCCAGGCAGGTTGCCTTTAAACTTGGAGTGGACCACGAATTGATGTGGGGTGCAAGAGCACCCTTCCCAGATCTGCCTCTGCATACACACAAGGAGGATGGAACAGGTAAACACTGGAAATGAGAGGCTACAAACTATGGGACTCTTTAGCCTGGAGAAGTGCAGGCTCAGAGGTGACTTGGTGGCAGCTTATAAGTACACAAGGGGTGTGCATTAGGATCTGGGGGGATGCCTACTCACCAGAGAACCCCACAAGATGACAAGGTCCAACGGTCACAAACTCCTGCAAGACTATTTTAAGCTGGACGTAAGGAAAAACTTCTTTACTGTCCAAGCCCCCAAGGACTGGAACAGACTCCCCCCAGAGGTGGTGCAAGCAGCTACTCTGGACACTTTTAAGAAACATTTGGATGCTTATCTTGCTGGGATCCTTTGACTCTTGCTGACTTCCTGCCCCCTGGACCTGACGATCTTACGAGGTCCCTTCCAGCCCTAATGTCTATGAAATCTATTAAATGCTTCTTTTTGGGGGAAAAAATACTTGTACTATAGTGTGTCAATCAGAGATTTTTCTTCCCAGATAAAAAATGGAGAATAAGTGCTAATAATAATGGTTGGACTCAGTTATTGCTGGATGTGATAGCAGATTCCTTCAAAGTCACTAACCAACAAAACATGATGTTATTTTATACAGTGAAGTCGCATCATATGTGCATTTAACTTAAGCGAATTCAACTGTGTGCTCGGCCAAAAAAAAAAAAAAGAGAGAAAAACAATTTAAATAGTGCAGGTGATTCCGTCCGCCATTCCACTCAATAAGCATATGCCCTGGAGCGAGCGCAAGATGTTTGGTCTTAGTTCCCACATGCCTCTCATAGTGTGAGCATCTTGCTGCACTGAGTGTGATTCTAGCGTTTAAAGATACATATTTTTTGTACAACATGGCCCCTAAACGCAAGCTAACTACTTCATCTGGTGCTCAACTGAAGAAACAGTGATCTGTTCCAACACTGGAGGAAAAACTGGCTGTGTTGGACTTATTGAGAGATGGTATGTTGGTCTCCAACGTGGCGCGTAAATATGGCCGCAACAAATCTAGCATCTGTGCCATCAAGATCGAGAGAGAAATTCATCAAGCCGTGGCATCAAGTGCTCCAATAACTCCTAAGGTGACAAGCCAAGGGCGTGATAAGACTTTAGTGAAGACTGAAAAGGCATTAAACTTATGGCTGGAAGACATGAACCGTAAATGTTGTACCTATCGATGGCAACACATTGCAAGAAAAGGCTCTTAGCCTCTATGCGCTGTTCAAACCTCCCACCGAAGAGGGACAGCCTTCTGATGAGAAGGAATTCAAAGCCACCCAAGGTTGGCTTAACAGTTTTAGGAACTGCTTCAACCTCAAAAATGTGCAGACTACTGGTGAAGCTGCATCTGCCGATGAAGAGGCAGCAAAAGCCTAGCCCAAACAATTAAAGAAAATCATAGAAGAAAAAAGGGCTAGCTTCCGGAACAAGGTTTTAATGCTGACGAGACTGGGCTCTTCTGGAAAAAAATGCCCAACCGCACTTACACTTCGAAATCAGAAAGACAAGCCCCTGGCTTCAAAGCAGCTAAAGACTGTGTGACTGTATTGTTTTGTGGCAATACAGCTGGGCATTTAATAAGGCCGGGCTTGCTCTACAGGGTTGCAAATCCCCGTGCCCTAAAAGGCAAGAGCAAAAATCTCTTGCCTGGGTTCTGGCAATCAAATAAAAAGGCTTGGGTGACGGCAGCCTTATTTCTGGATTGGTTCCACAAGTGTTTCATTCCGGAGGTCAAGCGGTACCTCGAAGAGAAAGGACTTGACTTCAAAGTGTTGCTGATCGTAGACAATGCTCCTGGCCACCCTGAGGCACTCCAGTTTGCACATAACGACGTTGAAGTTGTCTTTCTCCCCCGCAATACCACCTCCACCTTCCAACCTCTCAACCAAGGCATGCTTCGCTGTTTCAAGGCCGTGTACACGAGGCTTATGTTCTCACGGATACGTAGCGCTATGGATGCTGATCCCAATCATAATGTGATGGAGTGTTGGAAGTCCTTCAATATTGCCGATTGCATCACTTATATTAAACAGGCAATGGATGCAATCAAGTCTAAAACAGTCAATGCATGTTGGCGAAACCTATGGAAAGAACGTGTGAATGATTTTAAGGGTTTTCTGGCCATTGACAAAGAAGTGAAATGCATTGTTCAGGTGGCCAGGCAAGTGGGTGGTGATGGCCTCCTTGACATCCTCGAGGAAGAAATTGAACAATTACTTGAGGGCCATAGAGAAACATGGACTAACGAAGAGTTACAGGAACTGATAAAATCGTCTACAGAAGATGAAGGTGATGACAACGAACAGCAAGTGCCAGCAAGTTGGAATCATAAATTTGCTGAAGTGTTCCAATCAGCGAAACACTTGAATGATGTAATTTCTGAATACGATCCCTCTATGGAACAAAGCCTCAAAATCACATGTAGTATTATGGACGATTTGAGACCGTACCAAGAAATATTTAAGCAGCTTAAGAGACAACAGCAACAGTTGCCGATCACCATGTTTTTCAAGAAAAAACAAGCAGCAGCAGATGAGCCTATGCAATCAACTTCTCGAGCTGAACCAGAGCCAACCACTTCATCTACGACTCACTCTAATTTTGACTATATGCGATTTTCACCTTACGCGCTGACTTTAGAACCTAACCCCCACGTAAGATGCGACTCCACTGTATTGGGATTTGGTAACTACGACATTAGAGAACTGATTATAGAAAGTCTTGGATCAAATAATACAATTGATTCAGCTTAAATTAGATGACAAAATTAAAGAAAGAAAATCTGTAACTAAGATTATCGATTTCACACAAGCAAATTTTGAGAGGTGAATGGAACTAGTTAGTGAAGTTAACCACACTGAAATGTTCAGGAAGTTAAATATGGAGGTGGCTTGGAATTTCTTTAAACTAAAATATGCAAAAACTACTGGGAATTTCTCTCACAAATAAGCAGAAACAAAAGAAAAAGAACTTATACAGCTGCAAATAAACTTAAAAAAAAAAATTCCAAGTTAAACTACATACCTCTAAACTACATACCTACATTTTTGTAGCATTAGGCTTACAGCTGACACAAGGTAAACATTTACCCTAATATATACTTCAGGACACATTAAGCAAGATTAATTAAATGCAGGGTATAAGTTAAAAAAAAAAAATCAAGATGTCAAAATGGGGAGGATGAGTAAAAAGTATTACATTCCCATTGTGCTTATTAATCACAGTTATCACTCCTTATGCAAAAGTAAACAAGCCCAAATCGGGAGAGGGAATGGCACTACTTTAAAGGTCTTACAAATAAAATGGACACTTAACTGCAAAGCTGTCACCACTTCTTTCCAAAGATGAAGTTATAAAAATGAGTCATAGTCAGACGACAGACATAATGCATTTAACATGAGGGACTCATAGTTTTATTGTTCTTTCAGGACTTTTGTGTTCTTCAAGCCATAGCTTGGTAGAACTATATATATTCAGCTCAAACTAACTGATGCAGCACATTTTCAGTTTTTTCTAAAATAAATTCCATTTTCATTTTATTTTTTAGTTCCTGAGGTGTTTCAGAATAAGTTGTTTTTGACAAATTTATTTAATAGGTTTTATCTGTAATTTCTAGTATATATGGTTTGATATGCTAAGTATTTTAAACAGATGGCACCTAATAAAAATGGTACATGTTGCTATTTTTTTTTACAGTCATTCTTTCGTTACTAAGACACTGAAAGAGGTAAAGCACTCTTCAAGTATTATTTGACCCAATATGGCAGTGCACCTTTGGGTGCCTGCCACTTTAAGAGCAGAAGCAGGCAGCTACCAGATGCCTGATAAGGGCAGCCATTTTGGGAATACTAGGTATATAAAGCCCAGGCAGATACATTGCCTAGCTGAGAGGCATGGAACATCTAGAGGTGAGAGCAGGAGGCTCTTGGTCTTTGGCATGACCTAAAACTGCACCCCGCCGGGGAAGGGTAGCCTGGTGGGGCTCCTAGTGGTGTGGGAGCCCCCAGGAAATGCCAGGCCAGTTACCTTCCTGGTGAAAGGCGGGTAGGGGTGGCTTAAACCCAGCCCTCACCATCTGGTGGGTAATTCTGAGTGCTGGACGAATAGTGGGGGTCAGGTATGCCCATGTGTAGGCATCCGAGAACCAGCAGGGATGCAGATCCTGGAGACCACAGAGTGGATAGTGTGTAGAGCATTGGGAGGCCCCCATACAGAGCAGGGCTAAACTCAGAGTAGGCCCGAAGGGCTGTGCATGTGAGGGGGATGAGTAGGGCTCAAGTGGGAGTAGGCCTGAAGGACAGTCCCAGGGGTGGGCTGAGTAGGGCTGAATGGGAGTAAGCCTGAAGGTCAGTACAAGGGTCAGCCCCATGAGAAGCTGGTTGCAAGCATGAGATAGAGACCCCAAGGTGGGGCATAGTGTAAAGTTGCCTGGTGAGGGGCTTGAGGCAGAATTAGGTCAGGGTTTCATAGATTTCATAGACATTAGAGCTGGAAGGGACCTCGGAAAATCATTGAGTTCAGCCCCCTGCCCAAAGGGCAGGAAGTCAGCTGGGGTCATAGGATCCCAGCAAGATAAGCATCCAATTTGCTCTTGAAGGTGTTCAGAGTAGGTGCTTGAACCACCTCCGATGGCAGGCTGTTCCAGACCT
>NW_017729032.1:121248384-121249227 GCF_001723915.1 Gavialis gangeticus
GCCTCACCAAGGCCGAGTACAAGGGGAGAATGACGTCCTGGGATTTGCTTGAGAAGCATCTATGGATGCAAGCCAGCTTTTTGGTCACTTTACTAGGTGCAGCATCACATTGCAGGCTCATGTTCATCTTGTGGTCAATGATGACCTCCAAGTCTCTTTCTTCCATAGTGCTAGCCAGCGTAGCACTGCCGAGCCTATAAGGATGCTGCAGGTTTTTCTTCCCAAAAAAAGGTTTGGCACAAGGCCGGTCCACGTAGAGTAGGGGAAATCACGGGAACCAAAGGACTGCATGGCGAGGCCTGTATGTGAGTAGCGAAGTCTGATGGTCCAAGAGGGGCTGCTCAATGAGGAGCAAGGGCAATGGAGTATGGCTCAGTAATGGGCAGTATGCCAGGGCCCTGTTGAGAGGGGGGAGGAGTGGAAGAGGCCTCCTGTGAGAGAGGAGGTGGTATGAATGATGGGGGGTCGGACTTGAAGATCTATAAGGTCCCTTCTGACCCTACTTCTATGATTCTATGAAAGAGCAGATGTGTGGAGCCTGACTTTGGACTGGGTTTGCTCTGGTCTCAGACCGGGGAGTAATATTAATCTGGATGCCATCTGCAGGCATGGGTTGCGGTGTAGGGGAGGTTCAGAGCTGCAGATAACTCTTCCTGGCATTGGGGCAGGGAATGGACATCTTCCCGCATTATACCATCAGTTTATGGGAATAAAAAAGTTGTGGCAAGTGAGACTGGGCAGACTGCCCCAGAGAGACAGGCAGGCAAGCCAGCATGAGACCTGGTCCCAAGAGATGCCCCCGTCTCCTTCAGCCTGCCCCCCAGCGCCTCCAAGTCCCTCATA
>NW_017729032.1:121254227-121279487 GCF_001723915.1 Gavialis gangeticus
ATGAGACCTGGTCCCAAGAGATGCCCCCTGTCACACCCAAATTTTGAGGTCATTTTTGCAAACAAGCAGTCATCTAAGAAAGAAAAATGTTGCAGGCTTTTGTTTCCCAAGATGTGTGGGTATAATCAAGAGGTGAAGATTCCCAGAGCTGCAGAAAACTGGAGAAGACCTTTTACTGGTAATAGTCCTGTCCCACTGTAAACTAAAGGAATTTCAGTGCAAAGGCTTTAAGGCAACATATACATATATATCCTGTAAGTCAAGAGGTGAAAACCAATCTCCTTAATAAGGTGATGACATGAGCCCCATCACCATCTTGAAGTTGATCATTTAGATCTTTTTTAGGTCCACCTGGATCATCATCATTGATTTCCCTTTGGGATCAGAAAATAAGTGCTGTACAACCCCTTTCCCTTGAGGTACTGGGGTTCCTTTTCTAAAAGGGAAGGCATTTCTTTCTGTAATGACTTCTTGCAAGAATGTTCCATTTAAAGAGATGGAGAAAAGTGTTTTGGAAATGGGAGCAACATAAAGTGTATGGGCTATCTATGCACTATCACTTTGAGGACTGAACAGTCCAAAGTGATATTAGGACAGGTGTTAATATAATGGTCCACACACTTTATGTATTTATATGATTGATTTATATGCCATCCTTTCCAAGAAAGGCTTATGATGGCTTACAGTAAAAGACAAAATAACTTATAAAAGCAGATGAAACATTAAGATAAGAGGCCTGAAGAGACCACATTTTCTTGCATACAGTATGTACCTTCCCACCCCACCCCCCAATCAAGGTATGTGGGAAAGTTGATGTTGTGCCTAAGACAGAAGCACCCTGTTTTAATTCCTGCTTCACAACGCATGAGCTCCAGTATTACTATTCAGACATCTGAGGGAGTCAATGGCCTATTAATGGGGTATTGATTTAATGGCTCACTGTTCTTCACTTCACAGTTGTTAAAAATTCTCTCCCCTTTTTAACAGACATACCACTAATGAAGCTAACCTTTCTTAGGGTATTTTGCTGTCTGTGATGACTTCTGGTCTCTTCTCCTATTTCACAGTTCTTTAGCTCTTTTCAAGTTCATAGCCAGGGATCCCATTATTTCTGATTTAAAAAATCCCCAATTTATATACCCCATATTAGTGGCATTTCATTTTAATCACAGAAACATGTGGATTTTAGGTTATTTTTTTATCCAAAAATTAGGGATTTTTCTTTTAAAATCAGAGAAGACCAGGATCCCTGGTCATAGATGAACCCATGGAGACCAGGCTTCAGCAATAGCTGGGATTTTAGTTAAGAAAGAAAGGAAGGTTGAGTTAGATGAAGAGTAGACTCTGCCCCTGCTCTCTGCAGTAGTGACTCTGAAAAACAAATTTCTTCATAATGCCTTTCAAAAACAAGAGTGTATTATATTTGGAGTGTGTGTTACATGTGTGAAAATATAGTATATTACTTTCCTTGACTACAACACATTTTCTTTTTGTGAGGAAGGGGTCCTGCAAGATGGCAAGGGGGAAGTAGACGGCCTTGTGTTTGTGTTCTTTGATGCTTCCTAAGCAGCTTAAACACTGACTGTGTTGTTTCAAACAGTAGATCTTGAAAGGGTACAGATTATTGAGAGACCCTTCTGTGTGAAGTGTGAGGCTGAAATGTTTGTGTTTGTTTGCACAAAGGAAAATAGACTGAAAAAGTTCAGTGAAGTGCTGGAGTAAGGTTCTTTACATCATGTAATGATTTGTCTATGTCTTTAAACAGTAAACCTTCCATCATGGCTTGTACCTCTATCTGGAGACAAACATATGGAGCCAAAAGGTCCAAGTGTATCACAACAGCTGAAACCATTAACCTAAAAACAGTGTCAGCTGTATCTAATGGCCCTCACTGGTGTAACTCACTGGCCCTCTGAAATCAGGACAGCACTCACAGTTCTTAGGACCCTTCTACATGTTACATGTATTATGCAATTAACTGGTTAATCGCACAATTTAGACTAGTGACGTGCAAATTAGCTGTCACACCATGAAAAGGTTCAGCTAGCTATAAAGTTAGAGCTGGAAAATGTGTAATAACTTTTTAGCTGGTTTCCATCCAGCTTTAAAATTTGCATGTGTAGCAAAGTATGTCCCCGCACCTGGTGGAGCTCCCAGCTGCAGTAGCATCCCACCCTGCCAAAAGGTGGGACTCTCAGCCATGGCAGTGTCCTCTAATCATAACTAGGGGACCCCCTCTAGATGTTCAGGTAAAGATGTGATTGGATCGGATGCTGATTGGATCCCACAAAAGCGTGACAGTGTGGATCTCACATTGTATCCTATCATACCTTAACCCGAATGTCAGGAACGGTCCCTATTTTTGACTAGCATTACTAATAAAAAACAAATCCTAACACAGGCTACAGGAGATACAAAGGCTTTTTTTCATTTCTAAGTTACGTTAAAACCAAACATATTTGGATAGGATCATTAATTTCAATATGGCTATTTGTGTCTTACCTTGGGTCTACATTTGCTGTTGCTTCATCAATAATTAGTATTTGATTTTTTTTGAGAATTGCCCTGGCAAGGCACACCAGTTGTCTCTGACCAACACTGAAATTAGATCCAGATTCTGCTAATTGTGTCTCCATTTTATCAGGTAGATCTTCCACAGTCTCCTTCAGTTGCACCTATGCATGTCAGAACATTACAGGATAAGGAGCTCATTTCTGAACAAAATGTTCTTGGTTTGATCAGGATAGGTGTTTATACAACAGTAAACATGTAATATTTACCTATCATGTTTGTGTGCATACACTATGTACTTCAATTCTAGAGTAATGAAGGTTAACAAAAATCACTACAATATATATTTTAAAGTTTCATTCAAATTAAGATTATATGAATCAAAATTAATCAAAAAAGCACTACAGATGATAGAAAGACACTGTACAAAAAGCAGACAGTTTGAAGATGTAGATACAACATACCAAACATGTTACCTTTTTTCCATTCAAATGGCATATCCTTAAAGGAATGATGAAACTAAGTCAAACGTGGTATGCACAGCCACTATTACGCTATGTTACTCCTCAAGTAAAGCGAACTATATATGTGTGCGTGTGTGTGTGTGTGTGTGTGTGTGTGTGTGTCTAGATTTTAAGTTACCTCTTCCAAGACATTCCACAGTTCTGCATCAGTGTATTCACTGAAAGGGTCCAGGTTTCTCCTCATAGTTCCCGTGAACAAAACAGGCTCCTAGAAACAAATGAAACATTTACATACTTTATACAGACACACTGGATTTTTATACTACAGCAGAGAATGTAAATATATTAAATATTATGTTAAAACAGATATGACACATACATATATTACAGCAAATTATCTTTACTGAGATGCAAGGAGAACATGTTGCTGTTCTTTTCATATAACAGAAGAAAGAAATACCTCATAGGATTCAAGGAGGAAAAAAAAGATAAAGGCATAACAAATCTGCCTGAAGATATTTAAACAAACATGAAAAACCAAGCCACAGGTATCCTTGCAAAATTGGCATATGCAACAACAATTTATGTTGTCTGTACTTGAAATGGCATAATTTGGCTGCTTTAGACACCACACACTTTTCACTGTATATTTACAAGACACGTAATGAAGCCACCATAAAATAATTGCTATTTTTCTGACACTGCTAGTGGAAGAAAGCTGCAATAAAGGTCAATGAATGCCCACTCCTAACTCAACAGGCATTACATTTTTAAATGCTCTGCCTGCATAAGTACCTAGAGACGAATTTAGTAACTCAAAAAGTTGAGCAAAGCTTTTTAAAAAAATCATACTGCAGTAGTTCTTCAGATATAATATTAAATGGATTTCGCAAACTTCTTTGCAACATTTAAGCCTAGATACTTAGTTTATGGCCTTTATTAATACCCATCATTTAGACTTCTATAGCCACCAAAGCAGTGTCATTCAAAACCAGGGCAGTGTCTGCTTGACATAAGTTATTGTTCCACAAAATCTAACTCCCAACTGTGAGAAAAGAAGCAAACAAATACAGCTGTGACATACAAAAGGAGAGAACAGAAGAGTGAGACAAAAACATAAAACAAAGATTATATGGTTACACGAGCTAATGTTGATGGCTAGAAAATGATATTTAGAGGTTTGCTTTTGGAAATTGGCTTGTAGGTAAAGCAAATATTGCATTAGAAGAATTGTCCAGGGAAAAACTGGCCGCAGCTGGAGTATTGTGTCCAGTTCTGGGCGCTGCACTTCAAGAGGGACATGGAGAACCTGGAGAGGGTTCAGAGGAGGGCAACTCGTATGTTTGCGAGCCTCCATGGCCAGCCCTATGAAAAGAGGCTGAGGGACCTGAATCTCTTCAGTCTCTGCAACAGGAGACTGAGGGGGGATCCTGTGGCTGCCTACAAACTTATCAGGGGCCACCAGCAGGGACTCGGGGAAAGTCTGTTCACCAGGGCAGCCCTTGGAGTCACCAGGAACAATGGCCACAAGCTGAGGGAGGATAGGTTTAGGTTACATATTAGGAAGAACTACTTCACTGTAAGGGTGGCCAGAGCCTGGAATAGGCTTCCCAGACAGGTGGTGCTCTCAGCTTCCCTGGAAATCTTCAAGAGGAGACTGGATAGGCACCTGGCTGGGGTCTTATGACCCCTGCCACCCCCAGTGCTCATTCCTGCCCATGGTGGGGGGGTCGGACTTGATGATCTGTCTAGGTCCTGTCTGACTCGTTGATTCTATGATTCTATGAAAAGGGAAGGGTTAATTGGCTTCTAAAAGCCTGACTGTGACAAAGTTTCCTTCAAGGCCCACTGTGTCTGGAACCAGCAGACACCGTGTCTGAAGTGAATGAACAAGCAGGCATACACAGGCTGGGAAAGTGAAGACATGAACACTGTTCTATAACAGAGATAAAGGGCTTCACAGCATTAGGGCCAGGTTAAAGTGCCCAACTGCAGAGCCCTTGGCATTCCAGTTTCAGTAAATGCCCAAATTAAGATGTATGTGCATGTGATGAGTTGGAGAAACGAAAAAGAATATGCTGAAAGAACATAATGTGGACAGTAGAACTGCTACAGGGAGACCAATCAACGATGCCCAGAGATGAAGAGTCAGAGGAGAGAAAGATTACAAAAGGAGGAATTTCAGAGTAGCAAAAGGTCCCTGAGAGGGGAACCCACGGCCACCACAGATAGAGGGCACATCTCACCCACCCGACTGAGGGAGGGTGGGCCTCGGCCTTCGACCTCCAGCCTGCTGACATCTGACATACAAGAGAGAACCTCAGGGTGAAGCTCACATACTGTCCAGATGTACCTTCCATCTGTGACAGCTTTAAAACTGGTAGATATAGAATTGTTTGCATTATTTTTATCTGCTATCACTGTGTATCAATAAAACGTTCCTATTATTCAATGAAGAAATCATGATCTGTCTGAGGGGTTGGGTCCACCCAGAACAAGGTATATGGGTCATAAATTCAGTGCCAACAAATGGGTACACAAATTGATGGCTCCAAGTTATTTCTTTTTTCTTAATTCAGAAATTGCTGGCAGATTAGTTGCTAGTTGGTGTCAGAGCAGCAGCAGGAGATCTTGAGAAGAGATTTGAAATAAAAGATTGTCTTAGGTTGTGGACAGACTGAATGTTTACAGCAGTGTAAGATACTTCTGCATATGGAATGGTCAGATGATCTGATCTCCAAGGCAGCTGGGAGCAGGTCTCCCAAGGTAGGGTAATTCTTGACTGAGGCAAAGTTGAAGCAGCTCTGGAGAGCCTTGGAGCAGGCTTAAGAGGCCCAGACAGCACCTTCTGTTAGTTTGCTGAGTGATTCCTTCTTTTCAGTGTTTGAGACAATGTAGTTTAATGGCCCAATGACTGTAGGGTTTCCCAAGTTCCTTCAGAACTTCCTCACAGGTGAAGCACTGTTTTGGCCTTTGGCTGGCATTTCTTGGCATCCTCTACCATGAAAAAAGGGGGTAAGTAGCTTTCCGGGAAGGAAATTAATTGGAAAATCCAGGAGTCAAATGGTTTCAAAGCTCCAAAGAGAAGAATAGACATGAAAATAAGCTTGCATCTGCCCCCAGAGAAAAAATAAGATGCAAAAGAAGCAAAAGTGAGAGAGAGCTGAACCAAGTTTTGTTCCACAACCAGGCACTGATCATCTGGTCAATGGAGGTGGGGACAGAGAAGTAGGATTTTGCCACAGAAACCCCACTAATAGCCCGAAAGACCTTCAGTATCCACACACACCTTGCAAATATCTAAGCATCATAGGGGGAGACATTAGAGGAAAATAATATTTGGTACCATCACTAGCATACCTATGAGTGGACAAGCGGGACACCATCCCCGGGTGCCAATTTAGAGGGGGCACCAAAAAGGCAGTCACTGGGGAGGCAGTGTTATAGTGGCAGCATGTGCTGGTATGCAGGAGACCGTGGGGCAGCAGTAGCAGCCATGGCAGCAACCACTAGGTTCTTTCAAGTCTGGCATGAAACTCACACCAGAGCAACATCCCTCCCTCCCTGTCCCACCCTATTCCTCTGGCCCTCAGACCCCTCTCCCACGTGCTCTTTTATGCCTCTGGGTATAATATGAAAGCACAACTCAAGTAAAAAATAATGCTGTCAAGAATTGTAAACTATCTATTGAGTTACTGGAGCGCCTAAAGGAAGTCTACATTTAAAAAAAATATATTATATATATATTTGCTTCTCTCTGATATTTTTTAAACTGCAGAGGTCATAAAGTTTAAACTCTATACTGATTTACAATATGTTAATGCCCAAGCTGTTCCTGGATTGATGCAAGGGATCAATGAAGGGAGAACATGGTACAATAAACAGACCATGCACAGAATGTGAATTTTTTTTTTCTTACATTAGCTGCTTGAAAATATTTGTTAAACTCACAAAGCTTCAATGAAAACCTGTTGAATGAGTGAAGAGTTAAACAAAACATTAACAGATTAAAAGAACATCATTTTAAGAAAACAAAGCAAGTAATTTGTTTAACAGTACATATTTTAATACAGTAGTTGATGCGTCTTAAAGGTATTATTAAGTTTATTTTCCATTTCAATTTATTTTTATAGGCTGGCAAAAGAAGAAGCTGAATTTATAAAATGCTCACAACTATTATAAAAGTCCTAACAGCAGACATGTACTGTACTGCAACAGTAGATAAGAATAATTTTTAATTATCATTTCTGACACAGATTATTATTTAAAATAGCCTATTTTATGAGTGGAAGTTAATAAGACAAACTTGTAAATAACTGTTGTAAAAATGCTTGCAGTCAGGGAAGCAGACAATATTTGCAGAGTGAAGATTTACAGACCAACACAGCCTTCACATAGCTCCATCCAAGGAAGCAATTAGAAGACTAAGCACATTTTTATTTCTCTGGGTACATATTTAAACTTCTTTTAAAAAACTGGAATCTTCACTCATTGCTTTCTGGGAGTGGTTCAGTTTATCAGCCTGTTATATATTTTACTAAGTCTTCCCTGGTTTTTCACATCCCTGTAAAATTGTAAGGGTTTATGCAACGAAACAGTTGCCTCGTGTATAATCTTTATTCTTTCTTCTCTGCCCCACAAAAGAGAGTCATTCCTTGGCCATAGACCTTTGCATATATTTAGAAGAAAACAAGCCTCTCTTTATCTGAAAAAGAAATCCTACCTGGTAACCTTCAGACACTTAAAACCCCAGGGGACCATGATGAAAAACATTCTATATAAGCAGCAAGATAGAAGTCATAACATTTCACTGTAGTCAAATAATTTTAAGACTATGTCAGGAAATGCCCACATGAATATATAGTTAATTACAAGCACCTGCAGGACTCAAGACCTGGAGACTGCATTTGATCAGCATTTTTCCTTCTGTAAAGCTGTATTTTGTTCAACTATGTTCTGTTTCCAAATGTGGAAATCACCTGAGATAGTCTTAGACTAAGTTTTCAAGAAACTCTCTAGCCCTTGAATGAACTGATCATCATCCATTTTCTAAAGAAAAGAACATTGTGCACAAACAAAAGAAAAAGAATTTAAGTCCATGTAAAGTCCTCTTTAAATACAAAAAGGTCACTAACTCTAGTGAGTAGCACCACTGTGCATTAATGAAGCCTTCAGTGTGCAGAAACAAAAGGCAGCCTGCATTAGGCTGCAATCCAGTTGTATTTCTTTGCTAGTAATAGCATACCTACCTCTTTCTGTTTGGCTTCCATTCTTGAGAAAGAAAAAAGAAAGCTAGGTAATGAAGAGATGCTTTAGAAAGCCATTGTTAACCTTCTTAATCACATTCACAATTAGTGAAAGAAGAAGAAAAGAGATAATGAAATATAAAAAAACACTACATTACAGGCTGCTACCCTGATGTCTCTACCCCATTTAGAGTATCAGCAAACATTTAGACACAAACAGGGCCAAAGGCCTCTGAAATCCTCTTAGCTTGGAGGAACAAGGGTAAGAGAATGAAATCTGGAAAATTTAAATTAACCTGTTTCCCAGTAAAAAAAATACTCTGGTTTCCAGCCCAGTGTCTCTTTCACCTTCCCCACCACCAAACAAGTAGGATAAGATTCCTGAAAACCACATGGCTGTAGGGCCACACCTTCAACAACAAAATAAGGTGTCAAAGAGGGAGCCTCCTCTGTTTGTAGTGTCTGAACTCATATTCCTTTCCGGGAAAGGGAGATCAGATTCCCCATGCACAGACTCTGCCTGCAGGAAACTCTTAGTTCATATCAAAACCATTATCTTGCACCAATGTTTTTTTAGTAGCATGATGCAGCAAAGCAGAATGGGATTCTGAACCTACTAGGCAAGCTATCAGTCATTCCAAATCCTTCTCTTGCACCGATGTCTAGGAGCCTAAGCTCACAAAACCAACAACCACTATCGCTTCACATCCTCTTATGATCTTATTTCTAAAAACAGACTATATTTTTGTATCATACAAATGTAAACAACAATAAAGCATAGAAGAGGAGGGGTCATGGGTGGATCCACAGAAGGTGCAGTGGTGCAGTCACAGCCCCCTTTTATTCCTGGTCCACCCACAATTTAAAACCAACTGCCTGAGAGTGACAGCAGCATTTCTATTCAGGCAGCAGGGAAAGGATTCATTTGACTTCATGGGTCATTATAATCTACCTGATGCCTTCTAAACTCTTCATTCCACAAGTGTTAACAACCCTCTCTCCTTTTTTAATGGTCTTGATATTCCATTAATTTAACTATCCTTTCTTCTGCAATTCTGCTGTTAGCTGCTCCTCTTAATGTAGTTCCTATTTCAGAGCCCTGTAGACTGTTTTATCTCTAGGTAAAAACATTAATTCAGGTATGGAAACATTAAATTACGTTAATATCAACACAGGTGTGAAAATAACTTTCAGTGAAGCGTCAGATGCATTCTCAAGATGCTCAAGGTTTGATTTAGTTTCATAGATTTCGTAGACATTAGGGCTGGAAGGGACCTCACATAAGATCATCGGGTCCAGCCCCTTGCCCAAGGGGCAGGAAGTCAGCTCGGGTCAAAGGATTCCAGCAAGATAAGCATCCTAAAGTTTATTTAAAGTGTCCAGAGTAGGTGCTTGCACCATCTTTGGGGGGAGTCTGTTCTAGGCTTTGGGGGCTTGGACAGTAAAGAATTTTTTCTTATGTCCAGCCTAAAATGGTCTTGTAAGAGTTTGTGACCATTACATCTTGTCATCCCCTGCATTGCTCTGGTGAACAGGTGTTCCCCCAGATCCTGATGCACACCCCTTATGTACTTATGGGGCACCAAGTCACCCCTGAGCCTGCACTTCTCCAGGCTGAAGAGTCCCATAGCTTGCAGCCTCTCTTTGTAAGGCCTTTTCTCTTGCCCTCTGATCATGCATGTGGCTCTCCTCCAAACTCTTTCAAGCTTATCCATGTCCTTCCTGAATTGTGGAGCCCAGAATTGGATGCAGTACTCCAGCTGCCATCTCATCAAGGCTGAGTACAGCGGGAGGGTGACATCTTGGGTTTTGCTTGAGATGCATCAGTAGATGCAAGCCAGAGTTTTGTTGCAGTATTGCATTGGTGGCTCATATTCATCTTATGGTCAATCATGATCCCCAAGTTTCTTTTGGTCATGGCGCTAACGAGTGTAGCACTGCCGAGCATATAAGTGTCTTACCTTGCAAACCTACTGAGGTCAGCCTGGATCAGCAGGCTATCCTCAAGTGTGGACACGCTTCCCCAAAGTTTGGTGTCAGCGAACTTGGCCAGTCTGCTTTTGACACCAGTGTCCAGATCATTTATGAAGACATTAAAGAGTACAGGTCCAAGAACAGAGCCGTGGGGAACACCACTAGTCACTGAGTGCCATGTTGATTTGGTTCGGCCATCTACTACTCTCTGGGTTTGACCTCGGAGCCAGTTCCCCAGCCATTGAAGTATGGAGTAGTCGAGGCTGCAGGTGCCCAATTGTTCATGAGGACATCGTGGGATACCAAGTCAAAGGCTTTTTTAAAGTCCAAATATATGACATCAACCTCTTCCCTTTTGTCCAGGTGATACATCAGCTGGTCACAGAAGGAAATGGGATTGGTCAAGCAAGGCCTACCTACAACAAACCCATGCTGGCTATCCCTTAGAACATTGCTTTCCATTGTATTTTTATACATAATATATAATATAGCAAATGAATGCACACTCCAATAAAGTTATACTTGCTTTCGCTTTGATCTTAAACTGAATATAGCCCTAGGCTCCTAGCATATTAGTAAAGCTTCCAATTTCTTTTTACCTGGAAAAAAGTGTGTGTTATATTTGATGACACACCACATCATCTGCACCCTCCTTTTCAAAATCCTAAATCTGCCCATGGGAGGAACTGAGAGTTCACAGTTACAGTTTTAGTGATCTTACTCCCAGCTAGCACCGTACTGAACTGGCATCTCCTCAAAGTCATGTCTATGCCTGACTTCATCAAAATACGACATGCAATACAAGGGGTACGTACTCAGTCTTTAGGAATGAGTTATTCATTATTATTATTATTAAATTATTATTTTTAAACAGTCCACCCCACTCCATCCCATCTGTCCTCAAGTCCATTTGGGTTTCTTTCCAACAGTTCCACAGCCTATAAATGATGGTGACCTTCAGAGAGAGATGGCACACAGTGGTCCAATTCTGTGGGCCTCCTCTACATGTCACATATTCTCTACCAGCCAGCTGATGGTCATGATCAAGCTTGCACCTTCCTAGACTAGGTATTCAACCCTGTCTAAAATTAAGCCCATCACTTGTCCCAGAACCAACTGCACTACACCTTGCCTATAAGTCATTGGCAGGAGGAAAGTACCATACAAAATCTTTCCTTGTACTAAGTAACTGAGTAAGAGGTATTAGGGTGCCAAGCCTGCTCATTGTTTTGTTCCCTGCAGATCATATGCAATCTTATTTTTGTTTTTGCCCAGCAGAAGCTTAAGTGGCAGAAACTTTTGTTACTATATTTCCTGAACTCATTATGAGAACCCCAGTTTCCAGCTGCTGGGGTTGGGTTTTGGGTTTTTTTTGGAGGGGGAAATGGTAAATGCCCACTCCCTTGAAGAATAAAGGCTCCTTCCAGAACTATTGCAGGTACTTTTTACAACCAGATCTAGGATGGTAATATGGATGCTTTTATAACTCTCAATAGCTTCACCCATAAATAATATGTGACTTGTGCCTTTTCTGTTAAAAAACAGATAGCTTAATACTTCTTCCAATAAATACCACTGATCCTTTCTCAAAGGTGAGCCACAGAAGCTACCACCCAGTCCCATCTTGGCAGGTGAAGGGCTGGTATCTAATAGCTTGACTATCTAATGGCTGTCCTGGACTTCTGGAGCCTTCCAATGCTCCTGAAGAAACAGGCTGCAATTCCTAATAGGTCATTGCCTGGGCTTGCTCCTCCTTTGTCAACTTTAGCAAAGACAAAGTTCTGGTTTTGCTGCTGTAGTCCATCATTCAATTTTCCATTTTGCCTTTTATACCTCTTTTAAAGAAGATGTTCAAAAGAAAAGTTACTTGCAATACCATAGGTTAATTGTTCTATCCACTTGCCACAAAGGCTGGTCTCTTAAGGACAGGGAAGGAGCAAGACCTTTCTCCAAAAATGTGTCCAGTTTTGAATTGTCATCCCTTTATTAAGTCCACTAAAGCAGAAGATAATATTTAGGATATAACCTTGCTTTCAGACTTTGTTTTTAGCTGGGAGGTATGTTATCAGTTCTGGAATGAAGGTTAAGGTAGTTAATATAAATGTTTCCAGATGTTTCTGAAAAGTGGAGGTAAGGCCTTATTTTAAGGCCATTGATAATGCATATATTATTTTTTATTTTTGCACACAGATGCTTTGTTAAGTATTTCACAGGGAAAATAACCAAATTTTTCAAATATTAATTTTATTTAGGTGACTGAATATTGATTTTTAAAATGCCCCATTTTCATTCAGAGTTGAGTACAAATACCTGGAAAATTAAAAATCCTCACATACACAAACCTCAAGACTTTGTTTTGCTGTATGTATGTATGTATGTAAGAAGAGGAACCTTTAGGGTTTTCTGAATTTTCTTTTTTTCTTTGAAAAAAAGCCAACAAGAATACTAAAGGAATCCCTGTAAACCCATTCTCGGCTGTACTAGTTTCTAGTTAGCCCAGTAGAGCGGTAGGATGGAAGGTACCAGGGAACCACCCTTAGTCCAGCCCCTTTCCTGATGAAGGTTGCATATTGGGGTTCTACAAGATTAGATTCCTAAAGCAGAAACATGTGGAGCAGACAAAAATCCACTTCATACCTGAGGTATAATTGAAATTTTCTTCCGCAAGTCATGGAGTCCCAGTTCTGTTGTCAGGTACTTATCAATCCAAATTCTTCCTTCAGGCTCAGCCAGCCGAAAGAGGGCGGCTATCAAAGAGCTCTTTCCAGCTCCTGTTCTTCCCACTATTCCAACCTGCAAAACCAACCAAACCAATATGACTAAATCCAGCAGCTTCTGAGACTGTATTTGTAGTGCTCTTCCATATGGAAAAATGAAATTTTGAATCAACTGATAAGCAAGACAACAGGATATATTTTTGTTAAAGTACACACTCCTGTTCCACCTATGTGTCATCTTATTCCATTCTGCCCAAGTCCCTGAAAAACTAGAAACATCTACTTTTGTGACATGCCGTTACCTTAGCCTTGAATCACAAAAGTGGTGAGGAGGAGTAGGACTTCCCCTGCTTTTGTGTTAATGGTTTTTCAGGCACTGGAGAAGGGTGGAATGGGTCACACTTAAACACCTAAGAGGTTGAATAGGATCTAGCTCTAAAAGAACCTCAGCCTAGGATCACATGCCATTTTAAGCCTCAAAATAATCTAAATTAGATCAAAGGTGAAATAAGAAAACATTTGACAAAAAACCTGAAGGTTTCCCTTAATATGTGCTGTGGAATACATCAGAAGCAATGTAGCCTGGCAGGGAGAATGCTAGCCTGCAACTTGTGCAAGACAGGTCCTATTCTAAGCTTCTCTATTTTCCTACTGAGTGACCATGTGCAAGTCACTTCAGCTTTCTGTGCTTCATTATTCCATTAGCAAAAAGAGGAGAATGGTAGTGACCTCTGTAAAGCACTCGGAGGTCAGCTTATTAACCGCTTTACTATTAAATAACCATTACTTAACAGCAATCAAGCTAGCTAAGCTATCATCTGGTAACCTTTCTCATGTCAAATATCAGGTTAATCAATGAGTATCCCTAATAAGATTAAAGCTAACAAAAGGATCACAACTGGTATAGAAATACAGATGTTGTCAGTGCTCATGGTTAGTTACAGCAAATGAGGAATTAAGGTTGGTAGAAGCAGTGCATTTTGTACCATATACTTAGGCTTGGCAGGATTTGACTTTTATCAGTAAACGTTGATTTCATCTCACAATCACAGACCGATGAAAAAAATATTCCCATTGGTAATCATCAACATTTATAGAAAGGGGACATAAGAATAGGCAGCTGCTGTAGTGCCTGGGCAAGCTCCTGCTGAGCAACAGTAAGAGGCAGGGGGGGAAGGCTGGGCTCTGCTTACCTGCCTGTGTCTGTCCCCACCCCTGCCCATGCCTCCCTAGCTCAGTGCTTGTAGGGTGCTAGCCAGCCAGGTCCTCCCTTGCAAACTTGGGTAGGAGCAAGCAGGCATAGCAAGCCACTGGCAACTTCCCCCATGGGAGACAGAGAGAGAGACAGAGAGAGAGACAGAGAGAGAGTGTGTCCATTTCCACACCCCAAATTTCGTGCAACCCTGAAAAATTTAAAAATTGATAAAAATTGAAACAAATGCTTAAAATGGCCATTGATTTTAGACATCGAAATTATAAAAAATAAAACTCAAATTATGCCAAGTCTCTACAGGAAATGAAAAGAATGAAGAAGCCACCAGACAAATATAGTCACTCAGTAAAGAATTTCAGGGAAAACAAAAGACAAGAAAAATACAACATATGGAAATCCTAAGAAGCCTAAACTCATACAATTAAGAAGACTTTTACCAATACATGAAATGGTAAAATGCTGGAGAGAAAGTAGGTCCATTAATAGGAATGAAAAGGGATGACAAATAATGGTGACTAAATATGACCCAGAAAAGAAACTTCTTTAAAAAAAAATTCTATCTTCAGCAAGAAATATGTAAGGGATTACTTAGGAAACCTGAGCATATTCCAATAAACTATATCACAGAGTACAGGAGGGCATAACTTGTTGTAACAGATCTGATCCGGCAGCATCTGTTATATATTACATTCAGTTCTAGGGACCACATTCTCAGAAAGCTACTGGTAAGCTAGAGGGAGTTCAGAGAAGAGCAACAAAAGTTAATATGGGATGGCGATACTGATTTATAAGGAAATAATAGAGTTAAATATGTACAATACAGCTTCCCTAAATGATTAAAAAGGAATATGACTATAATTTATGAGTATATTAAGAGTACAAACATGGGAGGGCAATCATATAGCATACATTAATATGGTATGCAAATTTAGAGAATAACAAGGAGTATTGGAATGAAAGTAAAGAAAGGGAAACTTAACAACAAACACCAGGAAATAAAAAAACTCCATTATAGATTAAGATCTGGAATGGGTTCTCCAGAAACTGGAATAGACCTCTGTTTAAACAAAACCATACAATGCACTATGAAATAAAATGTAAGGAGTGACATGGGAGATAAAAGTAAAAAAAATTCTTTCATATTATCCAGTTTAATAATCCTAATTCAATAACTTTATTAAACAATTAATCTAAATACGTGTGTGTGTGTGCATATACACATACACACCAATATATGCAGGCGTTTATTGTCATTTTATTACGTAATATGGAATCATTTATATATATGTGTTCAAAGACATGATATAAAAGAAAATACATTCTACCATTTTGGTTGGAATTTAGATCACTGAAAAAAAGAAAAAAGGGAAATTGTGCCCAAACAATTATACTCGAACTCCTTTTTCTTTCAAAGTATAAATCAAAAAGAAAAAGCAGAAGGGAAAACACACACACACAAAGAGTTATAAGAACAAGAATTCATTTGTTTCCTCTGAAATGTCAGTGATACACCATATTGTATTAGCAGCATACAGAAAAACATTAAACAAATAAAGTGATACTTAAAATAAAAGTGCAGCTGCTCTGAAAATTATTAAAATCCCTCTTTCAGGCTGGCATCAAATGAAAGGACTGTGTTTGAGTTGTTAAATCTATTTGTATTTTCAGTCAAAATGCTGACAAGCTTCTAAAAAATCAACATGAATTTGAAACAGCTTTTAAAGGACAAAATTCCTTTACGAGTTATTTTCTTTGGATGCTTATGTTCATACAAAATAATCAACTCTATCTTACAAATGAGCCCTAGCCCCATAACTTGAACGATAATGGTAGGCAGGGCTTTGTCCTGGCAGGGGACCTTATATGCACCAGAGTCTATGTGAAGGATGGATACCATGTTCACTAAATATCTCATTCAATTTGCTTTTCCTGTGTGGTACTAAGTGGGCTAATCATTTTACTCTTTGGCAAATTATTAGCCAACCTAAAATCATTGTTGTAGCCAGCATATACTAACACGGTTTTGAATACCATTTAGCAACTACCTTAAGCTTTTAAATACCACTTTTATTGCCTACATTGCCAGAACTGGCCCTGTCTATACTAGGGACTAGGCAGCAATGGAATACTCATTTAATAAAAAATGGAACAAGTTCTTCCATCAGTCCACACTACCGGTGTCTGCTGGAACAGCTATGTTGGTCACAGACCATCTGACAGAGCTAATCATGTGGGAAGTAACCCCAAATGAGAAAGCTTTTTGTATCACTAAAGCTTGTTACACTGGTGATTTTTACTAGAGACACAGATGTGCTGGTATAGCTGCATTGACAGTAAGAGCACTTTTCCAGTACAGTATACCAGTGTGACACTCCTAGTACAGATGAACCTGTAGTCTACACAGGGTGTTAAAGGACAATGAAATATGTTTCTCCATCATTAAAAACTAGGAAAGGTACATTAGTTGCTTGGGAACCTATTATTTTTTAGCAGTGGCAGTTTGCTGTAATACTTTGCAAAGCATTACCAAAAACAATAGTTTCAAAAAGGAAGGAAAAAACACCAAATTTCTCTCCAGAGGTGGCAACTGGTTCAAACTGGGCAAAATTGTTTTAGAAAGGCAAACCCACAGCAGTCACATAGATCAAAAAACCCCAACAAGTATTTAGCTACACATTGTTAGCATCTGTTCTTTTCTTTTTCATCTGCTCTTTTATTTTATTTCTATTTCTTACTCTGGTCTCACCAACCTCCTACTAAAAAAATTACATCTTTTTATCCACCATTATACTAGGTAGCTTATAACTGCTACAGAGCTAGCCAAAAGGTGAGAAAAGCACAGGAAAGAAAAATAATCCTTTTTACTACACTTTGCAAACATCCTGCCCTGAGTTCCTAACTACTTATTACCACCAGATTGCTTCTGTGTAGCACTGAAAGTCCAAATTCTTGTAACATACATATTACTAAGATGGTTTGCTGGAGGAATGGAATGGGTTATTGGCGACACGTAGAGGGTGCACACGGGTGCAGGTGCAGCCTCTGAGCATGTTAGTGCACCCCCTGTGAAAAGGCACCACCAACACTGCCAGTGGCATCTGCGGGCAGTTTGTCATCACCACTGGCCACTGCCAATGCTGCTAGCAGTGTCTGCGGGTGGTTACCAACCGCTGGTCAGCGCTTGCCCCCCTCCCTCCACTGCCAACAGTGCTGGGGCTGCCTGCAGCCAGCAGTTCTCCACTTAGTGCCATCATGCTCCTGCCACCGACAGCACTACTGCCACCTGTGGGAGCTTGCCATAACCCCTAAGCTTCTGGGGGCATGTGGCATTCATGAAATGAGCTGAGGCTGAATGGAAGATGAGTTTCAAATAGGGCAGGGCAGTGATGGGCAGAGTAGGACAAAGCTCCCAAGTAAGGAATCTTAATTTTAAAAAAGTGTGTGTACATTTGAAATGTAGCAGAGCCTGAACTGACACTGAGTTCTTGTAATTTCTTTTTTTCCCCCTATAATGGAGACCTCCCTCTGTAACAATACTTTTTAAGTTGGGGTAGTCTCAGAATAAGAAAGAGGAAGATTGGACAAAGGAAGATTTTGTTTCTACATTTCTGTCAACTACCAATTTAATCATGGTAGGTTAAAGGAACTGAAATAAAATCCTCAATCATAAAATATCTTCTCTTCTTCATCATGTACATGCATGCATCTTCCTCTTAATTATCCTTATCCATCTATGAAAATGGATTACCTCCCACACTCTAGGCACGTTCCCACAAGCTGGCACGTGTGGTTTGTGGCACTGCAGACCCATCTGCAGCACTGCAAACTGCATGCATTACATATGCAGGTGTTCACCACACTGCTAATTTGCAGCACAGTGGGTTATTTTGACATTGGGAGATCCTGGTGTCAAAAAAACCTGCTCCAGAAGAAAGCAAGGTGGTGCAAGTGGCAACAGAGCACATTGCCTGAAACCAGAGCCTGGCCAGCTAGAGCCATACTCCAGCTGCGAACCGTGCTCCACACACCTGGATCACTGTTGCTGGAGTCCCAGGAGGTGCCCAGGACTCCAGGTAAGGCTGCTGGGTCCAGTCCAGGTGCTGGCCCTAGACTCCCCTACTGCAGCCAGGGCAACTTGGCAGATACCAGATCACATGTGAAGGGGCATTCCCCAGGGCCAACTACCAGCAGCACAAAAGCAGAGATGCCGTTTCTTTGCATCTTTACCCCTCTTCCTCAACAACTCTGGCCCTATTTGCCTTGGATTCTCTGAAAGTTGGTCACATCCAAGGAGTTTCCAAAGCAACATTTAGGCTCAATGAAATGGCACTTTTCAATCCTCTCGACTCCTTAGTTTCTCAAACCACAAGGCAGGTAATTAACCCCAGAAAGCTACTTATATTCCCAAAAGAAGTGTTTCTTCCTTTGTTATTACTAACATAATTACATTTTTAAGACTATGGCTTATTTACTCACAATATCATATTTTATATCAGTTAATATTAAACAACATGATGGGTCCAGTTGAAGCAAGCAGCAAATGCATACCTTCTCTTTTGATCTTATTAAGGCAGAAAAGTGCCTTAACACCAAAGGTCCGTCTAAGCTGTAAGTGAAGTTAACATTTTCAAATGCAATCATCCCCTGAGCTGGCCAGTCGGGTGGTGGGCGCCTACTGGACTCCCAAGAAGCTTCTTTTTCAAGATCTGTGTATTCCATTACTCTTTCTACTGATATCATCTGGAAAGTCAAAAAGCAACAGACCCCTGTTTATTTACAATCTTGAATAATATTTTTGATTATAACATTGCATGCAAAATGATTACAGAACTTTTCTTTCAATTACAGATTCTGCAAAGGAGAGATCTTGGCAATGTCCTGTATTTATGAAATAGAAATAAAAAAGTGGAAGGGTTTGCCTTTTCCTCCTAACATAGGTTCCAATCCAGCATAATATTTAAGTGTATACATATTTTTAGCACCTGATTTGATTTGCTCTTCAAACTCATAATGAGTGAATTCCACTAATTCACACAAAAGTATTTGGCAGTCTCTTCTCAGGTAAGTTTTATCAGTGTTATTAACTGATGTTTGGAAAGTGCTTTGAAAATGCAAATGTGCTATACAGTATAAATACAACACAAGACTACTATTAGCATTATTTATTGCTACATAAGGATGTGTTACTTCTTATATACAGGTGTATATACTACACTATGTTGCAACAAATCATCATAATTACAAGTAAATTTCAAGTGTCACTACAAATGAAAAAGTAGATTTTTTCTGATGCAATGTGTTCTCTTTACAGTATTTGTTTGCTTCCACATTAATTTAAAAAGCTTACTATCCAGCATATATTTTCCTCATAAATAGCATAAATTGTTTTAGGATGTTCTACTACATATATTTGGGAAACACCAAAAATTGACTTACTTTATATAGCAAAGTAGTGAATTCAATAAAAAATTAATACTTTTTAAATATTCATCAACTCTAAACAAATTAACAGGCATAAACTTTTAGGCATCAGTGACAGGGTCCTAAAAATTCCATTAGCCCCAAAGCAAAAATAACATTTCTAATGTATATTATGTCACTTAACAGCAAAGAGATTTGAAAAGACTAAAATGAAATAAATGTTACCAGATTTTCAACTTCAGCACTTTGTCTAACACCCCACTGGAACATTCCCATGAGAGTGATTGCATAGGACAATGCCAAGCCAACTTGTCCTGCATCCAGAGCTGGAGCATAAATTAAAAATAAAACACAAAAAAGAATTTATAGAACACCACAAAACTCCAGTAAGCTCCTCTCTGAACCTAATGTATGATTGAAGTGGTAGGGACAGACTGTTTTTTTTCACCTCAGTTTTATACCCGTATAAACAAAAGTGCCAAATAAAAATACCACAACAAATATTTTCTTAAGTTTTCAAAAATCTGTTAGAGAAAACAGTCTTCATTCACTACTCAGGCCTCTGGTCTGAAGTAAGCTGGGGTAGACAAAGGGGTTGTTCATCTAAAAATAGCCCCTAGTTCTAGGGTAGGGAGAAACTGACCCCCACATCCTGTCAAACTCCCCATGGAGCCACTAGCCCCACAATCTGCCCACCCTGACTTACATCAATCTGGCTCCCGGGACCAGTGAACACTGGTCAAACAGCGCCAGGAGTAATTTATGGGATCGGGAGTAGTTTGGCCACATTGGAGGGATGGGGGGTGGAGAGCTAGGGGGCTAGGATGGTTTTTAGAGCCGCTCTAATTAAAGAGTCCCCTACCCCGGAGCATGTGTAAAGATGCCCCTATTCTCCTTATCCTGAGTTGAGAGGAGACTCAGGCCATGGTTTTGAGTGCTCTTTATTCCAATCTAGTAACTTCAATTCTAGCAGGAAATCTTCACTGTGATGCAATGTACATAATTTCATTATAGAAATAATATAGCTGATATACATTTTTATATAATGCATTCACTATACTATATAATATATAATGACAATATACTATCTAACACAGAATCATAGAATTGTAGAAAATTAGGGTTGGAAGGGACCTCAGGGCATCATCTACACTAGTGCTAATCAACCCATGGGTTGCAACCCAAAAGTGGGTCACAAGAATATTTCAAAGGGTCATTAGTAAGTGCCAGAAAAATTTGCAAAAGTGCAAGTTTCCCTTTTCAGGCTGGCAGCGCTCCAGCCTCCAAGTGGCTGCTTGGGGCATGATCAGCACACAGCCAGGCAGGGTTGTAGGAGCAGCCCTAGCTGCCAGATGCAGATAAGTTCATGCTGAGTGGGGGTTGGGCGGCCAGGGCTTGGGGACTGTTGGGGGCTGGAGGGAGTGGTATGTACGTGAGTGCATGCATGTGTGTGTGTGGGGAGGGGATGGGTGTGTAGCAGGGGATGGGTGCCTGCTAACACTGGGGGAAGATGGCCAGGCACCAAGGCTGTGGCAGGACAGGAGGGCAGAGGGAAGGCACCTACCCCTTCAATGGGGGAAGGGGTAGAGGAGAGCTGCATGGCCAGACTGGCGACCCCAGGACTGGGCCTGTGTTCATAGGGGCAGGGCAGCTGGGAGACGCTGCTTGGAAGGTGGGAGGAGCCGTGACCAGGCTGTCTGGCATGGTGTATGCCAGCCTAGAGCAGGTGTGCCACAGGCCTCCCCTCCCCCTCCTCCTTCCAGCCTGTGCCAGGCCAACTCACTTTGCTGCCACCTGCATAAGCCAGAGCCACTGCAGCCACCGTGTTGTGACCCAAGTGGGACGGGGGCAGCTGGAGGCCCCCTTCAGCAGGGCTGAGGGGGCAGAAGGCTGCAGGTTGGGAGTGAGGGGCCCAGCATGGCCTGGGAGGCCAGGGGACTGTGGGTCAGGCACCAACAGGGTCGGGGGGTGGAGGTCAGGACAAGCCATCTATCTTGGCAAATGAGTACTGGTATGAAAAAGGCTGAGAACCACTGATCTAGTCCAACCCTTTGCCCACACAAGACTGTTCGCAATTATATCATCCCAGCCAAGACTTTGTCTACCAAGGATGAGATTTCCTAATTTTCTAATGTGTAATATGGAATATACATATAAAATGTATCTAAAGGAAAACCAAAGGAAAGAAAATAGGAAATTAACACTAATCTTCATGTCCAATTCCTTCCTTTTTTTAGTAACCATCCAGTTTTAAAGTTAGTATATCTACCTCAATTACATGTAGGATGATGAATAAAATAATGACTGCATGAGAATAACAACGAACACAAAAATTATTACAGGGCAGTTTCCCTTCTGGGATGGACATCTCTTACTGACCCAACTCACTTGAGCTGCATCTTTCAACCTGCTGCTAGATTTAAATAATGTAGACAAGATATCATTTCCTTTTGGAAGAAGATAATAAGTGATAAGTCTGAATCACATGAAGAAGTCTGAATCATCTTCAGGACTTATTCATTTTTTAAAGAGATGCAGTCCAACCCTCTGATTAGGATCTAGAAAGAAAAACTTAACCGCAGTCCTTAAACTAGTAGAAGCAGCAATCTTTGAAAATGAATTAGACATTGCTATGAATATTAATTACAGTGCAAACATTTCTAGCATGCATACTTACTCTTTGCAAGAAGCAGGGAACCGAAGGCAACCACTATAACAAAGATGGCACAGATGGCATCCAAACGCACAGCAAACCATCGTGAGGTTGTCAAAAATAGAAACCAAGCCTCTAAAGAGTGTTGTAAAAGTCATAAAGAACAACGAGTTACAGGGGAAATAATTTCCTTGGCAAATCCCACAAAATTCAGCATGAATTAATTCAATAAATTAAAAAAAAAGAAAAACTTTCTTGGAGACTGGGGGGGCAGTGCCCCTGGTGATAAACATGCTTTGCTTTGCTTTGCTTTGCTAGAGCAGGCTGACCAGTCTTCAGATATTAATCTTTGTACTGCTCAACACAGCTGAAGTTAACATATTTAATAGTAATGAGTGCAGAAAGAAAAGGACCAAATTCTACTAATGTCAATGGAAAAAGATTCTCATGGACTTTAGCAGACTTCAGGTGAGGGGCGAGCTATGTGATGAAAAATACTACAGCTTTTCTTTCATTTAAGTTTCAGATAAAATGTGTCACAATAAATGTTAACTTAGTTGAACACTTTTAACACAATATATGTAATTTAGTATAAGGCTGAAGAAAAAAGCAGTATAAAAACACTAATAGAAACTGAAGCACTCAAACACAGGACCAGTTACAACAGCATCTGATGAAGTGAGCTCTGATGAAGTTTATGCATCTCTGATTTAGTCTATAAGGAGCATCTCTACCCTGCCTTCTTCCAGGAACAGAGGTTATAGATGTAAAAATTAAAATTTCACAGTAGGGTATCATGTGGTAAACTGGGATTATTCAAACAAAATGCAACTTAATACAGTCCAGTGCACTAATAATATACATGCAGATAGGGGGACCATACTCAGGAATGTGATGACTCTTAAAAGAACTCAGGAGTCAAAGGATATGCAACTGAACATGAGGTCTCAGTGTGAAGCCATGACACAAGGGCTAATCCAATCATTGTTTACACAGTGGAGTTTTTATACACAGTCTTACTATTATGCTTGTTCTTAGGTACACTAGAATATGCTCCCTGATTACTTGCTTTGCTTTTGCAGGCTGATTCTTAGACTAGCAGCCTTGCAGATTCTGACTGGTTGGTCTAGAGCTGGCTCTAGGACAGAAACAGCTGAAAGACCATAAGGAGTCAGATCCACTGGGGAGGAAAATGAACTACAAAAGGGGGCTTTAGAGGAGCTGAAATCTTTATTGGGTCTACCACCCACAGCTGCCACAGTAAACATGAAATATCCGCACAGAAATTTGAAAAGCTGCTTTGATGCTCACACTATTTTTCTGGAACATAGGAGTAAGGGAAGCAGTGGGCTGAGGTCCTCAAATCAAGCAACAGTTTTACCTGGGCATGGGAGCAGGCTGAGATTCCATGCCCTTTGACAGCTCAGGCTAGGTGATCTAACAGTAAATTTGGGTCTTAGATTTTATTAATTAAAAAATGACAGGTAAAGTGTTTTAGGGTATAGTTGCATACCTTAAGGCAGATAAAAGTTGAACATCTTATCTAACAATCATAAGGTATTAATTCTTCTTCCTTATTCACCTGTAAATTATTCAAATTCCTACAAGAGATATTTACAGGAACTTGAATAATTTACTAAAAGGTCAGTAACCTTTCCTGTTACTTAGTTTAGTTAATTTCATTGCTAAAGGTCATGATATAAATCTAATTCAGATTTTTTTTTTTAGAAAGTATTAATATTATAGCCAAGATGACTTTAATCAAATTAATAACTGTAATCAAATCTGTATTTATATGGCAAGGAACTATGAAAACTGTTCAAAGAATTAAAAAACTTATTTGCTGATTTGAAACCGTTTAAAAGCACATCACTATTATTAGATATGCTTTATAAAATAAAGTACAAATTGTTTTTCTCCCCAAAATAGTATATACTGGAAGAAAAAGGATTCCCTAAATAGCCTTATCAGGCATATTTTAAAATGTTTATTTTATAGATGATTAAAGATACAAGCTTGGGTATCTCAAATTGTATTACAGCCTAAAATGAATTATCAAACCAGGGAAAACAATAATAGGGAGATTTTGCCCTAGAGAGACACATGCACAACTCCTACCGAATTAAATGTAAGTGGAATATGTGCACCTGAGGGCAAAAGATATATCCCTCCTACAGAGCTAAGAACTTGGTTGTTCATGTTGATTCATTACAAACCTGAGTGAAGGTCTTGGTGAGCATCAAATAATTTTTGAAACCTTTGCTCTGCCTTCAAAGCCCGAATAGTCCAAAGTCCCTGGAGAGAGGATGACAGGTGGGAAAATACTGGACTTCGAGCTGCAAAGTAAAAAAGGAGAATCCCACTTTAGCTGAAGGGCAGTATTTAATTTTTTATGTTTGTGCTAGAGTAATCTCTAATCCTACTACTACTGTGTGTTTACTGATGCAAGCTACTTTGTTGAATCTTTACCGTAAATATATAGTATCCTTAATTAAAATTCCTGTTACTCACTACAACCATTTGGATATGAGTGAAAATTAATTTACACACAATTTTCTTTGACAATAGTTGAAATTCAAGTATTTAAGTTCAAAATGTTCCTGTTTTGTGTCTTTTATTACTCAGATGATATATAGAGTTCTTTGTTAATTGTGAGGCTAGGTGACAAACAATTCTAATACAATAAAAGGCTTAGTCTGTCTGTCTGTATGTTTGTCTGTCCATAATGCTTCTGGTCAACTATGCATGCGCTGCTGAGAGGACGGGAGGTGATTGGCTTCGTGGCCTTGGTTGGGCAGCCCCAAGTTTGCCCCACTGCCAGGGAAGTTTGGCAGTGGGGAACATGCCCCGGCCGCCCGAGCAACAGGGCTTCCCCCCTGTCTCCCTGCCTAAGGGCAAAGGGGAGGATCACAGTAGCAGCACCCCCCAGAACAGCCGGCAGGGAGGGGGAGGCAGTGTGCAGGGAAGGAGTGGGGGAAGCATGGCCACGAGCCAGGCGGACCTGAAGCAGTGGGGGAGTGAGGGAGGGGGGAGCAGGGTCGGACCCAAAGTGGTGCGGGGG